>NW_021319800.1:3267801-3394840 GCF_001605985.2 Dendrobium catenatum
CAATCCCCCACAAAAGGTGACGACATAACAGGGGGAGGGAGCGATGAACTAATCAAAGAAGGATTAACAATCAAAATAACATCTGGAGACAGAACAGGTACCTTAAGACTCGAATTAACCCCTAAAGCAGTAACACCATCCCCCAACTCCTGTTTAGCAACTACAGGACAAGGTTTAGCAATAGACAGTTCATTCATAGGGAGAGGATGGTATTTCCCATCTAAATGTCCAATGCACTTGTGGTAAGCACAAATGGTGGGAAATTCATTAAAGGAAACATCCTATACATACCCTAAACTCTCAAAACCTAACCAAACTTGGCTAGGAAAAGATTTAATAATATCAAGCTCCACAAGAACACAAGCCACAGAAGGCCGGGAACCCACAGAGGTAGCCGCATCAATTTACAAGGGTTTACCAAATAATGCACCCCAACCATGAAGAATATGAGGATTATATAGATGGAGATGCAATTGCGAGAAAGAGACCCAAATCGGGATAACAGGCGACTTAACACCAACATCCAAAAAAGGCGACCATTTTGTGAGCTTCATGTAGGAGTTGAAAACTAGGTAGGAATGATAAAAGAAAACCCTACAGTAGTCCAAATCATTCGCGAGTTTGATCAAAATGTGCGATGAATCAAGCAAAGTGACTGAAACTTCACCTTTTAATTTAAAGTTAAAGAAAAACTTTCTAATATTGGAATTAAGAGAGGGTCTCTTAGTGTGGAAAAAAACCAACTAAAGAAAATTGAAAGGGGATGGCCAATTCGTTGATTTCCTGGTCGAAATCCACAGTGAAGGTAAACCACGAAACGTAGAAGACCGAAGCACTGTAAAAGACAAAACTGAGTCCGATATAGCAAGCGCTTCCAAAAAAAGAGCATGAATGTGATGAGCCCCCTAAAAAACCAGGGTCGCTCAAATGATTCGAAGCCATTCCGGCGAACGTCGAAGAGGAGACCGAAACCAAAACAATAAAACACAAAACCCGAAGGAATACAAGACAGGACTGAGAGTACTTCCCTAAAAATCACCAAGGACGTTGGCACCAGCAAGGGGGAGGACCCAGCGAGGTGGGGAGAACCCCGACAAAGCTCTAGAGAAGGGAACCCTAGCAGAGGAGTTCTTTTTTATCTACCATATCAATAACCATTTCCCCTAATATTGAATAACAAAATTAATATAATGAAGGTAATTTTGCAAATTAACATCCGTTAATGTGCATAATAGAAATTTTAAAAAATATGCTAATTTATGATTGTTCGAATAAATTTCCGGTTTAAATAATATTTCAAGTGTTGCTTGGCATTTTGCCTTTTATATATTTAGACTTAGCCAACGTCTAAGATGGGCCCAAAACCTTTTGTTGAAAATTTTTCTAAGTTTCTTTGATACATCTTTTTTCTTATAGTGAAACTCAAACTTTAAATAAGCATAATAGGCAAATTTGCTAAATGCAAATGTTTCGTCTAAATAGAGGCCTTAGCTCTTTTGAAGGTAGTAGCTTTTGTACTTTTTAACTTTAACCCTAAGTCAAGATCATGATGATCCCAATTATAAATTAATCTATCTTCTACTTAATTAGCTTACTATTCATTAGGTTAATTTAAGTCCTCAATATATCAAATTTTAAACTTGAAGTTAGCCAACTTCAAGTTTAAAAATTGATTCTTAAGTTTTTGGATTGAACTTTCTTGATATTTTTCTCATGCCTTTCTCCCTTTTACTTGTACATTATTTATTTATTAGCAAAAAGAAGTTCTCTAATAGAGGAGCAAATTTATATAATTCTTTATGTTTGGACAAGTTCAACTCTCTTTGATGACTTCAAATATTGGATGGGTTGTAAGGATTCTTAGATGAAATAAATTTTCATAATTATTCATTTTAATATAAGATTTATTATTATTATTATTATGTGTTTGTTCTTGTCAATATATTCCAAAATGAATGGCACCTTGATGTTTTTACCCATCTACAAAAGATGCAATTTTTATTAAAAATTTTTGTTTTTACTTTTGAGTCAAATGCGTAGATATGAGGATGCTCGGGGGGATGAGTGGCTTCACTTATAGAGACAATACGAAATGAGTATATACATGAAAAAGATGGAGTATCTCCAATGGAAAATAAGATTAGAGAGAATAATCTTAGATGGTTTGGTCACACAAAATGTTGCACTACAGGAAAATCAAGAATTACCATCGATTTTTTCGGCGATTCATATTTTTTTGGAGGTTTCCTAAAATATCGATGATTTTCCAACGGTTCGTTAACCACCGGTATAAATCGCATAGGAAATGCTTTCCGGCAATCAATTTCTGGCGGTTAACCTTACCGGATGCATAAATGGCTGGTAAATTCTTACAGTCATAGCGCTGGTGACTGCCGGTTAATTACAGTCAGCTAATCGGCATCCAAACCACAAGTGTTATCGGCGGCCTAACCAATGTTTTACCACTGGTAAACTGCCGGTATTTACCGGCGGCTATATTAAAATTTTGGCAGCTATAATAAGTTGTCTGGTATCAATGTTTCTGGTGGCCAAACCGCCAGTTGGCCACCATAAACTTGTAGAATTTACAAAAAAAAAAATTTGACAGCCCCCCTATATTTACTCAAATTTTGACAAAACCTACACATAATTCAAAATATATATAACAAATAAGGACAATACGCCACTATAATCAACCCACAACTCTAGTCCAAAATCAATATATACATAACATTCAAATGAAATCCATAATAAGCATAACCAAATGTTTAAACAAACAGGAATGCATATGTTCTATAATAAACATAATATAAAATCCACAATTAGATGTCCATGTCCTATGTGTCATCGCTATCACACAACAAATTCATCAAACCAAATGCTTAAATAAAAAGTTCATCAAACAAATAAGAGCACTAATCATCTTCTGTGTCCTCGCTGCCATGTATCAGTTCTTGCTCTTTATTCTTTTTATTTTCATCTCTATAGGATCGGAGTTCTGTCTGCATCTCATCTTGAACCTTTCTCATCTCTTTTATCTCTCTAGTCGTGGCAGTAACCCTCTGGCTAACACTTTCTTCAGCTCCACTAGCATCATAAAATACTGATATAGATGAACTGACCTCATAAGCATAGCCTTGCCAATCCAAGCCAAATACCCTCCCCCTCTGCCTTCCTCCAACAACATCTGACCATGTATGATACTCAGAATACTGGGTTGATCCTGAAGATGATCCCTTACTAGTAGACTGATGACTTTCTTAAACTAGTACAAAATCATCCAGCGAGAATAAATCCATGAAATAAATTTATATTAGAATGAGATTTTTTATATTAAATTTATATTCCCGAACTCCAAAAATTATACTCACATGGGTTTTTTTGCCTTTTCATCAACCCACCAATAGTCAGCTTAATATTGGTGAGTCCTCATATGCAACTCCAGTAGTGTCGGCTCCAGGCCAATAAACTCTTTTTGAAAATAAAAGATATAATTAAAATAATATACATATATTTATTAAACTATTTAAAAACTTTTACTAGTTATCATCTATGATCAGTATGAGGAACAGATCCACCATTATGAAGAGAGCTTCCTTTACCCCCACAATCAGATGCTTTGTTCTGCTTATTTTGATATCTAATTTTTACGAACTCTGGGCTCGCCCAAGCTCTACTCAAATCTTCTTATAACTCTCTCCAATCCATAATGGACGCTGCTCGAACTTCCTAATGTCCGTGAACATGTCCTTAAAATGGGTCGATCATCTCCTCTCAAAATTTGTTCTAATCATCGTGCTATGCTCAGGCAATCACCTAAAATCTTTTTGTAAAAAATTATAGGCATAATAAATAATATTAATACAAATTAAATCAAATATTTTAATTCATGCCAAATAAATATACCTTAAAGTCTCTAAACTACATATCCCTAATTTCTTTTGAAATCTTCTTCCATGATAAGCAAGGAGCATCATATTTGCTCCTTATGATGTCCTGAATCTTGTGGGTAGGTGGCCTTGAAGGATTAAAGCTGCATGTTAAATTTTTTATCAATAATATAATATATCAAATTACAATAAACTTAACAAAATAAATTGAACTTATGTATCACCCTCAAACTCAATGTATAGATGCTTATTTGTTGTAGCTGTAGGATCCCCAGAACTAACCTCTATTGGTGTATATGGTCCACCATGTTCTGGCTACACATGATGTGGATAATAATAGGGGTAGGGGTTAGGAGGGTAAGGGATGATGGATGGACTAGCTTATAATGCTGGTGAGGGTAATATAGATAGAATAGAGCTACATGTGCCTGATCTGAAGAGGAAAATTGAGGACTCATCGACACATGAGGGAAGTACCCAAGAAAGGGTGGTGGTACACCAATAATAGGTGGATCTAACTGGCCCTGACCCTACTCATTGGGTATTGGTGGTGATGGTATCACTGGTGGAACTGATCTCTACTCCTCACTTTCATCATCCTATCTAGGTCTGCTTGGTCAACACTCAAATGCTTTTTATGAGAAAACTTTGAGGTGAAGTATCTACGAAGAGGATCTTCACTTGAAGTCATCTATATTAAAAGAAGTAGTTAGTAGAAATTAAAAAAAAAACTATTCAGAATCAAAAATTAAAAATTAAATTATATGTGTTCCAGAAATTTGCATAAGTAGAACTTAAAAAAATAGAATGTAGATAAATTAGTTATAATAAATATAAAGAATTACATAATACACATTAATGATTAACATACAAATAGGATTTGATAAGAGACATTTAGCAAGATATGTTTATTTACTTGATTTAAAAAAAAATACAATTCAATAAGTGCATTACAATAAATTGTAAAAACTATTTAGAATCCAAAATATTTTTATTGCTCTCCAGAGTATCTTCACTTTCATACTTGCTCTCAATTGATGAGTTAGTTGAACTATTCACATCTTCTAACAACATTTTAATATTATGGGTTACAGTTGACATCTCAATAATTTCAACAGACCTATAGTTTGACATCTCATCCTCTTGATGTACAATTGCTACAATGTATTGTTGATCAATTATCCCCCATACTTTTGTTTTTATGACAACTAGCCAATCTTATTTATCCTTACGATCACTGGGATATTTGCTGAAATAACCTTGAACAACTTGACTTGCTAACACAAATGAATCAAACTTCCAATATCTTATACTACGTTTTACGTATATTAAACCATATGCTAGATGAACACTTATGCCTCTATTTTGTACTTGATTATACAATTAAAAATTAAACAAACATATAAAGTTTTCATCTTCGCCTAGGTACTCCAGGTCAGAAATCTCATTCAGAATACCGTAATAATCACACTCATCTTCTTCATGAGTATTCCCTCTAACACATACTCCATAATTTTCAATTTTTCTTCTTTCACTCTACGACCTAGAATGAAATCTGAACCCATTCACTATATATATTGGCTAGGTCTTAATTTTTTGTATTGGGCCCCACGTTAGTGCTTGTAGACCTTTATAGAAATACTTGTTATCAGCGTTATGTACCTATGAAAATTTTTAAATGTTAGGGTTTTTAGTATTAAATAAGTTGTAATTTAAATAAAAACTTTAAAATTTAAGGGTTCACATAATATTTAAACTACGCTGGGAATTCATTTGTAACAACTTGCTCAACATCCATAGTATCTGTTAAAGGAAAATTGCTTACGAAATACCTGGTGACAAATCATCCAAATAATACTTTAGTATTTCAAATAAACATTACTCCTGTGTAGTATGGAAGAACTAACTCTATGACGTTTTAGTCCAAATAACCTGATAAATTTAAGGTCTACACATCAACTTAAGTTTTATTCAAACCTTTAAACAACTGACATATTGATCTTTTGTTCTCTAACGTGAAAGAGTATGGTGCTTTGGGCTTCATTATTTTGCCATCGGTTATTGTTACTAACTCTAAATGTTTTTGCCGGCAGTACTCTTTAATATCCATCCTAGCTTTGATATTATTCTTGCTCTTACCTTTAACATCCAAAATTATATTAAAAATGTTATCCATGAAGTTCATCTCAATGTGCATAACATACATATTATGTCTTATCAAATGTGTTCTCTAATATAATAATGTCCAGAAAATTCTATTTTAATCTAATCATGTTAAACACCATATCCTTGAAATTTAGACTCTGATAATATTGAAAAATTAATAATTGATGAAAAGTTAGAAAGTCTCTGTAGTACGTCATCACCACTTAATCTAGGTGGAGGAGGTGACCTCTCAACTTTGTTTTTAATGAATGCTTCCTTATTGCTCCTAAACGGGTGATCACCAGGTAGGAACATACTATGACAATCAAACTAAGTATTTTTCCTCCATGTTTTAGTGTGAAAGATTTAATATTGTCCATGCAGTAAGGGCAAGCTAATTTTTCTTCTATGTTCCAACCAGAAAATATATTATAAGCTGTAAATTTACTAAGGGTCCAAAGCAATGCATCTCGAAGGAGAAAATTTTATTTGGTTGAGATGTCATATATACACCTTCTTTTCATAATAACTTGATATCATTAATTAATAGTTACAAAAAATATCAATTTTTGTTTTTGAATTATATCTAGGTATTATAAGTGTTAAGAATATGTACGAGGTAGCATACACATCTCTAGTGGAAGGTTATATGGTGTTAGTATAACTGGCCAACAAGAGTACGGTGAAGCTGCTTGACTATATGGAGTAAAAATTGCTTTGATCGGGCATTAATCTTGAGGCAAATCTGAATTGAAAACTTTCAAAATTAAGTTTGAAACCATCCAAACTCTAATTTTAGCAAAATTGTAGTCCAATTGAACACCTCAAGAAGACGAACCAAATGACACCATATTCAGTCCTATCCTAGCCCAATGGGCCCAAATAAAATGACCAAAGCCCATTTTAAAGCTTTAAAGCATTAATTGGATGGGTAAATGATATCCAAAAGTATCATGCTTTTAATAAAATCGAGCGGCTCGATGAGACGTGATTTTTGGCTGTATGGATTTGATGGAGTTAGCTGGCTGGTTGGCTTCTGCACTTACATAGGAAAAAGGATTAGATTGAATTATTACAACTATTTGATTGATGCCTCTGAAAATGGTCCATTTTTGGCCTGTTTGATATTTTCGTGGTTTTATGGAAATTCATGTTCATAATCAAAACGCAGCTTTATATGAAAAATGACATCAAGCTGATATTTGTGCTGATGAAGGTGGGTCTATACTAGTAGTCTGTATTTCTGTGATGAGTTGTAGAGTCTGTTTCCCATCTCATTTATTTTTCTAAGTCCAACTCCACAAAATATCCTTAAAAAGTTTTCATTTGCTTCTATATTGCCTCATTTCATAAAAATTTGCCAATGGATCTTTTCTTTAATTGCTTCAACTGATTTTATGGTGTTGTCAAAATTTCATGTCAATTTTTTTTTACTAGTTTTACAATTGTTCTGTTTAATAATGCCGTAGAAGTTCTGTATTGACTTTTTTCTGTCTTCCACCCTTATTTTAATGTGTATGGCAACCTTGACTAGTGAATTCTCTTGGTCGGTTGAGCAGCATTAAAGCTCCTTGCAACCTAGCGGGAAATACATTGATACAGGAACGATGAAGAAAGCCTTGGACCAAACTGTTAGAGACCTGTAAGAACATTTCATACCTTGCACACTATTTCGTAATTGCTATGTAATTCGTCTTTACTAGTGAGGTTTTCCATAAAAAAGTGAAACTAAATCAAATTCATTTTTTACGAAATCATAACATTTTTGCCATCCATGTTAGAAGGTAGAAATGACAATAGCTGTTCAACTGAAGGTTAACACCTGTGGATTTTATAAGCTAAGCTTCCTTTAGTTGGAGCATTACTCGGCATGTAATCTAACATAGCTAACAGGTTACTAGTCGCAGTTCGTTTGTTTGCATGGCACAGTAATTTTCCAAAATGACCTAGAGTTACAACCATAACTTTACATGGAAATAAATGCTAACGTTGTCATTCTGTAAATGACAGTATCGTTGTGTTAGTGTTAGCTACCGGTAACCAACATCGTGTGATGGTTACTACATGAGATTCTGGTCCATTTCGAACTAATATGGTCATGCTTTTATACCCATATCAGCTACTAGAACAATATCTCCCCTCTTTTTAGTCATGTAGACGCGGTTTCCGTATGACTGCTTTTTTAAAGTATATTTCTTTTACTGTTATTTTGGGTTGACTACAGCTGTTTAGATATTGTTGTAAAACGAAACCCAAAACCATGTAATAGGTGAAGGAAGGGGACATACAGCAAAAAGATGAAACCACAAATGGAAGAAGTTACTAGTTTATGCAAACCCGAGCATGTTGCTACAATTGTTGATTTCATCATAGGTCTCTTTCTTCTTCTACGGGTGGGATAAGTTGAATTTCTTCTTTTTATCTAGTTGCATGTAATTGCATTATACCGGTTCAGAACAGCTATCTCATGTTAGTAGAGTAGGACGTTAATGTCATGCAGCTCTCAGTTGTACTGTGCACACAATCAAGTAAGTGTGCTTGCCTCACCCATGATGTAGCCCCTTGAGAACATTCTCCAATGCTTAAGTCAACGACCTAGATTTAGAAAGTAGCTTGGCCAACTAACTTAGCCTCACTCGATGGGACTTCTTATATCTTATTGATGCTTTTTTTCTCTTGGCACATAGCTCAGAGCAACTGAGAATTAGAGAAGAATTTAATAAATATTGTTAATATTGTTTTGTATTTATAATCAATGTTAAAATTATATATATATATATATATATATATTAAACTAATTGAAAGATCTTACCAGTTGTCATCTATGTTTAGTATAAGGAACACATCCACCAGTACGAAGGGAGCTTCCTAAACCCCCATAATCAGATGCTTTATTCTGCTTATTCTGCTATCTTATTTTTGTGAACTTAGGGCTCACCCAAGCTCTACTGAGATATGCCCATAAGCCCTCTCCAATCTATAATGGACGCTGACCGGACTTTCTAATGTCTGTGAACATGTCCTTATGATGGGTCAATCCTCTCCTCTCAAAATTTATTCTGATTCTTATACTATACTCAGGAAACCATCTAAAATCTTTCTATAAAAAAATATATAGGCATAATAAATAATATTAATACAAATTAAATCAAATATTTTAATTCATTCCAAATAAATATTCCTTAAACTCTCTAAATTACATATCCCTAATTTCTTTTGGAATCTTCTTCCATGATAAGTAAGGAGCATCATATTTGCTCCTTATGATGTCCTGAATCTTGTGGGTAGGTGGTCTTGAGGGATTAAAGATGCATGTTAATTTTTTTATCAATAATATAATATATCAAATTACAATAAACTTAACAAAATAAATTAAACTTATGTATCACCCTCAAACTCAATGCATAGATGCTTATTTGTTGTAGCTACAGGATCCCCAGAACTAAGCTCTGTTGGTGTAGATGGTCCACCATGTTCTGGCTGCACATGATGTGGATAATAATAGGGGTGGGGGTTAGGAGGGTAAGGGATGTTGGATGGACTAGCTTGTAATGCTGGTGAGGGTAATATATATAGAATGGAGCTACATGTGCCTGATCTGAAGAGGAAAATTGAGGACTCATCGACACAGGAGGGAAGTACCCAGGAAAGGGTGGTGGTACACCAATAAAAAGTGGATCTAACTGGCCCTGACACTACTCATTGGGGGATTGGTGCTGACTCTTGGGTGTTGGTGGTGATGGTATCACTGGTGGAACTGATCTCTACTCCTCATTTTCATCATCCTATCTAGGTCTGCTTGGTCAACACTCAAATACTTTTTATGAGAAAACTTTGAGGTGAAGTATCTACGAAGAGGATCTTCACTTGAAGTCATCTATATTAAAAGAAGTAATTAGTAGAAATTTAAAAAACTATTCAGAATTAAAAATAAAAAATTAAATTATATGTGTTCCAGAGATTTGTATAAGTAGAACTTAAAAAAATAGAATGTAGATAAATTAGTTATAACAAATATAAAGAATTACAAAATACACATTAATGATTAACATACAAATAGGATTTGATAAGAGACATTTAGCAAGATATGTTTATTTACTTGATTTAAAAAAAATACAATTCAATAAGTACATTACAATAAATTGTAGAAACTATTTAGAATTTGAAATATTTTTATTGCTCTCTAGAGTATCTTCACTTTCATACTTGTTCTCAATTGATAAGCTAGTTGAACTATTCATATTTTCTAGCTACATTTTAATATTATGGGTTACAGTTGACATCTCAATAATTTCAACAGACCTATTATTTGACATCTAATCCTATTGATGTACAGTTGCTACAATGTATTGTTGATCAATTATCCCCCATACTTTTGTTTTTATGACAACTAGCCAATCTTGTTTATCCCTAGATCACTGAGATATTTGCTAAAATAAACTTGAACAGCTTGACTTATTAATACAAAAGAATCAAACTTCCTATATCTTCTACTATGTTTTACATATACTAAACCATATGCTAGATGAACACTTGTGCCTCTATTTTCTACTAGATTATACAATTAAAAATTAAACAAACATATAAAGTTTTCATCTTCACCTAGGTACTCCAGGTCAAAAATCTCATTCACAATACCGTAATAATCACACTCATCTTCTTCATAAATATTCCCACTAAAACATACTCCATAATTTTTAATTTTTCTTCTTTCACTCTATGACCTAGAATGAAATCTAAACCCATTCACTATATATATTGTCTAGGTCTTAATTTTTGTATTTGGCCCCACGTTAAAACACTTGTTATCAGCGTTATGTACCTAAGAAAATTTTTAAATGTTAGGGTTTTTAGTATTAATAAGTTGTAATTTAAATAAAAACTTTAAAATTTAAGTGTTCACATAAGATCTAAACCACGCTGGGAATTCATTTGTAACAACTTGCTCAACATCCATAGTATCTGTTAGAGGAAAATTGCTTACGAAATACTTGATGACAAATCATCCAAATAATACTTTAGTATTTCAAATAAACATTACTCCTGTATAGTATGGAAGAACTAACTCTATGACTTTTTAGTCCAAATAACCTCATAAATTTAAGGTCTACTCATCAACTTAAGTTTTATCCATAGACATAAGACATTTTCAAACCTTTAAACCACTGACATATTGATCTTTTTTTCTCTAACGTGAAAAAGTAAGGTGCTTTGGGCTTCATTATTTTGTCATCGTTTATTGTTACTAACTCTAAATGTTTTTTGCCGACAGTACTCTTTAATATCCATCATAGCTTTGATATTATTCTTGCTCTTACCTTTAATTTCCAAAATTATATTAAAATGTTATCCATGAAGTTCTTCTCAATGTGTATAACATACATATTATGTCTTATCAAATGTATTCTCCAATATGATAATGTCCAAAAAATACTATTTTAATCCAATTTTGTTAAACACCATATCCTGGAAATTTAGACTCTGATAATATTGAAAAATTAATAATTGATGAAAAGTTAGAAAGTATCTGTAGTACGTCATCACCACTTAATCTAGGTGGAGGAGGTGACCTCTCAACTTTGTTTTTAATGAATGCTTCTTTATTGCTCCTAAACAGGTGATCACCAGGTAGGAACATACGATGACAATCAAACTAAGTATTTTTCCTCCATGTTTTAGTGTGAAAATTTTAGTATTCTCCATGCAGTAAGGGCATGCTAATTTTTCTGCTATGTTCCAACCAGAAAATATATCATAAGCTGGAAAATTACTAATGGTCCAAAGCAATGCATCTCGAAGGAGAAATTTTTTTTTGGTTGAGATGTCATATGTGAGGACACCTTCTTTTAACTTGATATCATTAATTAATAGTTACAAAAAATATCAATTTTGTTTTTGGATTATGTTATCCAGGTATTATAAGTGTTAAGAATATGTACGAGGTAGTCATACACATCTCTAGTGGAAGGTAATATAGTGTTAGTATAACTAGCCAACAAGAGTACGGTGAAGCTGCTTGACTATATGGATTAAAAATTGCTTTGATCGGGCATTAATCTTGAAGCAAATCTGAATTGAAAATTTTCAAAATTAAGTTTGAAACCATCCAAACTTTAATTTTAGCAAAATTGCAGTCCAATTGAACATCTCAAGAAGACGAACCAAATGACACCATATGCAGTCCTATCCTAGCCCAATGGGCCAAAATAAAATGACCAAAGCCCATTTTAAAGCTTTAAAGCATTAATTGGATGGGTAAATGATATCCAAAAGTGTCATCCTTTTAGTAAAATTGAGCGGCTCGATGAGACGAATCCATTGAGCCTACGACCATTCAATTCTACATCATTAAGACATATAAATGTTTAAAGTACACTCTATGATTAAGGGAATGGATTTTATCTGTCTAATGGAACACTAAATATTAACCATGGAAATTCCCCATATTTATAATGAATGCTACTAATAAAAACTATAAATAGGCCAAGATTCTTCACATAAGAGATAAGAGAGGAGAAAACAAAGTAGCTCTCTTGCATTCTCTAGCAAGCTTCATCGTCTGATTTCTTTCCGACAACTAACCATCATCTATTATCCCTTAACTATGGCCCTTTATAACTTCTTCACCAGTTAACTATGGTCTTTCCTATCATAGTCACCCAACTACATTCCTTATGGCGTACATTGTCAATTGATCATGATCCCTCTGACCACCATCATCTTACTATCATCCTTCTGACCTCCTTGGCCCACTGAGCACGATCCCTCCTACTACCATTGTCTCACTATAGATATTTCAACCATTATTACCAAATTACAACCCTTCTGACTATTTCCACCCTTCGACTATTCTTGTCCTCCGACCACCGTCACATAACTATAGTCCTTTCGACAAATATTACCTGTTGACTTTGATCCCTCTAACCATCGTCACCCGACTACAATCCTTCCAACCTCCATTACTTATTGACTATTGTTACACCAACCATCTAGGGTTGTCAATATTTGATATGACCTAAAACCCGATCCGAACATGACCCAAAAATTCTGGGTGTGGGTCAAACCGTTTGACATGCATATCAAGTTAGAGTTCGACAAGTATATGTGTTTCAAAATTTAGGTTGGGTTCGGGTTAGCCTGGAAACCCAAAAGTGACCTGAGTTTACCAGTTTAGAAAATCGTACCCTCATATCTCATGACTCACGCAAGCCTCACCTCTCCTTTCATCTCTTGATTTCATTTATAGCCACAACTCAAGCTCCCTCCAGGCCTCAACTCCTATCCAAACGGACGGACCTTCAGTTACCAGTCACTTCGCCATTTGATCAATTGAATCTCTATCTATAACTAGTTCTTCCTTTTATAGCTTCAATGGGCCCAACAAACTCAAGGCGCTATCTCTTGTAGTAGCCATCAGATACATAAACTACAATTACACAGCCCCTAATCTTTTGCTGCCAGTTATGCTGCCTCCTGCAGTAGCCATCAGATCGACCACCGATCTTTAACAAGGAGAAACATAGTTGACTGTGCCCATTTTGTGTTCATGGGTCAGGTCCATGTTGGATTTCTTGACTCGTTTTTAAAAATGGGTTGGGTTCGGGTCAACTCGTTTAAACCCGGGTCAATCCATGTTTGACCCAAACCCGACCCGCAGACCCGTTCTAACACCTCTACGACCATCATCACCCATCTATGATCCTTCTAACCATCATTTCCTATCTATGATTCTTACGACCTCCATCACTTATCTACAATAGTATAGCCACCTTCACCTAACTTTTGTCCCTCAGACCACCATTTTCTAATTATGGTCCATCCGATTATAGTTTTTTTGTCCACCGTCATCCACTAATTATTGTCCCTCTAACCATCTTCGCCCAACTACATCATTTCGACTTCCTTTACTTGTCAACTATGATCCCTCATACATCTGTCACCAAATTTATTCCTACTAACTTAATGAATAGGCTAATGCTCTCTTTATTATAACTCTGATGACATTAGGTTCTTCTAACCCCAACAATATAAAGTGCTATATATGATGTATATTTACTACATTAAGCTAAAGCCTTCCCCAAAAAAAGAAATTATTTGTAATTAAAAACAAACACTAATGGAATCATTCAAACTGTGCAAGACCCCGTGCTTTTTCCCATTTCTAGGGATTTCCACATAAAAATTTTGGTGTCACTTATGAATGATACATCTTTCTCTTATATTCTATGTACCGAATCATCGTACAAATCTAAGATACTAAACTTTATATCTCTACTGATATTGTTGACCTCTATACCTCAAACCACGCAAGAAAGGACTCAAACAGATGAATAAAGCAATATGTGTCTTGGCGCCACTCATCACTTGAAGGATCGGACAACCTCTGATTGCCAAATAGATGAAATCAATGCGATCAGGATATCGAGTTTTGCTAGGTCGAGGCCCCTCATAGTCGAATCAGATGAGATCGGTCAAAGGGGATGACCGACATCCAAAATTAAAGCACGAGGCTTATCAAATGATGTTGGATTGACAAATAGACTTTACCGTTGCGCCCGAAACATTTTCATCCTCTAAAAATTGTAATTTGTTTATTCAATTTGAAGCATCCATATTAGAGACATGGATATCAAGGCAATAGTCAAAATGATGTCTGTTCATGAAACAGATTTCTCCATTACAATTAGAATAATGCAAATACTTAAGAACTACATTTGTTATATTCAATTTGGATCATGCAGAGTGGTGACATGAATTTCAAGGCAAAACATGCATATCAAGGAAATTAGCCTTGTTAGTGATGAAATGATGTCAAATTGACGAACGGACAGCGCCATAACATCTGAAACGTCATCAACATTTTGGAATATATATTTTATTTAATCCTCTGAGGTGATGCGTCAATCTCGAAGTGATTTGAATATAATGTGAAGGCACGCATTACGAGAGAAATGAGGCCTCATAGATGCTCAAACAAAGTTCGATCGCAAAAGAGACTACGCCATTGCGATCGGGACGTCGGCAACACCCTAAATGCGTTATCAATTTATCTAATTTTGATGTTCTACAAAATTGACACATTAATGAAAATGCATGTAAATCGAGAAAATCAAACATGAAAATGAGATGATGGTATACATTTCAAAGGAGTGCATGCAAATCGAGGCATTTATGACTGATTGATGCATTGGTACCTACTCAAATTAATGATATTACTTGTAATAGCAAGTTCCTATTAGCACTACTTGTAGGTCTAACCCAAATCAGCAAAGTCATGCTAAAATCTCAAATCTCATTTAATGCCTCACCTCGTAGCATCGAAATCTTCTGACTAAATCCCATAAAACCAGCTGTCCTTGTACCTTGCTTCTTTGTTAAAACGAAATGAAACAAATGTCTTCGGGGAGATTTTCACGCACTCTACCTGAAGCAACTGATATTTTCCAACCTCCCAAAGCTCGTCAAAGTCCCTTGGCTTCTCTTCGGCAGTCTCTATCCCACCCTGTTGGGTTTCCAAGATCTTGCATGAGATCACCTAAGCTTCAAACATCTCTTACTGTGCAAGCCTTCTGTCAAAAATTCAAAGGCCTAACTCCCCGCCTCCTGCCCCAAGCCAAAAACTAAACTCCTTCTATCTGCACAGTATACCTGAGCGTTCCCTTTTCCCAATCAGAGACCTTTCTATCTATTGTAGCTTATTCAGGCCTCGAGGAGACGAGCCCTCGACACCGAGCAATGTCATAGAGAAAAAAAGACACATGGAGCCGAAAGAAGGTTCCTCATGGTTTAGAGATTGTGAGCTCTCACCACTCTCATAGAGATCTCTACTCCCTGCTTCTCCTTAGCACTTGCTGCTACCCCACCATCATTTCTCAACCATCTCTCTGGAAGGTAGTTGATCGTCATGAAATGAATAAAGCAGGAGAGGGATTTATATCTGCACTTTCACTGGATAGATATCAACACGTTAAGAAGATAGACCTTGAGTTTGCAAGAGATGCTAATGATGAGCATCTTCTTCTTATCAAATGAAAGGGTGACGGACATGATTATAAAATACCTTGTGAATCATCACCAACTTAGAACCATACTCTGTGGGAGATGTAAGCTACTGTCCCATGGGTACCCGGTGACTGGTGTTGGTGTCCATGGTGGCTATTCAAGTGATAAGCAGTTCATTTTAGCTAAGGAACTTCGAGAAAAGATTTCAGATATATGTTAGGACAAAGTGCTGATAGTTAAGCTAGTTGATATAGTTGATTTCAAAGGAAGTTTCTTTTGCATGAATACTTGATCTTGCTGGTACTAATCCAATTATACTAGTTGTAACTAAGGCATTGATCTTCTTCCTAAGCATACTGATCTGAATTGTGTGGGAGAATGGGTTGTGAAAACCACTATGAAGAAGAAGCTCAATTTCATTAGAGTACACCTGACTAGTTCGAACACTTTGGTCGGGATTACTGGGGTTATATCAAAGATTCAGAAGAAGACAAAGGAGCTGATGTCCAAGGAAGTAAACTAGAGCAGCCTAAGACTGCAAAGCCTGAGCTTCCAAAGGAAGTTCCTCTCGTCACCTTGCCTTCCTTAATGAACAAAAAAAAATTCCAATGCTGCTTCTTGGTTCAGTATTTGCGAACATCGATGAAATTCTTCTTCTATTTTATGGATTTCTCTAGTCTAGTGTTATAAATACTTACTATCACCCTCCTCACATGCTTAAGAAAGTTTTTGAATCCAAGTTGACAAGAGGAATTAGAGTGATGACATTTGAGGAGATTGTGAACATGAAGATAACATAGTTTGACGATCCTGAGAACTCCAGTGGAATAGTTGGTGTCAGGCTATTAACAAATGCAACCAAAATTACTAATCTTGTTGGCATTAGTTGTTCAGAGCATTACAACCTTAACTGCAGGGTTAATAATTGTTATTGTTGTAATTGTTGCTATATAGATAAGTGTATGTATGTGTGTGAGTATGTGTATACATACACATGTAAAAAAAAAGAGAGAGAATTTTGCAAGTTTTAGAAAACTCGTTTTGACACATGTATCATGCTAAAATGATCACATATACACCCTTTTCTTAGCATGGTGGGAGGAAGTGCCTCACGACGCTTGCGACAAAGCGGGTAATCACCCAAAATCCTTTATTTGGCATTCGTGGCGCACCTAAAATCGCCTATACATGCTTTTCTTAGCGTGTTTGGATGGGAACCCGATGCGACGCGTAATATGAAGTGGGGATACATATAAGTACCCTCTTGCGGAGAAACAACTATTTTTCTTTTGTAACAGGTACCTAGAACCCATACACGCTTTTCTTAGCGTGGTGGGGGGACAAAAAAATTTGGCCGCGGTGTCCTCGTCCGAGGTCACCTACCATACACGCTTTTCTTAAAATGGTGGGAAAGGCCTAGTTTTCTCGTAGTTTTGCCCTAAACAGGGAGACGCTGGGAGGCTGCTGAAATTTTGGATAAATGTAAGATTGCATTTGGATCTAGTTTGAACTCTAAAGAATAAGAACTTGGACTCAAATGAACGGTGGACTTGTGAGATCGGACTTGAACCAAATGGACTTAAATGAACTTGAACTCAAATAAATTTGAAAATTAGAAGACTTGAACTTGATTGAACTCAAGCAAAACTTGCTAATTGGACAACAGAGGACCTAATCAAACAAAACATGAATGAACTCGAATAGAACAACAAGAAGCTTAAACTTGAAAGTGGTATAAGGGAACTTGAACCATTTGGACTCAAACTCATATGAATAGAGGATTCATATTGAAGCTTCACCGGACTTGGACTTGGACTTGGACAAGATTTGTGGATTCGAACTGAGCATTAAATGAACTAAATCATACTCAAATCGATGATAAAATAAATTCGGATCATCAAATGATTAATAAATAAATGCTAAATGAGCAATCAGGCAAGTGGATGTGTCTATCTCCTTCAAGAAGAAGAATCATATATGCAATAAGCACAACAACCTTCTTGTAAATGGAGATCAAATTGAAGGGATACCAATGAATATTGAAGATTGATACACAAACAGATATGATCTTCTCTTCTTCAAGTAGAAGGACTTGATATGTAATGAAGATAATAATGTGATATGTCCAAATACATTCAAGTGAGACATCGAAGCACAAGCAAGTACATCAAACTTCTGCAAGTAAAGAAGGCTAATACACTATGAGCATAATGATCTGAAGAATATGCAATGAATACTATGGGATTGCATACAGTTAACAATAGCTTAATTGCAAGCAAATGCTACTACCTTATATAAATAGAAAGATTAAATATGCAATGAATAATTCTCTCGAAGATGAGATTTAACGTTAATCTACACAGTAGTCATGTGAGAAGGCATAATATCGTTTGTGATTAGCAATGATGAATACATTGCAAGAATAATGGGTCCCCATGTGAATGCATGTATACATTTGTAGTGCAATTTATAAGTGACTATAAGAAACTAGCCGTAACAAAATTCAAATTCCTTGTGGGTAGTAGTTGAAGATCTAAGGTACACATAGCATCATACACATAAATGACAACAAATGATAGATGATGGAGATCACAACCACCCAGGGGAAGACAAAATACACGGATCCCTTGTAAGCAAAAGATGATTGATCAATAGTTTGTTAGGCAAAGAAGTGCAAATGTCTCCAGGGTTGTGGAGGACCCGTTACATACACCACATGCTGTCCATAAGGAAAACTGGATGATACATCACATATCAAATGTAAATATCTATGAGATTTTAGGGAAGACCAGTTGCACTCTCAGTGTATCAACCACAAGCAAAATACCAAAGGAAAACAATAAGTACGAGCTCCTACAGGTCTCTATTTAGGACCCATTATCCAAATCAGTAAGATGCATTTTGAGAGGAAGCATAAAAGAACTATAACAAATACAAATGCATGTAGTCAATTCTAGAAGACTCGTATGCAAAGTAATGATCACGAATAAAAACATCATGTGAATGCATCTACAAATGTAAAAGTAATAGATTCGTTAGTGTATTATGATCCATCTATAGAAAGAGCAACAAGTAGTGCATGACAGTCCTCCTGTACAAAGCAACGAATAACTCAACTTAGAAGCTACTATGCTACACCAGCGGATCTGCAACACTCGTATTAGAGGACAGAATGCGTATATAAGCTCTCAAATAAAATGTTGTGTGCATTCAAAGGGTAGTTACCTACGCAACTAAAATATTTCAAAACACCCCCGCACGTGCACCGTAGTTTGTATACATATATGTACACAAAGGGGGAAATGAAATCACAAAACTCGCATGGGCCTCGATGAGCATGTTGTAGGAACATACATGACATCTAGGGATGTTGCATGGGTTAATGAATTCGAACTCGATCCTCCTAATTAAGTAAATAGAAGTTGACAAGGTTTATCAAATAATCATAAAATGCTCCTAAACACCCGCATGGGATCCAACGTGCATGTTATTGGTACACACGTGATGTCTATGGATACTGCACGGGTCAATAAGTGAATTCAAGTTCGAGCCTGATCCTTCTATGCAGATCAACAGGAGTCGACAGGATTTGAACCTTCAAACAAATACATTATTGTGACAACCAATGTATTTGTTTAAATACATTCATATTAGGCCTTCAAGTGCTATAATTAAGAGAATTCACTAATAAAGGGCACAAACCCTACGAGAAACGATCCTTTATCGGCAAGTTGATAGGGTCGACAAGGTTCAAACTTTAAATGGAAATAATCCCAAACACCCTGATGATGGCCTTGTTGAATGAAGATCTCAATCGGAGGGATTCACAAATACTTTTAAATGCCTCACAAAAGTCCATTCCAAAATTCCAAAATGCCCAAAATCTAAAATATTTAAAACTGAAATTCAATTATCAATCACTTAAAGCAAAATCCATCTGCCCTCCGGAATAGTTTGCCGGGGTGGAAAAATTAAAATTTACTTCAGCTCGCATAGAGCTAATACCTAGTCAAAAATATCACTAAGATATATTCTCAAATAATATTCTGCAAATAAGGATGTGGTACGTGTCCTCCAAATGGCACCATGAAATATCGGTTATATCCAGAGCCAATATGTTCTTTATTGGCATCAAGTCCTTCAGATATGAATTAATAGGATATGATCGATAGGGCACAAAGCCCTTTGTTAGCTAAGATGGATGTAAATTTGTCCCCTTAAGCAAATACCCACCCAAGGTCTACAAGGTCCCCTTGGACGAAGCAACCCATGGCTACCGATAAGGATCCTTCTGTCAGGTTGGGTCGACTACCTCCTCTGACTAAGTAGACCAGGGATCACGATAGCCCAGGAAGACGAAACCATGAGATCTTGATCGGATCCATCATCCATTCCCCCACCATTTTTTTTTAAGTGCAAGATGGTGTAACCTTCAGTTTTAAATATCAAATCTACAAATCTTCCAATCCTCTAAATTCTCAAATTCTCCAAAATCTTAAGCCTGATGCTGCTACTATATGCCAGATAATACGTATCTCTACGTATCTTATTGACGACTAGCCTTAATCAAAAGTTCTCTCTTGCTATCGTGAGGGGTAATTAACTATAGGGGCTTGTGCCTATAGGAAACCATAACTCAGATCATAAATTCCTCACAAAATGAGGGCGAAATCTCTGGGTAGTGTATTATCTACAAACTCATCTGCCTTCCAAAATTTACCCCGAAACTTTTTCCGTTAAAACTCCCTCGCCGAATAAAAAGCAAAAGCGGGCGGAGGTGGGGGCTGAATTTTTGGAGCCCACTGATACGAATATTCCAGGACAATAATTTTTATCTTGTTGATCCAATAGTTCTTGAGAAGAAAAAGAATAAAATCATATGAAGGTAAACAAACCTAGCATTAATTATTTAAGCGACTACTTGTAGATGTCGCTCAGTTATCTGTCTTATAATATCGAAGAGCGTTAGTACATCGCCTTGCTCATAGTTTCATTATCGGGCAAAATTATTACGTCTGGTGTTCGGATTCATCCAGACACAAATCCAGATGCGCCACATCACCAACATACATCGGGCCCTGGTGTATTTGGGTGATGTGGTGCGTCTGGATTGGATATCCGGATGTCAGGTGACCGGACATAATAATTTGCCTCATTATCGTGGTCACTCGCAACAGCATGTAGCGTTCATGTGGATAACCCATCATCTCAATCGTGATCTCTTAATCTATAAGTTATTGTACGTGTCGTTAGCAGCAACACCATGTCTTGCTCATGGGCTTTGTTTACAATTGTTACGGGCTAGAATATATGTGGCGATAGAATTAGAATACTACGACTTAGCGTTGCGCAAATATCTAGCTCACATACAACAAACACAAGATTTTTTACATGGAAAGCCCTGAAAAAGGGAAAAACCACGGGGCCTGGCCAAGTTGAAAATGATTCCACAAGAATTTGAGTCGGTTAGAATGGACGGATTTGCCTCTGAGGGCGATAAGATTACAATTAACAATGGTATGATAGAATATGGGTGTCAGGTGATGGTCTGATAGAGATTCAGGCTCAGATGATGGTCTGACAAAGATGAAGGCCTATGGCAGTGGTCCAGCAAAGGTGAGGGCCTCCGACAGTGGTCCAGTAAAGATGAGGGCCTCTAGCGGTGGTCCGACAAAGGTGAGGGCCTTCGGTAGTGATCCAGCGAAGGTGAGGGCCTCCGACAGTGTCTCAGCGAAGGTGAGGGCCTCAGGTGGTGATCCGACGAAGCTCCGATAGTGGTCCGGCGAAGATGAGGGCCTCTGGCGGTGGTCCGGTGAAGGTGAGGGCCTTCGATAGTGATCCGGCGAAGGTGAGGGCCTGAGGTGGTGGTCCGGCGAAGGTGAGGGCCTCCGGCGGTGGTCCGGTGAAGGTAAGGGCCTCCGACGAAGGTGAGGGCCTCAGGTGGTGGTACGGCGAAGCTCCGGTGGTGGTCCGGTGAGACCCGGTGATGGAGCGACAGTGGTCCAGCGAGATTCCGTTGGTGGACCGGCAGTGGTCCGTCGAAACTCCGGCGGTGATCAAGGAGGAGCTTCTTCCTTCTCTCTTCTCTTCTTTTCTTCTTCTCTCTCTTTCTTGGGGTTTATTTTCAAGAGAAATGAGGGGTCTATTTATAGATTTCTAGAGTGGCATGGCCCATAAATAGGTGAGAGATCAAGGGTAAATGGGGAGTGGTTGGATGGACAGCTGATATTGAATCCCTTGACTATGGACTGTTCGTCAAGCATTTAGAGGCCTTAATGATTTCGTAATTCAGTGATCTTGGGCTCGTTGAATTCGTCTCGTCGAGCCGCTCAATTCGACTATAAGCTCATCATATTTGGAAACCGTTTGGTAACTCACATAGTGGTATGAAGATTCCAAAAGTGCTTTGGGTCCTAGATTTCGGCTCATTTGGGCTCGGATTGAGTCGAGTTTGGTCTCGTCGGGTTCGTATTTCCGAGACGCTCAGTTTTACTGTAAGTTTGCTGAAATCGGAGTTCAGGTGATCCCGGATTTAATTTTTAAAGTTTTGGACTTGATTTTGCCTCGAGATTCATGCCCCATCAAGATAATTTTTGACGATATATCAACAATAGAATGCTAACTCCTTCATAGAAGTAAAGCTCACTCTTCTGAGTTCCATCTTAAGAGATTAGATCATTATAAAAACTAGTAGCTAAATTAGACATTTATTACCGGGAGACTATTTTGCAAAAGCGATGCTCCGTATGATATATATACTATAGATATGCAAGCACACTATTGTAGTAAGAGCTGTGCACTGGTGGACTATATATATAAAATTAGCTAAAATCACCGTCCAATAAAACCTTAGCGACCTTCCCATTTCAACATAAAAACGGACCATATTTCTTCCAGCAACAACAACAACTACAAATCTCAGAACAACCCCTCTTACTCTCTCAAATTTCCTTTATCTTAGATTGCAAGAACGAGGGCAGGCAGAGACTTTCCAACGCTCTCATGCAGCGTACTCTGCCACACGGGGAGGCCATAGTCCCCTACGCGCGTGACGGTAACGCAGGTATTGAAATACTCACGAACTTGAGTAATTATCCCATCGGAAACGGTCCAAGCGTGAACCCAGAAGTCCGAACCGGAGAGATCGGTTCCCTCGGCGATGACTTTTGGGCCGAAAGCTTGGACGGAATGGATGAGGAAATGGAACTTCTCGTGCTCGCCTGTGAGAAGGCGTTTCATGTGCTGGTGAGAACGGGGGCCGTGGAACCACCAGTCGAGGTCGGGGGCGAGCAGCTTTTGAACGCGCACGGCGTTCCGGCTCTCTAAGGCTTCGTAGAGAAGAAGAACCGACTCGCGGTTGGTCTGCTCGTCATTGGCCGGCTTAATTTCGTCGAGAAGCGCCAGCTCGAATGCGTTAGCTTTCCTTCTTTTTTTTTTTCTTTGTTGCTTCTTCCTTCCCGGTGTGAGGCAGTGTGGAGTTTATTTAATACGGTGAAATGGTGGAAGGGCGGAGAAATTAAGGTTTAAGTACTAAATTATTTATATAAATTAAAAAATAACTGAATATTGGTTAACTTCTTTATTTGTATTTTTTAATATATTATCTATTTGCTTTTAATAAATATCTAGTTAAAAATATTATAAAATATTCATTTTAATTATAGTTTAATTAGTTTTTCAATGATTTATTCTATGCTATTATATATATATTATATATATATATATATATATATATATATATATATATATATATATATATATATATATTATATTACACACACACGTCTAGGAGTATTCGCGACGGTAGAGAATATAAGTTTTATGACTTAGCATTGGTACGAACATTGCACTGCAATCAGATAAGAAGAGGGTGTGTAACATTTATAAGACACCAAGATTTTACGTGGAAAACCCCTGAAAGGGGAAAAACCACGGGGAATGAATCCACTAGCATTGTATGTTGATTACAAGGAGGTCCTTCTAAGGGGAATGCCTTAGCTTGATGTACATCTTATAGAGTACATTAATGGTGAGAATACAAAGAGTCTTATTGACATGTTGTTTGGTTGAAGAACTGTAGTCGGGGATGAGTAAGTCTGAAGTACTGTAGTTGGCGGCGACGGAGGTCGGAAAAACTGTAGTCGGTAGAAGATGTAAGTCTGAAGGACCGTAGTCTGCGCCATGGAGGTCGGAAGGAACTGTAGTTGGTGGCGACATAGTCTGAAAGACTGTTCGTCGGCGGCGACGGAGGTGGAAGGACGTAGTCGGCGGGCGACATAATCTGAAGGACGTAGTTGGCGGGCGACGGAGGTGGAAGAACTGTATCGCGGACGACGTAAGTCTGAAGGACCGTAGTCGACGGGCGATGGAGTCGGAAGAACTGTAGTCGCGGAGATTAAGTTGAAGGACCGTAGTTGGCGAGCGACGAGGTCGGAGGACTGTAGTTGGTGGCGACGCAGTCGGAAGGACTGTAGTCGTGGATGACGTAAGTCTGAAGGACCGTAAGTCAGCGGAGGACGGAGGTCGAAGAACGGTTGTCTGACGATGAAGGTAGAAGATGGCGTCTAGTAGAAGACATCAATGGACAGAAATCCAACATCAGGTAGATGTCTGGTAAAATACGACATCAAGTGAAGTCCGATGTGGGTAGAAAACTTGGTAACGAGCGGAGGTCGACGTTGGTAGAAGTCGACGTAAGTTGGCAGCCGAAGAGAACTACGCGTTAGATGGATTTTTTTTTTTTTTCTTTTTTTTTTTTTTTTTTATTCGGCGAGAACTTGGCTCACTTGGAGTTTTAGGTGAAACCCGCGTCTACTTGGAGGTCGGGCGGAATTCTCGGTGGTCGTTCGAGAAGATCCGGAGTGCGTTCGAGGAGGAGTCTTCCCTCCTAATCTCTCCTTCTTCTCTTATTCTTCTCTTGCTTCGGCTTGCCTCTCTCTGAGAAAGAGGGGTCTATTTATATTTCCTGAGTGGGATAGCTTGTAAATGGTTAGACCCAGGGCAATAGGGAGTGGTCGAAATGGACGGCTGTTTGAATTACTGATCGTTCACGTTCATCGACATTTGAGCGTCTTAATAATGTAGAATTTGCGTCTTTGGTCGTTGAGTCTTTCGTCGAGGCTTGATTGACCATAAGTCATTCTTGTTTGGGAAAAACGTTTTTGGATAACTCAATTGTGGTAGAATTTGCCAACAGGCTTGAGTCATTGATTGATCATTTGGGCTTGGATTGTAGTCGAATTTGGTGTCGTTGGGTTCGTATTCCTAGAGTCAGTTCGACTGTAAGTTTACTAAATCGGAGTTCAGATGATCTGGATTTATTTGGAAGTTTCAATTGATTTTTGCGCGAGATTCGTCGATAGATAATTTTATTTGATGACGTTGTGGTTATATTTATTATTATCTTCATATTTATCCTTAAAATGATGCTATTATAATATTTTTTTATTAATATTTAATTTTTAATTATGTATATAATTTTATGTGGTGCATGTACATGTATAAAAATGTTGACAGTGTGGATTGATTAAGCTCAAACTTTCTTGAGATGAGGAAGTTTAAGGTGCACTTGCTAAGGATCAATGTGCACTAATCTCTTAGTGGGTCTAGACTCGCCACTTGTCCCTTTACACCCCTACATTTCCACTCATCACTTCATCACTTGATGGGTTTGCATTCTCCTCTCATCACTAGGCAACTCTATACTTTCCACTTGTTTATAGGCTGGCTTCCTCATCACTAGGCTACCTTATACTTTCCACTTGTTTATTGGCGGGCTTCCTCGTCACTCGCAACTCCTTCAGCCCACTCGATCAATAATAGTTCACGTGTCAATTATTTATGCATGTTTTTATATTTTCTTAGCTACATGTTTTTAGAACTACGCACCTTTCGCAAATAAATTTGCTTCTTTACATAATGTATTTTGTAGTCTTGTAGTAATCCTTTAAATAAAGGGAAAATAGAGATATTTTGAACTTTTGGCATATAATTAAAGCCTTATGAGGTAGTCAAATATTTCTCCCAAAAATCTTCTTTCCCTTTCCATACCACAGGTTTTTCAGTTCAAGTCTCTAAAGCTTGCTAGTAAGGTCAAGTATGTTTCATAAATAAATTTGGATCCAGTAATTTAAATACTAAGATGTTCTATAAATAATTATGATTATTTAAGTATTAGAAATAAAAATATATTTTTTTTGTGTCAGATGTATAAATGAATATAACTTAATGTGATAAGTTTTTCTTTGGCTATGTGTTAATCTTGTGTGGAATCTAATTGTGTTGATCAATTGGGTTGTACAACTGCCTCGGACCTCAGTTCAATTTATCCTCGCTGAGGGTGCGAGGGGTTCTAACCCTACTTGGGTTCGGGTACTTTGCATAATTTTTTTTTTCATACGACACCCAGAAGCTGTTTACCCGAGTGCCCCGGAGCTGTGTGCTGAATCACCTAATGTTGTGTACTCAAGTGCCCAGAGCTGTATACCAAATCGTCTAATGCTTTGTACCTAAGTGCCCCGGCGATGTGATCTCGAGCCCGGTGTTGCGAAATTTGCTGAGAGAAATGACAGTGCAAAGTGCAACAGCATTATAGTGTCGCAATGCTTCAAGTTTGAGCATCGAAACATCATGATGATAAAGGCTTAAGCATCACAACACTCCAAATTAGCATCGTAATATTGTGAGGCAGACTTCACATAATTTTTTTTCTCATTTTTCTCAAGGGTAGCGTCCCTTGGTGTTATTAACAAGTTTTTCTCTTATATTTTGAGTGTGAAAACGATGTAAGAGATAAGAAAAACAAGAAGGCAAGAGAGAAGAGAAATCTATTTTTATTTATCCCTATTTTCATAGTAGATTTCTTGGTGTGGTGTGGTTCCATAACTTTTTTTCCCGATATCAAGTTTTTCCACATTATTTTTTCCACATTAAATCCTTGTGCCCTTTACTTTCCATTACTTTTCTATTTTTCTTGTTTGTTTCGGCGCATGGTTTTACTTCCATCCCCAACAACGGGTATCCAAACGAAGTTGTTCAGTTTAAGTGGGAGTAATGTAAAACAAAGCAAGATACAATATTGAGAAGTTTAACAGTTTGAATATCACATTTTGAAGGATTTAAAATAGGGATTTGTTATATGAGAAGAAGTTATATTTACCATTGGATGAAATCAGCAAGAAGCCAAATTCTATGATTATGGAGGGGTGGGAGATTATAGATCGTATTACACTTGATTTGATACGACTTTCACTTTCCTCGTCTATTGTATTCAATATTGTAAATGCGAAGAATATAGTCGATCTCATGGCTGTGTTGACTAAGATGTATGAGAAGCCATTAGCCATACAGAAAGTCTACTTTATGAAGAAGTTTTTCAACATGAAGATGTTGAACAAAACTCCGATGGAAAATAACATGAATGATCCAAACACAGTGGTAAAATAACTAACTCTTAAGGGAAGACATCTAAAAAATCTTGAACTATAAGGGCTCTCTACTCATAGATTCAAAAGAGAGTCTCACATCTCTAACAGATGCTAAAAGTATTGGGCTATCTTTTCTCCAAAGGCAATTCACTTCTAGAGCAAAAATAAGACAAGAAAGAATATCTCTAGTTCCTTGAAATATAAATCTCTCACCATTCTAAGACAAGGTCACTTTCTTCTTCAAACAGTCAATTTGAGCCCCATTTCGACTCTTCTAGTTTATACCCAAAATAATATCAAATGTATAAATATGTAATAAAATCAAACTAGATTTCCAAACTCTATCAAAAACCTGTAAATCATAAAAATAAACCCTACTAGCTATCATTCTATCTCTTGTAGAAAAAAAACAAATAAAAAGAAACAAGTAATAATTTGGAAGGCAAATCAAGAGAATAAAAACATTGTTAAAACATAAAAAAATTAACTATCACAAAAATCAAATAAAATTTGACAAGAATATGCAAAAATATAAGTCATACATGTCACAACATCTGGAGACTCGCTGGCCTCTTACTATGTCTGACTCTAAGATCATGGCGATATTGGGGTCAATGTAATAGAACTACCAGCACCCCAAAAACCCCCAAAAGGCTAACCTCGTGATACCGGACCAACATCCTAGCTACCAGAAGCTTGAGACTATAATCAGGGTGGTGTTATCCTTTGTCTTCCAAATGTCGACTGCATAGAACTATCAATTCTCAAATAAAAATTCTTGTCAACGTCATCTTGTAGACACTTAGCAATCCTATGTTTATACTGAATACAATAAAAACATCGGCCCAATACTTTATAATAACGTCCAAAGTGTCTACTATCACACTTCTAACATAATGATGGGAACCCATAGACTGAACCCCAAACTGGCAACACTACCTCTATTTAATCCAGAAGAAACTGCTACTAAATGTCCCCTCCTTATAAACTTAGTAGGTCCAAACTACTCTTTTTCTTAGAATAGATTTTGTTAGATGTCTCACTGCTAATTATTTTCCTACTTGCAATCCATCATTATTGAACCACTATCGAATCAATGTCTATCCTCTTAGCCCTCTAGAACAACTGAACAAAATCTATAATATCCTTTGTCAACACTGTCTGCCTCAAAGCATCTTAGAGTCCCTCTAGAAATCTATAAAACTTCTCCTCAAAAGTACTAACCAACTATGGAGTATACCTGGAAAGAGTAGTAAACTCTATCTCATATTGTATCTCAGACATACTCTCCCAAATTAGTCTAAAAAAAGAACTCTGTAACTATCTCCTAGCAAACAAAGGTATAAACCATATCGTGAATATCTCCATAAGCTTCTCAGTAATTAGAATTTTATACAACCTAGGAACTTCTCTCTCTATTTGCCCAACCACTAGCGCTCTACCTCAACATCTAATAAAAATGCAGCTAATACAACTCTCCTCTTAGGAGGATAATGTGTGTTTTCCAAAGTCTTGTTTATCCTTAGTAGCAAATCCTCAACTGCTCTAGGCTCAATAACACCTAAAAGTTTACGAAGCTATAATCTCATGAAATTTTGTAAATATCTATCCATGTCATCAAACTAACTACCAGAAATCTTAGTTTAAGGTTTACTTTCCTACTATACTATCAAACTAATAATTTAAAAATTTATATCAAAATTACTCATTGGAGTTGTACCCTGAACCTAAGCTGCATGACAAGAGCTTTGATCACTTGTCATATCTATATTTGGCTAAGGAAGATTAACAACCTCAAAATATTGAACAAAGCTGAATGTAATACATGTATATGAAAAATAAATAAAATTAGTGCCCTAGACTACCCAATGCATCTCACTTCTTAAGATTAAATCATATGGCTCTGTTATGATTTGCTTCTCCAACATTTCTCTGATACGAAAAATATTTATCACACCGTAACTCAATATCACACAGATCATACCGTATTTGATTATGGTAAGACTCAAATCCAATGATTTGGTTGGAGGAGTATTGAATCGAAACTTTCAATTTATAGACTACACATAACCACTATTGAATGCTATATAAAATGGAAGACTACTAAATCTCATAAATAATTTTCTATATATCATTCAAAAAATACATATAAATTTTGAGATATCTACAATAGCTCTTAGTAACAGATACTATAACCAATTGGAAGTCAATCCTGTAAAATAAAAACTTACAAAAATATACTTAAAGAACATATCAGAGCCTGCTATCCAAAACTATTCATCTTGCTCCTTGCCCTTTCTCTGACATGAAAATGAAAGTAAATGTAGGAGTGAGCTAACATAGCTCAGTAGGTTATCACAACCTAAAATAGAAATCAATAACTAAAATGAAAAGAACTAAAAATATTATGATGTAATAATAAACTAGAGTACTGTACATAAAGCTAATATTGAATGCATTTAAACAAATATTAGAGCTAACTGTATTATGAGTAAACATTAGTGATTATCAGAATGGCTTTTAAGCCCAAATTTTTATATATATCTTTGTTATTGGAATCCAATCTAAACAGCCCAATGGCTACGGCATATGATCATTATAATTAAGAAATATTAGGTAAGAAACCTTTATTTAAATTTTACAATAACATTTTTTTAATCATCGAATTTATTTTAAAATATACAAAATTTAACTTAATTAGTTATATATTTGTCGTGTACTAGAAAATTTATCTTATTAGCATTTAATATCTGAGCTTTATAAAAAATATTATATGGACATTTATAAATTATAAGATGCAATATAATTTGTTGCATGAAAAAATTCAAGAATGTTATAAGCTATGGGGCCTAGCCCAGTTTTAATAAATAACTATGCAATAAATACAAGAATTTATTATTCTCCATAATTGAACACGATATTATATAATTAAAAATAATTATCTAATCCAATTGTAGATATTGCTAGAGTAGGGTGTCCTTTGGTAGATAATTGAAGTTCAACAACACTAATGCATGTTAGTAGTTAGAATAATAGTGAGATGATGGAAGTTAAGCTAAAGTGATGGTTATTGGAAAATACAATAGAGTTCTTTAGGTTTCTCAGCTCTCAACCCACTTTACATAAAAAATGATGTAATATTTATAAGTTTCTAAGAAGGAATTTTTCGTAAGTTTAAATCAAATCCAAAACACAATCAAATGATATATATTGATATCTTTGATTATAAATCATTTATTCAATATTTAAGGCAAATGCTTGGGCTGATTAAATTCTTCTTATTGCTTCCTGAAATAGTCACGACGGCAGAGAAATATAATGTTTAACATCTTAGCACTGTACAAAGATCTAGCACACAAATAGATGAAAGAGTGCGTGTAGTATTCATAAAAGACACCTAGATTTTCATGTGAAAACCTTGAAAAGAAGAAGATACATGGGGCCTGGCCCATTTTAAATGAATCCACTATTATTTGCAATCGATTACAAATGAGGCCCTTCCTTAGGGGAAGGCCGTATGCATCAAATAATGTGCATTATATGATGGGACTTGAAAGAATCACTATAGATATATTTGTTTGGTCAGAAGAACCATAGTCAGAAGGTGATGGATGTTGAAAAGACCATTCTCGATAGGTGATGGAGGTCAGAAAGATCGTTGTCCTGCAACGGAGGTCAAAAGGATTGTATTCGAGCAGCAAAAGAGGTTGGAAGGACCATAGCCGGTAGGCGACGAAGGTCGGAAGGACCGTTGTTAAGCGACGGAGGTCAGAATGACCATTGATTGGTGGAAGTCTTACGACGGGTAGAAATACATTTGTTACAAATCTGGGCCCAAGTACTGTGATTTTGATAAAAAAAAATATTATTATTTTCTTTTAAACCTCTATTATTTCATATCTATTTTGTTTTCCTTACTTACTAATCTTTTAGGTACACAAGTTCACTTATAATGTAAATCAGCTTAAGATAGGATAGACTAGGGTTGAGTCTATCTGTAATTTTAATTTTAATATACACTTTATCTTTCTTGAGTCAGGTAATGTATATGGTGGACCCCAAGCTAAATAACCTTGCATTAGCATATATACTTATGGGAGTAGGCTGGTGAGCTAGAGAAATTTTTATTTTAACCAAATTATATAGGATAATTTTTTATTGTACTAGACAATTAGTTAAAAATAGAAAATCCAAACTAGGGTATCCTGTTAATTATCATACATGTATTGTATTGTATAATCCTTATCATACATGACGATCAGTTCAGATTATGAAAAATAGCCGCCAATTATAATTTAGGCAATATTTTAAATTTCAAATTTTGTACATATCATATAAAAAGATCTGTATCATCCTAGATGACAGAAGAAAATCATGCCTAAGTTAATCTTATGACTAGGTGAACAATTATGATAAAATTTAATTCAATTCGATCATATAAGATGATCGAAGACAATCGACTTGGATGATAAAGAACATGGATGGGATAATAAAGGTTCGACGCCTATCATACCAGAAGAATACCATAATTTTTTAACTAATCATCCAGGATGATTGACCCCTTTCGTACTAGATGATAGAGAAGTACGTGGGATGATAAGGCATTGCCATATATCGTACTAGATAAAGTTCAATAGTTTTATACTAATCATCCAAGACGTTATTATAATTGTCTGGGGTGATTCGTTTATTTCTCTTAAACTAATGATATAAGGTAATACAATTCATATTGGTTGAAAGGGATATTTTGAACTAATCATACATGACAATCTTAGATCGTACTAGTTGATCAGAAGTGTAGAATTGAAAATTAAGGCTTCTTTTGGAGATTCTCTATTTAAGCTCTTTTGTTGTTGAGTTGATCTGAGAGAGAGTTAAGAGAAGGAAGAGAGAGTACTTAGGAGAGAGAGATAATTGTGAGGGAGAGTAGTGAGGAATTCATAAAGTTTGCTAAAAATAAGGTTTCCATCGTGTTCTACAAAGTTGCTTTTTTGGTTCCTTGGTGGCTCTGGGGGAAATCTTCATCAGCATCAGATCTAGGTTCTCTGCCTTTACTAGGCAGGTGAATAAGGATTCCAAGGTTATCTACCAACACCAAGAGGGAGTAAAAGGATTTTAAGATTCTTTGGCTACTCCAGGAGGGAGTAAAATGATTTTTTAGGTTCTCTGCCTACTCCATAAGGGAGTAAAATGATTTAAGGCACTCGACCTCATTGAGTCGGTGGAAAGATTTTGTAAGGGATTCTCTACCTTATTGTAGGGATAAAAGGAGAGACACTAATTTAAGTGCAATACTTAAAAAGGATGTTTCTAGGGAGTAGACATAGGTCAAGTTGACCGAATCACTACAAATCTAGTGTTTCTTTCTATTTATTTTTTTGTATTTAATTTTTACATTATTATGTGATTTATTATGTGACCAAAATCTGTCCACCTTTTAACAATTAATTTATTATTGCATGTGGATGTTAGTTCAGGACGGTTACTCTGGACCTTCGTGTTTAATAAATGGTGTTAAAACTGAAATACCTTTTTTTGAATCGACTACTGATGATAGAGATTTAGCCCAACTAAATGCCAAATGTCTAAACTATTTTTTTTGTGCTTTATAATATGAGGATTATGTGTATTTCTACTTATTCAACTGGTAAAGAGATTTGGGTCAAACTCTGCATTACATATAAAGGAATAAAGGAAGTAAAAAAATCTAGGCTAAACATTCTACTTCATAATTATAAACTATTTTACATAAAACTTAGTGAATTTATTTCTAAAATGTATAATAGGTTTACTCAGATTATTACTTCCTTGCATGACTTAGGAAGAGAGCTTATAAATTATGAAATAGTTAACATTTTTTTTTTGTTTACCATCTTTCTATGATGCAAAAATCACAATCATTACTGAATCTAAAGATTTTAATGCTTATTCTATTGATAACGTACTTTGGCAACTCATTGCCTACAAGTAAGGAGTGAGCAAAAGCAGCTTCATGCAGGTGAAGTGAGAAAAGAGAAAATTGTAGCCTTAAAGGATAATAATTTTGACAATGACTCTTCCAGACAAGATGATATTGACATTGCTATGATGTCTAAACAATTCAAGAGCTTTTTAAAGAAAAAGCAAAAATGCCATCACAAAAAAATAAAGGTAAGAATGATAAAAATTTTTTTTTTTTTTTTTTTTGATGTCTTATGTTTTAAATGTAGGAAGCCAAGGCACCTGAAGTTTGATTTCCCAACTCTTAAAGCTAATGAAAACATAAAGAAGGGTGAAGGAAAACTCAAGTTCAAGAAGGATAAGCAAAAGACTCAAAAAGCATTCTCAACAGCTGAGCATCAGATTCTTCTAAAACTAACGTAGAAGAGGAGGTAACCAACCTATGCTTAACAATACAAGATCATCTTGATCATTCTGATCAAGAGAAGGTATGTGAGCTTACCTATAATCAATTATTTAAAGTTTCTAAAATAATTCATACTACATATAGTAAGCTTAAAAATCATATGCCACCAGCCTTAAATTTGATATTTCAAATCTACAGAAAGAGCATGAATGCCTAAGGAAAGATCATTCCACACTGAATAATAAACATATGACTTTAGATGAGTTTGACATTTTATATAATAAGCATTCTAAATTAATTAAGCAGCATGATTCCCACGTAATAGGGAGCATGCGTTGAAAGTAAAAAAATTCAATTATTAAAAGTGCAAATAAATTTTTATAAGCTGAATTGATTACTTTTAAGGAAAATAGAAAATCACCTTCACTTGAAGAGTTTATAATCTACCACATCAGTATGTATCATTCAAACCTAAGAAATGACACAATAATCCAAATAAATTAGTAAATTAACTTTCTGATTTTAGATATTTTTCTTGTGGCATGCTAGGACATATCTCCCACACTTCCTCCATTCACCGTAAAACACATTTGGTGTGGAGACCAAAACTTAAAAAATTACAGTATAGCATGCATGCATTTCACTTTCTTTTCATAAGATGGAACCTAAACTTATTTGGTTCCTAAATCTAACATCTAATGATTTTATAAGGATGCTCTCAAAGAAGGCCTCGTGAGAGCATGCGATACCTTGACAATAAATGTTCAAGGCACATGACTGGAGATGTAAATCAATTCATTTTGTTGGAGGCCAGGGTAGGAGGCAAAGTGACACTTAGAGATAATACCACTAGGAGAGGGGTGGGATCAGATATAATTGATAACTCCAAAAGTTTCATCATTAAAAATAGTTTACTGGTAGATGGTTTGAAATATAACATTCTTAACATAAGACAACTTTATGATAAAATATTTAGCATTAAATTTTTGTCTACCAACTGCTTGATTAGCTAAATGGAATTATTAGGCTTCAAGAAAAATAAATTAATAATGTTTACATGCTTGATTTAAACTGTATTGAACTTGTTCCTTCTTTTTGGTTAAAAATTATTATTGATGAATCTTGTTTATGACATAAGAGATTGTATTATGCAAGCATGAAAAACCTTAGAAAAATCACCTAAAAATACTTAGTGAGATGAATTCCTAAACTAGAGTTCACTAAGGACCACCTATATAATGCTTGTCAATTAGGGAAATAAGTCAAATCCTTCTTCCACTCATTCAAAGACATTAACACTAGCAAACCCTTAGAAGTCCTACACATGAATCTCTTTGGACCTATAAACACTACAAGCCTATGAGGGAAAGTCTTTGGGTATGCGATTATTGATGATTATTCAATGTTTACTTGGGTTAGATTCTTATCTCAAAAAAGTGAAACAATCGGGGAGTTTAGGTCTTTTTTCACTTAGATTTAGAGAAAACTAGTTGTGAAATTTTAACCATTTATAGTGACTATGGTGGATAATTTTAGAATGAAAATATTGAATCTTACTATAAGGAGCAAGGGATAGATTATAATTTTTTAGCTCCTAGAATCCCTCAACAGAACAGGGTTGCTGTAAGAAAGAATAGGATCTTGATAGAAGTCACTAGAGACATGTTATTTGAATACTCACTTCCTAAATACTTTTGACAGAAGCGGTGAATACCATGTTACGTTATGAATAAGATAAATGTTAGATCCAAGCTGAATAAGATACCCTATGAAATTCTTAAGGGTAGGACACCCAGCCTCTCTCACCTTTATGTCTTTGAATGTAAAGTGTTCATTTTGAATAATGGGAAATCTCTACTAGAAAGTTAGACCCCAAATCTATTGAAGGAGTGCTCTAGGTTACTCAAATGTTAAGAAATTTTATAGAGTTTTTAATAAAAGAATACTGATAGTAGAATAGACCACTCATGTTGTATTTGATGAATCTAATAATTCTAGAGAGTCTAGGATAGAAGAAGAAGAGGTTGAAGAAATTATCTAATGATTAGAATTTGTAAATCTAAAGAAAAGAGTAGAACTTGAAAAAATATTACCTTGAGAATGAAGATATTCTTCAAGTCATCCTTAAGAATTGATCTTAGGAGACCCATCTGAAAATGTTAGAACTAGTCATAAACTTAGAATAGAAGTAAACCACTCTCCCTTCATTTCAATAACTATACCACCAACATAAATCAAGTCCTATTTGATGAATTATTGATCCTAGCCATGTTAAAAGAGTTAAATCAATTTATAAGGAATGATGTTTGGGAGCTAGTTGAAAGACTTAAGGACTAGAGTTTGGTTGGAACTAAATAGGTATTCAAAAATAAAAATGAATGATTATTGTGTAGTGGTTAGAAATAAAGTAAGATTAATGGCTAAGTGGTGTAATTAGATAGGAGAAATTGATTTTGAAGAGATTTTTGCCCCTGTAGCTAGATTAGAAGTCATTAGGATGCCACTAGCCTTTGCTTGTTTTAATGGATTCAAATTATACCAAATGGATATCAAAAGTGTCTTTCTAAATGGGATAATAAAAGAAGATGTGGATGTAGAATAACCTCTAGGCTTTAGAATTCATAATTTCCTAAACATGTGTTCAAATTAAAAAAAGTATTATATGGACTAAAATAAGCACCCAGGGCATGGTAAGAAAGGCTAAGCATATTCCTACTAGAAATAATCTTTATTAAGGGGAGCATAGACACCACTCTATTTTTAAAAAAGGTAGGAGATGAACTATTGATTGTCTAAATTTATATTAAAGATATTTTGTCTGGATCCTCTGATAAAAACTTTTGTGATGAATTTTCAAAAATAATGAGTAAGAAATTTGAGATGAATATGATAGGACAACTGAACTACTTTTTTAGATTTAACATAAAACTGGAGGATGATAAAACTTTTTTAGTCAATCTAAATATGTTAAAAAAATTTTTAAGAAATATGAAATGGATAAAGACAATCCAATCAACACTCCCATGAGTTATACTGTTCAGTTAGATAATAATTCAAATGGAAAATTTTTTGATAAAAAGAAATACAGAGGAATAATTGGATCACTTCTTTCTTGACTACTAGTAGACCTAATATTATATTTATGTTTGTCTCTGTGCTAAATTTCAAGCTAAACCAAAAGAGTCCGTCCCACTTGAATAATGTTAAGAGAATTCTTAGATATCTCTTACAAACTCAAGACTTTAAAATCTGGTATCCTAGGTATACCACCTCCTTTGAAATTATAGGATATTATGATTTAGATTTTATAGGATGTGGAGTTGATAGAAAAGAACTTTTGGAGCATGCCTATTCATAAAATAGTCCTTAATCTCCTGGTCAAATATAAAATAGAACTTAGTTATCCTATCCACTTCTGAAGTTTACTACATAACCTTAGAAAGTTATATGGCCCAAGTCCTCTGATTAAAATAACAAATTCTAGATTTAGGATTAGTTGAAGGCACAATTTTAATCTTATATGATAACACTAGTGCCATCTATATTTCAAAGAATCCAATACAACACTCTAGGATAAAATACATTGACATAAGGCACCAGTTCATTAAGGACCATATTACCCAAGGAGACAGTGCTACATCGTGCAGGCACTAAAAACCAACTTATTAATATCTTTACAAAATCACTATCCTTTGAAACCTTCAGCATCTTAAGAGCCAAACTCGATGTTATAGATATTCATGCTTAAGATCATTGCTTTCTATTTTTATTTTTCATTATTTTGATTTGCATTATTTATTTTATATATTTTATGTTCTATTTTTGTCTTTATATTATTTTCTTGTAGTTAAAAAAAAAAAAGATTATTGCTCACCGCTAATGTTGAATTTGCCTTATTTTTAAAAAAAATATATAAGTTGTGATTAACTTCCCTAAATCAGTTAAGGAAAGAAATATTGATGATTGTTTATCTTCCTATAAATCCTTTAGTGGTGTAATTTCTTTTGAATCAAAATATATTTCAAATAAAAAATTAGACTTTGAAATAGAGGTCTATTTAGTCTTCATACAATAATCTATCTCATATGAATAATGTTCCAAGTCAATGAATTACTATTGAGTTTTCTTAATCGAGTTGTTGCATTTATCATATTGATATGATTCTATTTTATGGTTTACTCTTTCTTATATTAGAGATTGAGTTTTTCTTCTCTTATATCTAGAAGATAATCCCACAATTGAGAGTCTTTAATGGTTTTAAAAGGAAGCAAGCTCGTTAAAATGTCAAGAGGCACAAAATGAATCCAAAACTGAAAAGATGTACAATGAATGCTAAATAATTATAAGATACACAAAGTGTATCAAACATCAAAAGATGTAAAAAGTGTGTCAAATAACTGAAAAGAGGCACAAAAGAAGCCCACAAAGAAATAAGCTTTCTTCTCTTTCAAATTTTTAAATCTTAGAAGAATCCATGTGTCACTTGATATTTTCAAACACTTGAAATTAAAAATCATGATTCCTGTAATACTATTCAATAGAATATTTTTCTAAAATGAAGTTTGAAAAGATCACTTTTCCTATCTAATTTCTTTTTTGAATTAAAATTTTGTTTAAAAAAAATTTTGACCTGTAAAGAGTCTGAGCTAGAATTAACAAGATTGATTTTTAGCCTTTTTGAATTTCAATGATGCCAATAAATTTCTTGCCAATATTCTAAATTTAATAATGATGTAATTTTATCATTTACTTGAGTTGATCTACTAAAAAAACTTTTTTTGTCTTATTGTTAGTTTTATCACATTTTTTATTTATTTTTTGTTTGTTTTTTTTAATCTTTTTTGAATCCCTCCTAATCATCACATTTCATTCTCTAAGTTATTCAATTTTTATTCATATCATCCAAGAAGATCCACATTGTCCTGTAGATATTAACACAATTTCCAAATCCCAGATCCAGCACATCCAACGACTTAAATTAATCAATTATTAATGATCATCATGTATGATTACACCATTCCAATTATCTACTCCTCTACTTCCCTCTTAAGCTTTTCCTTCCTTTTAATGGTTGGTGGAAAGCATTCTCGAGCCCTTGTAGATAGTTCCTCTAGGAGAATTATTGATCCTAGATTCACTGAAGAAGTTGATGAAGTAGCTTATCATCGCTGCAAAAAAGTTTAAATTAACCCTTCCAAAATAGTCAACTAAAAGGTGTTAACCTTTTAGGTGCTTGAAATTTTTGCCTATACAACTCTTGGATTCTTCTTTACTTTGGACTTTCCCTTCAATTCTGAATTACTTTTTGATGTTTTTCAAGCTTAAGAATCCATAGCGAGGGTACTACCCTGCAATCCTTTGTTAATAGCAGGTCAGCAGAGATCACCTACCAAAACCTACCTAAATTTCTCCATCTTTCAACTACTGGTGAAAAAATTAACATTCAAGCTGCAAATCTTGATTTTCATTGGACCCAAGCCAACACGGTTCTAAGAGAATCCAATGTTAACTGTCACATTTGTGTTGTTAACAAATTAGTATAAAATGCTAGGATCATCCAACATATTTTTTGCAACTCCATAATTTTAAAAGCTAGTGATCGAATAAATATTACACATGTGTTGTCTCTTACAACTTATTTCATAATGACTCAAATTTACTTTAATACATCTAACCTTCTTATTTGTTATCTTAAAAATCTGATAATTGTTAGAGATCCCCACCAAAAGAGATTGCCCAATCTATCTTTAGGACATCTGATTTCCTTTTTCCTAGAGTCTAAATACAACCTTTAATATTATGCCCCACCTGATCACTTTACAGCCTTCTATTATAATAGCTCCATCCACATCCTTCATGGTGCTCGTCACTATAAAATTCATTATGCTGACCGCCCAGAAGAGGAAAAGGAAGAACAATCCCATGCACTAACTCCTATCAACCAGCAGGCACCTATTACTCAGTTAGTTCAAAGGTTTCATAAGTGGGAGGCTAGGTTTCATTCCTACATAGCTGCACATGAGCAGCAACATGCCCATGATATAGATCGTTTTGATGCCTACATAGCTTAACAGCAGCAGTTGCATGATCAAGATATAACCCGGTTCGGGGAGCAGTTTACTTCTATTCATAGTTTTTTTCAGCCACCACCATCTCCTCCTCCACTTGATCAGGGTGGTTCTTTTTTCTAGCTTGCTTCTTCTTTTTTATTTATTTTGTTTATTTATATGTGTGTGTTGTTCTTTATTTCTATGATGACTTTTCTATATGTTATTTACTTTTCAGTTGGTTTCTCCTTTTTGTGATGTCAAAGGGGGAGTAATAGCTTGTTATTATTTACATACATTTTATATTCCATTTTAATGAAGTTTGTTTCCTATTCAATCTTTAATTTGTTTTTCATCTAGTGTTTCAATTTAGTGTTTATTATTTTGTATTTTAATTAAAAAATAAACAAACTTTTTTTATACTCCCTTTACTTTTAGAATTTCATCTTCTAATGGGGAGTTTCAAATAATGTCAAAGGACTTTGAAATTTTTAACAACAATGTTTGTCATCATCAAAAAGGGGGATATTGTTACAAATATGGGCCCAAGTACTATAATTTTGATGATAATAAATATTATTATTTCTTTTTTACTATTATTATTGCATATCTATTTTATTTTCCCTACTTACTAATCTTTTAGGCCCACAAAGTTCACTTACAAAACAAACTAGCTCAAGATCAGGGTAGACTAGGTTAATTCTATTTGTAATTTCAATTTTTATGTATTTTTTACCTTTCTTGAGTCAAGTCATTTATCTTGTGGACCCAAGTTAAGTAATCTTGCATAAACACACCCAAGGGAGTTGGCTGGTGAGTTAGATAAATTTTTTTCTTTCAACCAAATTGTATCGAATGATTTTTTATCATACTGGATGATCAGTTAAAAATAAAAAACCCATAATGAGCATCCCATTAATTAAGAGTGATTAAACTAATTGTATTGTGTGATCCTTATCGTATATGATTAAAAGTTTAAATTGTGAAAAATAACCGCCAATCAAAATTTAGGCAATATTATAAATTTCAAATTTTGTACATATCGTACAGGATGATCCGGATCATCCTGGATGATAGATGATAATCATGCCTAAATTAATCATGTGATTAGGAGAATAATTATGATAAAACTTCATCCAATCCGATTATACAGGATAATCAAATCATCCTAGATGACCGTGAACATGCATGGGATGATAAGGGATTGCTACCTATTGTACCAAATGAATACCATTATTGTTTAACTGATCATCTAAGATGATTGACCCCTTTCATACTAGATGACAGAGAAGTGTGTAGGATGATAAGGCATCGCTAGGTATCATACTAGATGAAGTTTAATAGTTTTATACTTATCGTCCAAAATGATATTATAATCCTCTAGGACAATTTGTTTATTTCTCTTGAACTAATCATACAGGAAATTGCAATTTATACTAGTTGAAAGGGTTATTTTGAACTAATCTTATAGGATGATCTTAAATTATACTGAATGATCATAAGCTCTAAATTGAAAATTAGGTCTTGTTTTGGAGGTTCTCTATTTAAGCTCTCATATTATCTTAGAGTAAATCTTTTCCTATGGAGTTGATCTGAGAGAGTGCTTAGAGAAGGAAAAGAGAGAGGTTAGGAGAGAGAGATCATTGTGAGGAATTCACAAAGGTTGCTCCAAGAAAGGTTTCCAATGTCTTCTTCAAGCCGCTTTCCAGTTCCATGCTAGCTTTGGGGGAGATCTTCATTAGCATCAGATCTAGGTTATCTACCTTTACAAGGAGGGTGAAAAAGAATTCCAAAGTGTTTTACTTACTCTAGGAGGGAGTAAAAAGATTTCAAGGTTCTATGCCTACTCCAGGAGAGAGTAAAAGGATTCAAAGCACTCCATCTCACTAGATTGGTGGAAAGATTTTGTAAGAGCTTCTCCGCCTTGCTGTGGGGATAAAAGGAGAGACACTACATTCAGTGTAATACTTAAAAAGAAGGTTTTTGGGGAGTGGTCATATGTCACGTTGACTGAACCACTATAAATCTGATGTTTTCTTTCAATTTACTTTTCCACATCTAATTTTTGTATTATTCTGTGATTTGTTCTATCGTCAAAATCTTTGATCTTTGTTATTGTAAAATTATTGTTGCTTCCACATAAATTATTCATTTTAAAATATTTAAAAAAATTTAAAAAATATTTCTTTTTTTGTTAAGAAATTTTTAAATAACCAATTCACCCCCTCCCATCTTAGTTATCCTTGAGCAAGTTTGTAATGGTTTAATAACCCTCACAAACTTTCATCGACAACGGATGGAAGTCAAGCATATGGTAGAAGTCCAACATAAGTCCGGGGACGGGCAAAAGTCTAAAATCGATGGAAGTTCAGCATCGGGTAGAAGTCTAATGTTGGACAAAAGTTTGATGTTGGGTAAAAATCCAGTGGCAGGCAGAAGTCCAACGTCGGGTAAAAGTACGGTGACTGGAAAAAGTCTGGAGACGGGCGAAAGCATAGCATTGGGTAAAAGTTCAATGATGTATAGAAGTCCAACAATCAATGGCTGAAAGTTTAGTATTGGGTAGAAGTCTAATGAATGTCCAGCGACGGGCTGAAGTTCCAAGTTGGGTAGAAATATGATGAATGGCCAGCAATGAGCAGAAGTCTAGCAATGGGAGGAAGTCTGACGTCAGTTTAGAAATCTAACGATGGGCGAAAGTCTGACCTCGGGTAGAAGTCCGACAAAAGTCTAGTGACAGGCGAAAGTTTGACGATGGACAAAAGTTCAGCATCAGGTAAAAGTATGATGAAAGTCTGACGACGGGAAAAATTTCTGTGATGGGCAGATGTCCAATGATGGACTACGGGAAAAAAACTGACAATGGGAAAAAGTTCATTGATTCATCACTCTTTGAATCATCCACTTTAAAAGTAATATTCTTCTCTTTCTACTTATCACTTCATCAATCTATCTTTTATTCACTCCTCACTTGTAAGCAATTAGTGATTCAAGTAGATTGTCAATAAAATATACATTCAGATCTTTTGACTCTATTATGATAGTTATCTTTGCATCATAAGCAGTAGATAAATAATGTAGGATTTTATTAACCTTTTCTGAATTAGTTAGTTCTCTACCTAAAGCACGTAATGAGCTAATAATCTGAGTAAAATGTGTGTACATATCAAAAATTGACTAATTTGATTTCATATAAAATAGTTTGTAATCAAGTAATAAAATATTTAATCTAGATTATTTAACCTCATTTGTCCCTTCATAATTTATGCAAAGCCTATCCTAGATTTCTTTTATAGATTTGTAAGTAGAAACATGCATATAATCTTCTCATTTCAATACACAAAAAAAAATACTATTTAAATATTTTGCATTTATATGTGCTAAGCCTTTTTTTCTTGTGTCCAATCAGTGAATGGTGTTTCAACTCTAACGCCATCAACAAGTCTAGTGGGTCTAGTGTAAAAATCTTGTACTAATATCCACATGTGATAGTCAAGTGATTGCGAAAGGTAGACATGCGAGTTTTTTAAAAATGAGAAGGGTTGTTATCAAATAGAGGTGGTCTAGTGATAGAATATCCTTTAGGAGTGTTATAGTTTTCAAAAGTAGTCATGATCATTTTTCAAAAAGCAATCTAAACTTTAATTTATGAAATAGGCTCTAATACCACTTGAAAGTCCAAGTAGGTTGTTAGACCTTATTGAACTATCCCAAGGCTAAAAAATAGGGGGTGAATTTGTAATTTAAAAAAAATGGTTTTTTAAAAACTTTTTTTTAAAAAAGTTTAAAGAAACATCAAGAAATATATAGTTGTGTAGTAAACTAATCAAGAAAAGTTTAAAGAAACATCATAATAAATGTTTCAACCACAAAATTTTGAAGCACAAAAAAATAAAAATATTGAAAAGTAAAGTAAATAGAAGAATACCACATTTATAATGGTTTGGTCCAAACTTGACATAAGTCCACTCCTTGAAGACTCCTCTAGGTATTGCACTAAACCAAAGTGACTCTCTTTTTACGTCTATAGTAAGACATAGAAGTCTTTACAAATTTTATTCTACCAACCCTGGTGTGTCAGAGTACTGATGTCCTTTCTTACCCTCCTGGTGATGACAAAGAACATTCATCCCTTTTCACCCTTCTAGTGATGGTAGAGTACCAATGTCCTTTCTCATCCTCCTAGTGATGGTAGAGAACCTTCATCCTTTTTCACCCTCCTGGTGACGACAAAGTACCAACATCTTTTCTCACCCTCCTGGTGACAATAGAGTATTTGACACAATATTGTAGATGTTCTCTCAAAAGCCTCCAAAGAAGATGGGTAGAAATTTAAAGGAAAAAAAAAAAAGAGATCATCACTTTGGACAACCTTGTGAATCCCTCATAACTCCCCCTCACTGGATCACTCACACTTCAGTCTCACAATCTCTCCCAAACACTTGCACTTAATGACAACTCTCAATAGAAAATCATAGTAAAGATATCGAGCGTCAGTTTTAAGGACACTTATATATGAAACACATGAAAACCATTCAAAAAATTGAAAATTATAAGTCAACTGATCTAGGATTGTATAGTATGATTAAGGATCGTCTATACGAATAGTTCAAAAATCCATATACGAACCTTATTTTGTACTATGTATGTCATATGTATGAATTGACATCATATTGTTTGAACAGTTCAAAACTGAACCTATTCATGTAGTATGATCTTGTACAAACCTTATTTCATACTATATTGGTTGTATGTACAAACTGACATCGTATAGTATGAATAGTTAACACAAATCATGTTTTGTTTGGGACGAACATGGAGGATCCCATTTCATACTCTGTAAATCATCTGTACAAACTTATAACATACAATACAAATAGTATAAAAAATAGATAAGTTCATTGGGGACGAACTGGTACGCACCCATTTCATACTCTATGAATCATCTATATAAATTGACATCGTACAGTACAAACAGTGCAAATACGACTATAAATCATACAATATGAAAATTTTAAGTTTTGACTCTCTCTCTCTTAGTGTGTGTGTGTGCACGCGTGCGTGCATGTACGATTACTCAATTACAATCACATTCTCTCATATTTAAGAAAAATAAAAAAAATTTATAGACTTCATTACATGAAACCCTAATATATTCTTTCTTGAAGTCTTCAGCAGTCTGAAGTATGATTTTCTTGAAATGTTAGTAAACACAAATAGCAAATATAAAACATCGAGTACATGCTCAGGAGAAATGATAAAATTAAATAGAATAATAATTTTTTTTATAACCAAAAACACATTCTCAATATGGATTCATGAGTTGCAATGATGGAGAATACCTGGAAAGAGTAGTAAACTCTATCTCAATTGTATCACTGACATACTCCCTTGAATGAGTCTAAAAAAAGAACTATATACCTATCTCTTAGAAGGCGGAGGTACAAATCATATCCTGAATGTCTCCATAAACTCCTCCTAAGTAATTAGAGTATTTACACAACCCTAAAACTTCTCTCTCAACTGGTCCAATCACCTGCGCTCTTCATTGCCATCTAACAAAAGTGCAGTAAATGTAACTCTTCTCTTAGGAGGATAACATGTCTTATCCAAAGTCTTGTATATCCTCTGTACCAAATCCTCAACTACTCTAGGCTCAATAACACCTAAAAGTCTATGAGGATATAATCTCTTGACTTTTGTAAATATATATACATGTTATCAGATCGAGTACCAAAACCTGAGTATAAAGTTCACTTTCTAACTATACTATCAAACCTATAATTTGAGAAACTACATCAAAACTAATCATAGGAGATATACCCTGAACCTTAGTTTCCTGACTAGAGCATTGAACATTTGTCATATATTGTTCTGGCATAGGTGGATTAGCCATCTCAAAATACTGAACAAAGCTAAATGCAGCACATGTAGATGAATAAATAAAATGAGCGCCCTAATCTACCCAAAAGCATCTCACTCCTACAGATTAAATCATATGGCTCTGTTATGATTTGCTTCTCCAACCTTGCTATGATACGAAAAATATTTGTCACATCATAACACGATATGACCCAATATCACACAAGTCATGCCGTGTCTTATTATGACAAGACTCAAATCTAAAGGTTTGGTTGGAGAAGTACTGAAATGAAACTTTTAATTTATATACTACACATAACCACTATTAAATGATATATAAAGTGGAAGACTACTGAATCTCAAAATTAATTTTTTATATGTCATTCAAAAAATATAAATGCAATCCGAGGTATCTACAACAACTCTTGGTAACAAATAATATAACCAAATGGAAGTCAAGCCTACAAAATCAAAACTAACAAAAATATACTTATAGAACAGATCAAAGCCAGCTATCCAAAACTACTCAACTCGCTCATTACCCTTTATATAGCCTGAAAACAAAAGTAAAAGTATGAGTGAGCTAATAAAACTCAATAGGTTATCACAGCCTAAAATAGAAATCATTAACTAAAATCAAAAGAAATAAAAATATTATGTTGTAATAATAAACTAAAGTTCTGTATACAAAGCCAAAATTGAATGCATTTATACAAATACTAGAACTAATTGAATTATGAGTAAACATTCATAGTGAATATCGGAATGGCTTTCAAGCACAAATTTTCATATATATCTTTGTTACTAAAATCTCATCTCAACAGCCCGTTGGCTCCTGCATATGATCATTATAATTCAAAATGAAATATCTTAAATATGGAGATTTACATACATATTATAAAATTTGTATGTATTTAAATATCTAATACTTAAATTTTAATCTATATTTATATGACATTTTAATATCTAAATCATATAAAATTTATACATGAAAAGATATATTTTATTTTAAATAAGTTGATTTTAGCAAAAATTTTGAAGTAATTTATAAATTAATACAAATATTTAAATGTTAGATATATAAATAAATAAATAATTTGTGGTGTGTACGTGAATGACCTTTTAACTATATCAGACTATTAATAAATAAATATTTTTTTTTTTTGGAAAAATGGGGGCAAAGCCTGTATATTAATCACCAAGAGTTACAATAAACAAAATTACAAGTATAGAAAAAACTATACCACCAAAACACCAAGAAAAAGTTGCAGATAAAGGGGACTCAAGAAAATTAGATCTACATCAAGAAGGCATCAAAGCCTTGATCATTACAGAAACCCACATATGAAGCAGTCACCTTGGTCTGTATACTAAGGCCTTTTATTAGTTTAGCTTGAACGTCATATCCGGCAAAACAAAAGAAATATTGCTTTGGGAAGAAGAAATATTTGGTAAGAATCCTTAATTTAAATTTTACAATGACATTTTTTTTAATCATCAAATTTATTTTAAAATACATAAAATTTAACTTAATTAGTTATATATTTGTTGCTGATATATCATCAAAAAATTACTTGATTAGGCATGAATCTCGAGGCAAAATCAGGTGGGAAACTTCAAAAATTAAATATGGGACCATATAAATTGCAATTTTAGCAAACTTATACTCAAATTGAACGTCTCGAAAATACGAACCCAACGGCACCAAATTCAACTCGATCCTAACCCAAATGGGTCCAAATCAAAGACCCGAAGCACATTCATAAGGTTCAATCCATAATTTGGATTACCAAACAGTTTCCAAATATAGTCGAATCGAGCGGCTCGACGAGACGAATCAAACGAGCCCAAGATCGTCAAATTTTGATATCATTAGATCCTTCAAATACTCGATAAAAGCTCCTCGATCAAGGGATTCAACATCGGCCATCCATTCAAACCACTCTCAATTTAACCCCGATCATCCTCCTATTTACTTGCCATGCCATCCTCAGAAAACTATAAATAGCCCCTCATTTCTCTTAAGAGGGGACCCAAGCAAGAAGAAGAGAAGAGAAGAAGAGAAGGAGGGAAGAAGCTCCTTCTCAACCACCGCCAGAGTTCTGCCCGACTTTCAAGTGATGCCGAAGTTATGCTCGACTTTCAAGTGATGCTAGAGTTCCGCCCGACTTTCAACTGATGGCGTAGTTTCGCACAACTTTCAAGTAATGCCGGAATTTCATTCAACCACCAAGTGACACTGAAGTTTCTCTCCACTTTAAAGGGACACCAAAGTTTCACCCAACTTTCAAGTAACACTAGAGTTCCTTCCAACCACCAAGTAACACTGAAGTTTCTACCGAATTTCAAGTGACGCCAGAGTTCCGCCAAGCTTTCAAGTGACGTCAGAGTTCCTTCCGACCACCAAGTGATGCTGAAGTTTCTTCTGACTTTTAAGTGACGTCGAAGGTCAGCCCGACTTTCAAATGACGCCGGAGTTCTATCCAACCTCCAAGTAATATTAGAACTCTCACTGATAAACAACGTACACTAGTTTTCTGATACCAGCATTCAAATATCTTTGTGCAGCTAAATTTCTACATGGGAGTTGATTATTGTAATATGTTTGTCCTAAATTTTAAGGATGAGTCAGCTTATTGTAACTCAAGCAAACACCAGTGAAATTCTTTCAACTAGGCATGGCCCCGTAGTTTTTCCATTTACAGGGTTTTCCATATAAAAATCTTTATGTTTTATTTCTCTTCTATTTTGTGTGCTGAATATTCATATAATGCTGAGACGAAAAATTCTAACTCTATTGTCGCGTATATTTTAGCCCGCAACAGTTTGACGCCATATATGGGAACATTATCCCACAATTCTAAGTATTACTTCAATGGCCAACGGGCGTAGAAATCATATCTTGGGAGCTTTCTGCTCCAACTCCCACCAATCCAGGAATCAGTCTATGAATCATGGATGCCCAATTTCTACCTCTTTTTTATCATGGGGGGAAAAATGCTACTGGAGAAGGAACCTCAGGACCTTCCCTGAAAGATCGCATTAGAAAGATAGACGAATCTCATAATGAGATACTTCAACTCTTGCAAGATACTCGATGACTGGCACTAACACCTCAAGAAGAGATTTTTCTCCCATGAGATCCACTCAGGCTCGAAGATGTTCATCCCGAACATCTTCATGGTGAGATTCGCCTTCCTCCGCCAAGGATGCGTGCCCCGACATATCAAGATAATGAGCTTACTGATATAGCAAGATCTACCCATCCTTCGCATATTGGTCACCAACCTCGCATTCTTCCGGACATCCCCAAGGACTCAGCTCAACAGCGTATTGCTGAACTCCCTCGTCGTGCTCTACGTCATGAATTACGAAGATTTATTCGAGAAGAATTTCCCATAAGGGGTATAAGACCATCTCATTGTCAGTTGGAATTACAGGAGACATCACCCCTGACTGAAGCCATCATTCAACATCCCATTCTGGCAGGATTCAAACTATCAAGTATCGATTCTTATGACGGGACATCCAACTCATGTGAGCATATCGATCATTATAGGACCATCATACATATCCAGTGAGCCTCAGATGTGCTTTTATGCTAAGTTTTCCCTGCTACCCTCAAAGGAAAAACACGAATGTAGTTATATTCACTTCCAGCTTGAACAATCCCCACCTTTGTCAAATTGGCCAAAGTATTCATTAAACAATTTGTCTCCAATTGGATAATTGCTAAGGATTCTTCCCACCTTTCTAGGATTCGTCAGAATGAAAGAGAATCACTGAAGAATTATTTTAGTGATTTTTTAATAGAAGCTCGATAAATTTTAGGAGTAGATCCTGAATTGCTAAGAGGAGTTTTCCTTGGAGTCCTTCGTCCTGGTTCCTTTTACTAGACACTTATGTGAGACACTGTTCCTTCATATGCTAACATGATCCATCATGTAGAGGTACAAAGATTAGCAGATGAAGTTATCAACTTCAATATGAAGCAATTTGATCGACCTTCTAGAAAGCACAAAAATGCTCCTACAATGGATAACTCATTCTCGTAGCAAAAGAAATAATAGAAGAATAGCTTGGCTCCTAGACCTCTATTGCCATGAAAAGAATTTCAATAAGAGGAAGAGTGTACACCTCTCAACGCATCGTGAACCAATATATTAATGGTCATTCAAGATCAAGAAAATATTAAGTGGTCAAATGCTTTAAAGCTAACGTAAGAAATCAGAAGTAATATTGTCATTTTCATCGCAGTCATGGACACACTACTGAAGCTTGCATATAGCTTAAGGATGAGATTGAAAGGCTGATCCAACAAGGATATCTCCAGTAATTTATCAAAAACCCACTTGCTCAAGATGAAGCTGGTCACACTATGGGGCAAAATTAATAAAACAAAGATAAATATTCATGAACTTTGTGTGTTTATGTTAGTAATACTACTTGTCTTATTTCATCAATTTTCTTTTATGTTAAATAGGGTGTCACTTTGATATCCCTAATATATTCTTCCAAGTTAAATATTGTGTTATCCTCATACGTATATCTTATATGTTGAGTATAATATAACTTGTATATCCCTAAGTCATACTAGGGATTTATTTTATTATGTTACATGACATAGTAATGTGTTACTTACTTTATTATAATATTATCTTATTTTTAAAAAAGAATAAAAATGACAATAAAAAACTACCAATAAATATAATCTCTTTATCTATAATTTGGAAAATATATAATCTTTATTGTATCTCAATCACTGAATGATCGATCCCAAGGGGATTTGATCTGACCTCTTCTATATAGGTTAATGTCATCGAGTAGGGCTCTGACATACAACCTAGGATAGGTCATATATCCTTGGTGGATTCTCTCGACATCTTTCATATATGTTAACGTCATCGAATATGGATCTAATATATAACCTCAGTTAGGTCAAACAACCTTGGTGGATTCTTTTGACCTCTTCAATATAGGTTAACATCATCGAGTAGGGCTTTGACATACAACCTCAGATAGGTCATATATCTTTAGTGGATTCACTCAACCTCTTCAATATAGGTTAACTTCATCGAGCATGATAACATATCAAAGCATGTCTCAAAGATGTACAAATAATTCAGCTTCCTCCGATGGACAAGTTCTCAATTTCTTATACAATATCAATGGAGTTATATAAATCCAACATCATGTTAAAGTTTATATTTATTATCACTGTAAGTTGAAATTAAAAAGTACAGTGGCATCATTCGTATAAGATATTATCATCAAACAACAAACAACTTCAAAATGGTCAAATATCCTTGGTTGATTTAAGTGACATCTTCTCTATTACGTATTAAAGCATCTCCTACAACTTCTTCAAAAAAGGACATAACCTGATCATCATTAGGCCTCTACTGAGTTAACAGTGTTAGTGCGTTGCCAAAATATTGGCATAAAATACTGCTTCGGCCCCTTAACACAAGGATATCTGATGTCGGCACACTTCAGTATAAATGCATATTGCCTTAGCAAAATGCCACTGGACACCCGCCATCATCGGCCCTTCATTTGATATCTTTCGACGGTACTTCACTTTATATATGCAATCATTAGCTTCTTGCTTAACTACTAATAGTAGCACACCCTCAAACTTTCTCCTTCAGCCTACACTTAGCCGTTAACTACTAACAGACTTTAACTCGATCATCCATCGCAAACAAATTTCCACTCAAATAGCATTGAAATTCTCCTTATCTACTAATAACTTATGGTTCTTCTCCTGAATACTATTACCATCAGATCTTCTCAAATCACACTCAAATACAAGATCATTTGATCTTCTTTTGTCAAAGGCAGTTTAGTGGAGAGAACAAACTCTCATCATGGCTTCTTCTATATAAGAGAGAGGCACTAAAGCTTGATAAAGGAATGTCACCAATCTCCGACAATGAAATGCCTCCAATGTAAGAAGAAGAACACATAAAAAGAAAAAAAGGAGGGAAAAATCTCCTTCTACACAAGAGAGGGGCACTAAATCTTGATAGGGGATGCCACCTATCTTTGACAGTGGAATGTCTCTAATGTAAAAATATAGCCAAAGGAGAAGACAATGGAAGGAGGAAAATTTTCCTTCTACACTAAAGAGGGACACAAAGTTTAAGTAGGAGAAATCGCCTACAAAAAAAGTGGAAGGCCTCTAGAGCAAGAAGAAAATGGGGCAAAAAGGAAAGGAAATGCTACAAAAAAATCTAACTTCTATATAAGGAGAGGGGCACTGATTTTGCGTAGGGAAAGTTACCTATGAATTAATTCTCAAACTTTATTTCTTACAAATTGATTTAACTCTTCTTGCATGGCCAATATCCAAAATTCATCAGAAAGTGCTTGATCAATATTAGTGGGTTCTATTGTTGAAATAAAGGCTGAATGATTGACTTCCTTATTTAATCCACGCCTAGTTCTAACACCCTCACTAGGTTCACCTATAATCAATTCTCTTGGGTGGTTTTTAGAAAATCTCAAATCTCTAGGCAAAGGGTTTTCTCTTTCCAAATTTTCTTCCATATTTTCTTCCAAATTTAATCTATCAATCTTTTGAGAGTTTTCCTCAATCTCTTCTTCAACAATATTTGGCTCTTCCAAATTTTCAGATTCATCAAATACAACATGTGTGGTTTCTTCAATGCTAAAGTTCTTTTGTTGAATACCCTATAAGATTTTCCAACACTTGAATATCCAACAAAAGTTTTTCATCTGATTTTGGACACCTAGCAACCAAAAATATGCAAATGTGATATATTGTTTGGAATCATCAAAACTACATAAGTTGCAAAAATGTAAAGCATTCAAATAGCAACTATCTTAACAAACAGGGCCTCTATGATCAAGTTTGACAAAATTTACAACTTTTGGAATGCAATTTTTTGTGATTTATCTAATGTAAATTATCGAGATAAGTATTTTCAGACTTCTGAAGCTTTGACGTCTATAAATAGGGGGAAATTGATATATCATCAAAAAATTATCTTAATCAGGCATGAATCTCAAGGGAAAATATGGTTGGAAACTTCAAAAATTAAAATTAGGATCATCTAAACTGTGATTTCAACAAGCTTATAGTCGAACTGAATGTCTCAGAAATACAAAGCCAACGAAACCAAATTCAACTCGATCTAAGCCCAAATGGATTCAAATCGAAGATAAGAAGAACATTTGGAAGGTTCAATCCATAACTTGGATTACTAGATAGTTTCCAAATATGACATGCTTATAGTCGAATTGAGCGGCTCAACGAGACGAATCCAACGAGCTTAAGATCATCATATTTTGATATCATTATAGCCTTCAAATGTTCGATAAATGGTCTAAGATCATTGGATTCAACATCGGTCGTCTATTCAAACCAATCCCAATTTACCCCTAACCTTCCTCCTATTAATGACCATGCCATCCTCAAAAAATTATAAATAGCACCTCATTTCTCTTAGGAGGGGACCCAAGTAAGAAGAAGAAAGAAGCTCCTCCTTTTCCACCGCTGGAGTTCCTCCCGACTTTCATGTGATGCCGGAGTTCCGCCCAAATTTTAAGTAACATCGGAGTTCCATCCGACCACCAAGTGATGCTGATCTTTCTCCCCACTTTTAATGGACGCTAGAGTTTCGCCCGACTTTCAAGCAACATCAGAGTTATGTCTGACCACCAAGTGGCGCTGAAGTTTCTCCTGACTTTCAAGTGACGCAGGAGTTCCGCCGAACTTTCAAGTAATGTCGGAGTTCCGTCCGACCACAAGTGATGCTGAAGTTTCTTCCGACTTTTAAGGGACGCCGGAGCCCAACTTTCAAGTGATGCCGGAGTTTTGTCCGACCTCCAAGTAACACAAGAACTCTCTCCGAAAAACAACAGACACCAGTTTTCTGATACCAGCATTCTGATATCCGTGTGCAACTTAATTTCTACCTAAGAGTTGATTATTGTAATCTGATCATCCTAAATTTTAAGGAGAATGCAGCCTCTTGTAACTCAAGCAAACACTAGTTGAATTCTTTCAACTTGGCGTGGCCCCGTGGTTTTTCCCTTTATAGTGTTTTCCATGTAAAAATCTTGGTGTTTTATTTATCTTCTGTTTTTTGTGCTGAATATCTGTATAACGCTGAGACGAAAGGTTCTAACTCTATTGTCACGTATACTCTAGCCCGCAACAATTGTGTACTAGAAAATTTATCTTATTAGCATTTATTATGTTTTACGCAAAAATATTGTGTGGATGATAGAAATTATAAGATGCATCATAATTGTTACATTAAAAAATTCAGGAATGTGAAAAGTTACCTATGCAATTGTAAATACAAGAATTTATCATTCTTCGTAATTGAAGAATGCGATATTATATAATTAAAAATAATTATCTAATCTAATTGTAGATATTGCAAGAGTAGGGCATCCTTAGGAAGACAATTGAAGTTCAACAACATTGATGTTGTTAGTAGTTAGACAATAATAATTGAATGATGAAAGCTAAGCTGAAGTGATGGTTATTGGGAATACAATAGAGTTATGTAGGTCACTCAGCTCTCAAACACTCTTCACATAGAAAATGTTGTCATATTTATATGTTTCTGAGAAGGAATTTTTCATAAATTTAAATGGAATTCAAAACATTCTATCAAACAAACTATATTGATCTCTTTGATTATATATCATTTATCTAATATTTGAGTGCCTAAAAGATATTAAGGTAAATGCTTGGGCTGATTGGATTCATCTCATCGAGTTATACAATTTGACTATAAGCATATAATATTTAGTGATCGTTTGATCCCACAATTAATGTTTGAAAATTGTAAATCTTCTTTAAGTAATTGATTTGGGTTCATTTGGACTCAGATATGACGGCTGGTGATGTCGACGAGTTTGTCTCTTCGTGACATTCTGTTGAACAAAAGCTTGATGAAATTAAAATTAGGATGATTCTAGATTTAATTCTAAAAATTTTTAATTTAAAAGTTATCTCAAAATTCATGTTAATTAAGTGATTTTTTTAAAAAAATATATTAATATGACATGAATTTTAAAATAAATCTAATAATATGATTTTTTTTTTTCTTTAGAACACTGCGTACACAACAAAGTTGTCTTTTGTATTTATTAGAAGAACTAGCTGAGATGGGTTTATGGGCTATTTCGGGTCGATGAAAACAAAGTTTGTCATTTTCCAAAAGTCCAAATCAGGTTTTGGAAATCATTAAACTTTCAGATTATTTAACATTCAACTCCTCATAAAAGTCTAAAATACCAACTTTTTCAACTAATATTATCCTAGTTAAATTCGAATACAAAATTGCAATTTGCAAATTAAATAAAGAAAATAATTATCGGTATGGTTATGTAAAATGATATTTTGATATATCGATTACGATTCGGGATTAAATAATTCAATATTTGCAATGAAGCGTTTAGAAAATATTGAGCGGATATTATAGTGATGGGATACATGATAGAAATTTAAATTATAAATTCAATTAATTTAAATTTATTTTTTTAAATGCCTAAATAAGAAATGCATATTTTTTATAATTATTGAAATTTAAGAAATTTTAATGCATTTTTTATTATGAAATATATTTGTGTTTGGATGTCTTGGTCAAAAAATGATCTAGATGAAGTTTAATATCCTTTGAGCTACTTTGAGATGAGTGTAATATATAAATAATTTATGTTGCACTCATCTCAAAGTGGGTTTGAGATTTAAAAATTTTAAAGTTCATAATAAAAAAAAAATCTAAAAAGAAAAATTCTTTTATGCAAAAAACTATGCCTTCCATTCTCTAAGATATATATTTATAATCCATTCTTAACAATATTAATTGAATTCCACTCCATTAGCCTTATTTATTTATTTATTTATTTGTCAATTTCATCCCTTTTGTCTTTTTTCATTTTTATTTTTCTTTTATTTCAACCTTAAGGAAAGAAGTTTGAGGCGAATATGACTTGCACTTGACTGAGTAGGTTTGTTGGGTTGGTGGAACATTGGGTGACTCTAGAGATTGACATCTTCCTTTACGTGCTTCGTGCGTACGAAGGGAGTGTGGTTGATGGCTCCTATACTACCATCACACCCTGGGATCCCTTTCCCGTGCATCTTGGGATGGGCAGGAGGAACAGACTTCCTGATAGCTGCGATCGGTCTTGAACAGCCTTTCATAAGCGGAAAAGGTGTTGTGTGCCCAGGGGTCCTTGGATTGACTGACATAGATTTTGATCTTTGCCTGCCTTGAGAGGAAAAAGAAAAACAGAGGTTTGGACATCCCTAACGCCTTTCTTTTCTTCAGCGACTAGGTACGCACTTCGACATGAAAGGAATTTTTCCAAACTATATGAGAGTAAAAGGAAAGAACAAGATAGCAAGGCTTCATTTGGGATAACTTTCTTACTATTTTCTAAAGCAATTTTTTAGTACAAAAGTATCATGAAAGAAGTAAAAAAGCAGTGGCCAAAAGTTGTCCCAAAAAAATTAAACTTTCTTACTGCTTTATGAAATAATTTTAATACAATATTTTTTTAATTAAATTAAAAGAATTTTTTGGAAGGATTCATTGCATATAAAAAAAAAAAAGAGAAGGATCTTGCTTATATAGAAAAAGGGAATTAGGGAGTGAACATCCATTGCATATTTAGGAAGGTTCCACTAAATATCTATTAAAAAAATAATTTGAAATGGAAAATTTTATATTAGAAAATAGTAAGAAAATTATCGTAAATAAAACCTAAAAAATAATAATAAAATAACAATTATCCAAAAGTTGGCGGCGTCTTATTTGAGAGGAGAGTTGCAATAGTTAAACACATATTTCTTCATCTTGGAGGGAAGGAGCCAACATATGCTTACATGGAAAGTGCAGTGGTTCTTTGAATAAGTATACAAAGACCTCTTAAATTAAAGGGACAAAGCATGGATCAATTCCCCTTTTTAGAAGAGTTGACTAATTATTCATTATCATATTATAATTAAATAATAGAAAAAGTGGTCAATCAAGAAAGTAGAACTTGCTTAGTCTTGATCCTCTTCATACCAAATGAAAATGTTTTTGCTTGATTACATAAATTTTTGCTAATTTCATTTTTGTTTTCTTGGGTTTATGCTTGATTTGTGAAGTTAAATTAATTAGTCTTTTAAGGAACCATATCATTAATCAAATAAGGCTATTTTTAGTGGAAGCTTGGCCTATACTGAATGAACATATACTCCAATTAGATGAAGTTTTATTTGGTTCGGTCGACCGAATGAGAGAAACATTCAGTGGCAGGCAAAAAAGCCGCGGTACCGAAGTGTACCGAAAAACTCGGTACTCGGTATTCTGTACTCGGTACACCTCGGTACCGCGGCTTTTTTGCCTGTGACCAAATGTTTCTCTGCATTTGGTCGGAGGACGTAATAATTGTTCCAATTAGAGGGGGTTATTTTATAATGAAATTTTTAGTTCTGAAGTGAAAAGGTTAAATAAGTTAATTTTTAATTACCAAGTCATTTGTACTAATTAAATATTAAAAAAATGTAACCATGTTAGTTTGATATTTCTATGCGTTAGTAATAATATACCTAAGATAATAAAAAATGTAACTATAACTAATAATAAATTACCTAATTAAATTAATTAATGATTAATTAGGTTGTAATTCTATTAATTTATGATTTTAGGTATTAGATATTAATAATCACTTGATTGCTTAAAATAATTAAATATTGATACGTCATAAAAAATGTCTTTGATCGAGCATGAATCTTGAGGCAAATTATAATTGCCAACATCCAAAATTAAATACGAGACCATCCGAACTCCAATTTCAGGAAAAATATAGTCAAATTGAATGTCTCTATGAGACAAATCGAACGGCACAAAAATTAGTTCAATCCAAGCCCAATGGGCTCAAATCAAGGGACAAAAATATATTTGGAAGCTTTAGTGCATTAATTAGATGACTAAATGATATCCAAATATAACATGCTTATAGTCGAATAGAGCAAGTCGACGAGACAAATCTAATGAGCCAAATTTTGCTTAGCTCTGAAATCATTCAAGCGCTTAAATGCTAAACAAATGCTTCATAATAAGGGAGTCAGTTTAGACCGTCCATTTGAGCACTTCGAATTTAGCTTGGATCTTCTTCATATTTACGAAGCGTGTCACTCTCAAAATCTATAAAGAGACCCCTCTTCCAACATGAAAGGGGGCTTAACTTTTGGAGGCTTAGACCTTGGGCTAGAGACTCAAGAGAGATTTGAGGATTGAAGCATCCCAATGCTCCACCCCGACACCATCGCCGGTGAATCCTCATCACTTGGCCGACGCTACTGGATCACTACCCAACCATCATCGTCGGAACACAATTAGGAAACTATAGTTACGGTTATCCAACCAGCATCTCCCATTGACTGCAGTCGCTCCAACCATAGTTGCTTACCTATTACGGTCCCTCCGACTACTATCATGAGCCAACTATGGTGCCTCTGACCACTATCTCCCATCAACAATGATCCCTCCAACTACCATCGCTTGGAAACTATAGTTATTGTGCCACCGACAACTGTCATCCACTAACTACATTTCCTCCAACCACCATTACCAACTGACTACCATCTCTTCAACCTTAATGTCCACCTCGATACATTAATATCATATAATATGTATGTTTTAATTTTTTTTAAAAATTTTATTGCATTATTATTAATAAAATAATATTATTATGATTTTAGTTTTATTTTTTTACTTTGAAATATGGATGGTTTAACTTGAGTTTGTTCATTTATTTTTTTGCTAAAATTCAAATAGTTTTAGTCATTTGATTTATCTTGAAATTCATGTCAAGTAACATCATTTCAACATTTAAAATACTCTAAAATATATATTTTATGTCAAATGTTATACATGATCTTATAATTTTTTAATGATCCCTATATTTTTGGTTATCTATCTTTCATTTTATTAATCGTTTTTTTAATATACTTTTTTTTTGGGGAAATTATGGATAATATACTGTAAAAATCTAAAATTTAAAGAGAATCAAGTACAAGCCAAATTTGTGGCATGATTACGTGGCCTTCGGCCTATTGTGGAACATTTTTTTACTCTTTTCTTGATATGAAAATAGTTAATAAAAAATAATATATGTATTTGATAGATTTTTTTTTTGCAATTTTATCTTTAATTTTTTTATAAATAAAATTTTAAACTAATGAAAAAAAAATTAAAAAATAAAAATAGAAATGCTGAAATGCCAAATTTGATCAATAATACTTACAAGAATATTTTGGTTGCCATCACATCTCTCCGTCAATTTTTGTTCCTTTTTTTTTTCTTGTTAAGAAAATTCACAGCAAGGCATACACGTTAATAAAGGTAAAAAATTTCATGTCCCTAAAAAATCAGAAGCTTGCTAAAAGAATAACATTTGAAATTAAACCTGAGAGCTTTAGATTCTATCTATTAGAGGAAAATAAAAGCAAAGCAAATAAGAAGGACAACAAAAATTTCCAATAAAGAAAAGCACCAATGACAGCAAGCATCCAGACCAACACCCCAATTAACGGCTACTAGGAGCAAAAAAAATGACCCAGAACAAATCGAAGTAAAGAGGGAAATAACGTATAAAAAGACTGCATCTGCCACAAGAGTAGCACCAAAACAACTCCCAAAAGAACAGACAAACAATCCAACAAGCAGCAACCCAAATAACAGTCTCCACCAAGAGCAACCAATATGCCCGAGAACAATATCGAAAAGGGAATTAAAACCTACAAGGACAAGTAGAACCAGAAGGAAGATATGGTAGCAACCCAACCCCTCAACCAACACCAAACACCCACCAACTAGCAGATGGGCCAACAACAAAGACACCAGCTAAACAAAAAAGAAAACACCCAAATAACCAAATAGCTAACTTCTAGATTTCCTCCAACAATGCTTACTACAACGAGAAAGCACTTTTTTAGTTACCTGACAAACATCAAAATCATACAATTCCTTAAAGGAGTCATCTTGCTCAACATCCAAATCCACACCCCCCTCACCCGACGATGATGGATAACCATCATGCCAAACCAAAATCTCTAAGCAAGTAGCCCTCAAATTAGATACCATAGCGTATAAACCATTTAGGGACATGACAGTTATAGGCTCCTCAAGTACTACTCAGACCCCAGTGATATAGCGAATTCGCCACCAATAGTAACCAAGGCACCCGACACAATAGCTTCCACCTCACCATCTTCCTCCAGCTCAGCATGAGACAAAGCCAAAGCACAAGCCCCTACATTTTCAAGGTCACTCAATTGCTTACTCCACCACCATAGGACAAACAACATGTGAAACAAAACCACCACCATAATTAAACACAACCTCAACATGAACCTTAGCCAAAATAAGCAAAGGAGAAACAACACCATCATCAACTTGATTACAATTAACCAATTGATTCTCAAACAAAACACCTTGAGCCACATTAAAGTCATACGAAGAAGGGTCAACCTCCACAGCACCATGAGTCACATTAAAGTCATACGAAGAAGAATCAAAAACCACAACCCTTACCAAGTCAGGGACCAATGATTCATTTCCAACCAAAGGGGATTCAATGTCAATACTAACATCAACTTCAAGAAGAACTAACTTACCCGTTTGAATGGCTAAATCATTCTCAAGGAAAACAACAATATCAATAGGGTTCTCACCTGAAAAAATGGGAACCACATTAGCAACAAATTTAACACACACATCCATATCAAAACCAACCACGTTAGCCACAGGAATATTAGCTAGTAGAGGATTTAAAATATGGCAATCGACTTTAGAGTGTCCTAAAAGCTTATAATGAGCAGAATAGGGAGGGAACTCCTCCTTTTCAACACGTTGAATGAACCCTATAGATTATGAACCAATCCAAACTTGGTCATAGTACCTCTTGGTGACATCGAATTCCACAAACACATGAGCAACCGAGGGTCTCATTCCATTTGACATAGAATTATTCGTTCACAAAGGATAGCCAAACAAAGAGCCAAGTGTTGCAACTCGAGCTTATGAGTTTATATTTTTTATGATAATAAATATTATGGCTCACTTTCTGTTATCTACTTGTATTTATAATATATGTTTGTTTGTATGTATACTAACATTTCAGATTGGGTTGAATAATGTTATGTTGTAAAAGGGTTTGTAATATTCATTGATGTAATTTTGATTTATTGAGTCAAGTCTTGTAAGGGTGTATGCATGCTTGGTGACCATGCACACACACACACTCAAGAGAGTGAGATCTAGTCAAATCCAGAAGATTAAGTTTTGAACTAATCATACTAGATGATTTTGGATCGTCCAGGATCGTCCATGACGATCCTTTATGATATTGGAAAATAACCGCCAATGCTAATTTAGGCAAGATTTTACGATTTAATTTTCATTCTAATCATCCCGGATGATCTGGATCTTTCAGGACGATTAATATAAATCTTGCCTAAATTGATCCTGTGATTAGGGGATTAATTATGGATAAATTTTTCAATTGGATTATCCTGGATGATCTGTATATCATACAGGATGATGTTTGCCGACATACTTGATTTTTCTAAATCGTCCAACCTGAATTACCATAATTTTCTTCTAATCGTCCTGGAAGATCTATAATATCATCCTGGAAGATCTGTACATTTTTGTACTAATCGTCCTGGACAATCCAAATATCATCCAGGACTATCAGGTCAAATTCTGCACAATGTATAGGACGATCCTGCGATCATCCAGGATGATTCAGAGCGCCAAAATTGAGTTTTTAGGATTTTTGAAAGCTCACTTTTTATGCATATCGTACGAGATGATCTGAAGATCGTCTTGGATGATAATGTCAGTTTTTCAAATATATTTGAAGACCTCTTGCTTTCTTATGAAGAGCGTCTTTGGCAGCCATTGAAGCTTCGTTCTTCTTGAGGAAACTTAAAGAGAGAGCTTGAAAAGAGAGAGGAAAGGGTGGAGTTTGAGAGAGGGAGAAGATCGTTGGAGGGGTTTTAAGGGAGTGTGGAGGGGGTTCCACACAGTTTCTCCAGTGAGCTTGCATCTTAAAATCATCGGTTTCAAGGTTTGTCTTGAGGGAAGTTTTGAAAAGAAGAAGACCTCTTTGGTGTCAAAGGGCCCGGCTACTCCGCCGCACCGGGGAAGATGGAAGTGATTTTGTAAGGGCTTCTTCACCTAAAGGAGAGACACTAAGTTTAGTGCAATACTCGAAGGGTGCCTCCGAGGAGTGGACGTAGGTCAAGGTTTGACCGAACCACCTATAAATCTTGTGTGTTCTTTCCTTTATTATTTCCGCATTTATTTTTTACACTTTAATTTTCTTTGTGATGAATTTTGATTTGAGTTTTGTATTTTGATTGTGAAAGAATTTTAAAATACCAATTCACCCTCTATCTTGGTTAGCCTTTGGCTAGTTCATAAGGGCTTAATATCCATAACGATCTTTCAAGTGCCTTTAGAGCACTTTCAAGTGGCATCAGAGCTGGATTCATAAAATTAAGTAACTTTTTTTAATTTTGATCCATGGCTAATTGTTGTAATCGTAATTTTATGAAAGGTTATTCAATCACTAGACCACTTTTATTTGAAAATATTATTTTTTATTTTTAGAAAATTCGCATGTCTACTTTCTTACAATCTATTAATTTTTTACTGTGGTAAATGATTTTAACTGGTTATTCTATACTATCACGTATTATAGATGAAATTAAAATTGATATTCATTTTAATCAATAGAGTATAAAAGAATAAATCAATGCTCAATTGAATGCTAAATCAATAAACTATTTTTTCTGTGCTTTAAATTTTGAAGATTTTTTATTTGTGTTCACGTACACTACTTGCAAGGAAATTTGGGATAAATTACACACTATATATGATGGCACTAGTGAAATCAAGCAATCCAGATTAAATATTTTGATGCATGATTATAAAGTATTTTGCATGGCACCTTATGAGTCGATCTAAAATATGTATACTATGTTTATTCAAATTGTGACATCATTATATAATTTAGGTAAAGAATTTTCAAAATTTGAAAAAGTCAAAAAAAAATTTATGTGTTCTCTTGATAAGTTTGATGCAAAATTTGTTAATATTTGTGAATTAAAAATTTTGAATGAATAATCTATTGATAATTTGATTGGCTCACTCATTACTTACGAGCAAAATTTTGGTCAAAGACTTTTGGATGCATGTGAGATGATAGTGTTAAACGCTGGAGACTCTGAGAAAAGTGGCATAATTGTTGATTAAAGAGATGAGTTATCAAGCAAATTAAAAAGCTCACCAAAGCATAAGCATCAATGAAAATTGAATAAAGATAAAAATGATAAAAATGTTAAGATTTCTTCTAACGTTATTTTCTTTGGATGTACGAAGCTTGGACACATAAAAAATCAGTGCCCTAATTTGAGAACTCTTCTTGCAAAAGAAAAGGGCAAAGCTAAGCAAATTGTAAAAACGACAAATAATGAAAAGAAAAAAATCTCTTAGGCAAACCAAGCTTCTAAATCATCTGATCAGAAGCATGATAATAGTTAATCCACTATTTTTGTGTTTATTTTTTGTGTATTCATGTTTTGTTCATTTTTGTCTATTTTCTGTGTTTTTTTTATTTATTTTTCTTCTTTTTTTTTCTTTCTTTTATTTTCCATTAAATTTTTAATTTGTCTTTATTTTTCTTTTTGTGAAGTTCTCTCTGATCAACACACACATTCACCTTTCTAAAAATAAAAAAATCTACCTCTTATTTTTCTTCAATTCTTATGTAAGTTGCGGTTTATTTCTCTAAAAATAATCAAAGAAATGAAACACATGATTTTGTCTCTCTATCTCTTTTCTTAAAGAGGTTATTTTACTTTTGATTCAAAATCTTCATCATATTATAAATTGGATTTTGAAACTGATATTTTTTTATCTCCTTATATTTTATTTATCGCATAGGGATCTTTTGCAAGTTGTTGAATCTACCTCATAATTTTCTTAATCAAGTAGTTCATTTTATCAATATAATGGGTTTACCTTTATTTTAAAATTTTTAAGAAATGTAGCATATTTAATTAAAAAAATGACCAATGACATCAAATCAAAAGATGCACAATGATGCTAAATTGAAAAAAGATACACAAAGTGTATCGAAAAGAAAAAAGATGCACAAAGTGTGCAAAAAAATTAACAAGAGTCATAAAATGAGCCCACAAAAAGTAATGATTATCTTTCTTATAATTCTTAAAGCTTAAGAAAACCTTTGATATTTTCGATACTCGAGCTTGCAAATCATGATTCCTGATTCACCAATTTTTGCACTAATCTTCTATTTGATATATTTTATGAAAGGAGTTTGAAAAAATTAGTTTTTTTTTTCTAATTTGTTTTTTGATTTAGATATTGGATTAAAAAATGTTGAGCCTTTAAAAGAACTTGAGCTTGAATTAATGATTTTTGAATTTCTAATTTTTTCTAGATTATGCATTGTCAATAAATTTCTTACTAAGTTTTTGAATAAAATCAAGAGGTAATTTTCACATTTGAAAAATATTTAATTTTTTTTCTTTTCACTAGAACAAGGATTATTTTATTTTTTATTTATTTTTATTATTCTGATTGTTTGTATCCCTCCTCTTTTTGATAATGTCAAAGGGGGAGTACGTACTATTATATTTTTATCTATTTTCTATTTTTTAAAAAATAAAAACAACAAAAATTTTGTCTTCCCCTATTTTTAAATTTTTATTCTAGTGAAGGAGAGATTAGGAGAAAATATTTTTAATTTTACAAATTCAACTAATAATATTTGCCATCATTAAAAAGGGAAAGATTGTTGCAACTCGAACTTATGAATTTATATTTTTTAAGATAATAAATATTATGGCTCACTTTCAGTTGTCTACTTGTGTTTATAATATATGTTTATTTGTGTGTATACTAACATTTCAAGAATACCATGCAACATCAAACAAAGAATCTAAACTCAAGATTCGGTTGAATAATGTTATGTTGTAAAAGGGTCTGTATTATTCATTGATGTAATTTTGATTTCTTGAGTCAAGTCTTGTAATGGTAACCATGCACACACACACTCAAGGGAGTGAGGTCTAGTCAAATCGAGAAGATCAAGTTTTGAACTAATCGTAGTGGATAATTTTGTATCGTCTAGGACGATCCTTTATGATCTTGATAAATAACCGCCAATGCCAATTTAGGCAAGATTTTAAGATTTAATTTTTGTTGTAATCATCACGGATGATCTGGATCGTCCAAGACGATCAATACAAATCATGCCTAAATTGATCATGTGATTATGGGATTAATTATGGTTAAATTTTTCAATCGGATCATCTTAGACGATCTGTATATCTTAAATGATGATGTTTGCCGACATACTTGACTTTCCTAAATTGTCCAAGCCAAAATACCATATATTTTCTTCTAATCGCCCTGGATGATCCACAATATTATCCTGGATGATCTGTGCATTTTTGTACTAATCATCCTGGACTATCCAAATATCATCCAGGACTATCAGGTCAAATTCTGCACATCGTACTGGACGATCTTGCGATCATCCAAGATGATTCAGGGCGCCAAATTTGAGTTTTTAGGATTTTTGGAAGCTCTCTTTTTATGCATATCTTACTGGACGATCCGGCGATCGTCTTGGATGATAATGTCAGTTTTGCAAATCTATTTAAAGACCTCTTGCTTTCTCATGAAGAGAGTCTTTGGCGGCCATTGAAGCTTCTTTCTTTTGGAGAAAACTTGAAGAGAGGGCTTGAAAGGGAGAGAGGAAAGGGTGGAGTTTAAGAGAGAGAGAAGATCCTTGGAGGGGGTTTCAAGGGAGTATGGAGGGGGTCCACACGGTTGCTCCGGTGAGCTTACACCTTAGTACCATCGGATTCAAGGCTCATCTTGAGGGAAGTTTTGAAAAGAAGAAGATCTCTTTGGTGTCAAAAGGGCCCGATTACTCCACCGCACTGGGGAAGGTGTAAGTAATTTTGTAAGGGCTTCTCCGCCTAGCTGTGGGGGCTAAATAAGAGACATTAAATTTAGTGCAATACTCGGATGATGCCTCCGAGGAGTGGACAGAGATTAAGATTTGACCGAACTACTATAAATCTGGTGTGTTATTTCCTTTATTATTTCTACATTTATTTTTCGCACTTTGATTTTCTTTGTGGTAAATTTTGGTTTGAGTTTTGTGTTTTGATTGTGAAAGATTTTTTAAAATATCAATTCACCCCCTCTCTTGGTTAGCATTGGGCTAGTTCATAAGGGCTTAAGATCCCTAACGAACTTTTAAGTTCCTTCAGAGCACTTTCACCAAGGCCATATAAAATTTGGGGATAAAATATGTGTGGACACAGATTGGGAAAAGACACTCAAATAAGTATAGTAGGGGAATCAATGTCAATGTCTAAGAGAGGTGTCCATTTAACCAGCTTCATGTAACATTTGTTAATGAAGTAAGATCGGTGCGAGAAAATGCGACAATAATCAAGATCATTCAAAATTTTAATCAAAATGTTCTTGGAGTTCAACAAAGTGACAAAAAATTCACCAAAAAGCTTAAGTTGAAAGAAAAACTTTTGGATGGCATCCAACGATGACCACCGACTAGGGAATTTCCCTACCAATGCGAACTCAAAAGGAACAATTAAAGCCCTCATTTATTCATCAAAAATCCAAAAAGAAGGTCAACCATGGCAAGAAGTGATTTTAAGTTCGGGAAAAATCGAAGGAGGCGAATCCCCAGATAAGGCGTCTCGAAAAGTAAATTTATTTGAATGGCATAGATTAGGTTTTGGTCCTATAATTAACATCTATCTATCTATCTAAGTTTTTTTGGTGTTCCTTTGTCTATCCTCTCGACGCCTCTAGGTAGGTGGTGCAAATGAGTCAAGCCAACTCACGAGTCGGTTTAAACTCGACTCATTAATGAGCTCAAGTTTGAGCATATTTTCGAGTTTGTTGAATTATCGATCTAGTGTTCAATGGAGATGAAAGATTAGCTCGATTATTGCCTGAATTTGTGGGCAAAACACATGGATTCGAGGCAAGCGACTCACGGGTGAGCGATTAGCATAAGGCTTCGCTTGGGATGACTTTTTATAGCTTTCGAAAATAATTTTCTAGTATAAAAATTTCTAGTTTAAGAAATTTTTGTGCTAAAAATTTGTTTTAAAAAATACTAAGAAACTAAACCATGGCTAAGGGGTTGCTTGGCAACATGTAGGATTTAACTTTAATGGGATTTAGTAAATTATGTAAATCAAAATCCTATGGGTGTTAAATCCTAAAAAATTGTTTGGTATGACATATGTTAAATTCGGAGAAACTGTTTGGCAACATAATCCACGATTTAAGGCGGTTGGTTCATTTAGAAATTAAATTTAAGATGTTTTGATTTTAATTTATGTGTTTACTATGAGTTACTTATCAACTTTACTTTACATTATCTTTAATAAATTATAATGATAAAAAATATAATTATAATTCAACTTAATTATTATTGGTTATCAAATTAACTTTTTAGAAGTTAATTATTAAATTACTAATTATGTAGTTATATTCTTAAATCCTAATTATTTAACATTTATCTTTTAAAATTACAAATATTTAACTAATACTCATATTAATGATTTAATTAATTATTTAAATATTAAACTTATTTAATGACAATTATACTACTAAGGGTATAAGGGAACAGTTAATGTTAGATGTTGGAAGTGTATTTTAGAGGTTTTAGATGTTAGATATATAAATGGATAAATTTAGAGTACTATGTATGTAAATCCCCAAAACAATATTATACAAAAAACACATAGACAAAGTGGCCAAGTGAGGTGAGAATAATAAATAGCTAAAAGGAAGTTCCCAAGTTCACAATATATGAAGTACATATTTTTTTAATTATGCTTTTATAATGTGAATTATATTTATTTTAGTTAATAATATTTATTTTTTTATCTATTTATTTTTTATTTACTTAATTATATAGTATTAAAACTAATTTATTATCTATTTGTTTGAATATAAATGATCTAACATGAATTTATAGATACAAGTTTATAATATGAATTATATATATAATTGTAGAGGTAAATTAGATCTAAATATCTAACATAAATTAACAATTATTATATTTAATTTATAAACTTATACGTGAAGTAAATTTATATATGGCACTCGATTAGCCAAAAAATTGAAATTGACAGTAAAAATGACGAATGCATGGCCTCTTTCTATAGACAAACTATCCCCTAATGCTCAGTTGAGGCAAGAAGATGCATCTTTAGCTTGATTCTTTGAGAAATATCAATGGAGTCAACAATGCTAATGACTTAATAATCTTTCAAATTGTTTAAAAAGTTCATGTTGGCCGCAGTGCTTATAGGATATAGTTGAAAGTCATAAATTTTAAGATCCAATCCATCCTCTATATGTCCAAAATGGAGTAGAGAGAACCAACCCTGCATTTGAAATACTTCACATCAATTTCAAGGTCTAAACCGGATATGTCTACTAAGGAATTAATAAGACTTACCTTACCAATATTATTTTTGAATCTCCAAATGTCAAACACTATATTTGCCATGACACATTATAGTAATTGTTGATTTGGATAAAAGAATATTAATAAATTCTCTACACTGAGCCTAATCAAGCAACGTCGCATTATCTTAGGTTGGGAATCAAGTACTAGATGATTATTCTAATTAAAATCATTTTCTTTTACATGTGCATGTGCCTTCAAGGCTTTAAAGGAAGAAAATATGTAAAAATGGAACTTTCAAGTCTACCTTACTTAAAAGGCACAATAAAAAATTCTGATATCAAGAATTAATTAATCCTATATACATATATGGGTTGAGTTGATAAGATTCATATCACAATAAAGGTTTAGGTGAATGCATAAAATTATAGGACAATGTCTTATTAAACAAATGATTAGTAGAGTTGACAAATTTTGAAGTAATGAAAATAACAATAACTTGACTCTTACGATTGGTTTGATTAGATCACATCATAAATGAAAGGGTTTATTATGAAAGCCAAGCTCCTCATTGCAAAATCAAATAATCTAAGCAGTGTTTCCCAGCTGATGGCTATGTTGATAATAAATTTAAATTTGAGGGGAACCAATCATTAAATACTCTAAAATTTTCAAAGAAAATTAATTTGGGATCAAATCATAATGATGTCACATTCCAAATAATCTCATAATTAGAGTGGAACGTTGTCTAAATCTAAGTACATTTTATGAAAAAAAAAAAAAAACCTTAAAATAACCAACCGCTTCACGCTTAGAGTTTCCAATCATTCATCTACTACATCAATTTGTCAAAGATGATAAATTTTTAAATTTGGAAAGCTCACAAAAAGTCAGTATCGTATCAATTATATTCATATGATCACAATAATAAAAAAAATGAGAAGTACCCCCAAAACAGGTGATTTGCTCAAAAAAGCAATTATATTATAATTATGATTAAAGCTCAAATTTCCTCTGCTAACTACTTCTATCAGTTGTGGACCATAAAATACATCTGGTCATGAAGCCCTTTATAAATCAAATTCAATTTAAAATTGAACCATTTTGCAAACTTCCACCATAGATGTACAAGGTCTTTTTAGATGATGAAATTAATGGTGGTTGATAAGGATCATTAGATTATGTTGGTAGACTATCTCTGCTAACTAAGCTGGCTAGGATTCATGACAATCTAGGACGATAAAATCATAGGATCCTAATCGAGTTCATTTTCTCGGCCATCATCTTCTTCAAGCTAATGATGATCTATTTACACTTGCCTAATAAAATCACTTATGATATAAGTAAGATCATAGAAATTATCAACTAGGCTTAATCTAAAGTTGCATCGAGTGATTGAGAGAAGTAATTATTCATAAGGGCTTATGTCTATAAAAAAACCTCAAAAATGATTATAAAGTTTACATAAAATGAGTACAAAAGCTATATAACATGCTATCTTACCTCCCATCTATCTTTTGAAAATTTAACTAGAAATCACTCGTATAATTAGAATAGGCAGGTGAGAATTTTGAGATCCACAATAACATATCCAAATTCAAGTTTTATTTTGGATAGCTTTCTTACTGCTCTCTTAAAACAGCTTATTAATACAATAATTTTTATTTTTTTACTAAAAATTTACTTTAAGAAATAGTAAGAAAGCCGTTCCAAATGAAGCCTCAATGAGATCTTTCCTTAGGTGTGCTTGGAATAAGGTTTGTTGGAATCCTAAATGATTGAATGAAGGATTCCAAATTTCGTTCTAGAGCATAACTCTATATAAAGAAAAAATTTATAATAAAAGCGACCCAAATGATTGCTTCATTTGATTTACTCCACTTTTTTTTCTATTCATTGTCTATAGCTGTGAACAAATTACAGCATACAAATGAATACTGTCTTAGAGAGCTCTTTGAGAAAAAAACTCTAATTTTACAGTGTACTCGAGACTTGTATTTTTAAGAAGAGGAAAAAGAATTATTGCTGCGATCCATCACCCAAACGATTGTACATATGCAAAGCAAATCAATGAAAAATATAAACCACTATTATTCTCCAACATTCCATAGTTTTACCTTTATGTTTCAGCAAATTGTTTTTCCTCTTCTACTCGACTTAGACGTTGCAAAGCTGGTGCTGTTAAAGTTCTTTCTAAGTGAATCGGCCCACTGTAACTTTGAAATTGCGCAGGCTCTATTGTTCCTGGGCAAGAGAGGCTCCTATTATAGTTCTGAAGGAAGCTTAAATTACCTTCTCTGGGTAAAGGAATCAAAACTTCTCTTCCCTCCTCATCTGTCACCTTCCTGTAAAACCCATCGTCTTCAATATCATAGAAATTTGCAGTTCTCACTTCCTGAGCTAAAGAACATGGCCAACAGAACAGCCACTGCATATAATCAGTAAGTGTGGAAGAACTAAAACAGAAAGGATTTCCATGAAGCTTAAACTTCTTCCTCATCTCAGTCCTCCAAAACCCAGCATAAAGTAGTCCAAAGACACAAAGCAAGCTTCCAACGATAACCAAAATCAACTGTATTGTATCATCATCGACATTGAGAGCCGAGATTGCGAAAACCCAGAATGGAGCAACTGAGAGAAGAATGAATGTGATTATATGAACAAACATGTTACCAAAACCAAGCCTCTCCATATTCCATCCAAAGACACAGAAAGTGCAGAAGAAGGAAAGGCAAGTAACAGTCATGTCGTCCCTGCAATCAAATAGTCCACCAATCCACTCTGGGCTTGTAATTATAATTTTCTGTTGGAATTCGTCAGAATCTACTGATTGACTCGGTTGATTCTGTAGTTCTTCTTCTGATAGTGGAATCTCATCTTTTACTCTACCTAAAGGACTGTACATTGTGTATAAAACAGCTATGATTGGAGCTACAGTCCCTATAGCAATGGAGAGGTTCACAGCCAAGTCAGGCCTTGTTGTTCTTGTGAAACCCCAGTAGAGACCACAGAGTAGATATTGCGAGAAACATGTTATGTGAAGAAGTATGACAACAATCATCATATGAGCCCTTTCGTTGGGCTTTGAAGTTCCATGCTTACAGTAAACTTTCCTTAGCTCTCTTTCTTCTCCCGGTTTCCATCTCAAGAGCAGGAATAAATGGTGAAAGAACTTTGGATGTTCATAAAGAGCCATCATGGTGAAGAGTGCGTTTAGTATTTGATTGATGATTTCAGACCAGTCATCTCTACGGCTTTTGCTCGGAATTGCTTCATTCAGTATGCCAGTCATGACAAGGAAGAGTAAGATAAGACCAGCTGCAACAAATAGTAACCAGATAAAGAGTGCAATGTGCTCAGGACCCTTAATCCACAGCTTGAAAGATTTCCATAGAGAACTCCAGTTGATCTTACGGGCAAAAGGAACCCGAAACCGCCGACGTTGGTGATGGCCATGATTGGTTTCAGGGTCTGTTTGTGAAGAACAATCATTTGCTGGAACTAAATTTTGTTCAAAAACGTTTATAAACCATTCATTGGATGGGTGAGCTTTTAAAAAATCAAGAAAACGTTCTTCTTTCTCATGTTTGCTTTGATTGAAGAGACCCCTTTCAATTGCTGGAATGTAGATGGGTATGTAATCTCCAAGCTTTTTCCTGCCACTGGTTCTTTGGGGTTCTTCCTGAATTTCATTGTTATGTCTGCCATTCTGAACTGAATCCATGTAAATTTGTTCTTTTGATAAATTGGCTACAGGGTCGATTTCCTAGTTGAATAACTCGAGGAAACTGGAGGTGGGATTTTTGCTGATTTATTGTTCGGCAATGTTTTGCAGTCAGTAAGCACCTGGAATCATGGAAGTAAGGGTTGAGAGTTCAATCTAGTATTTAAGATTTGACTAAGTAGGATTTAGTAAATTCTCTAAATTAAAATTTAGTAAATATTAAAGGAATTAAAATCTGGAAATTATTTGGTATAAAAACTATTAAATCTTATTAAATTTGATTAACTGCTTGGCAATTTATTTCAGGCTTAAAAATTATGAAAAATAGAAATTAATGAATATATCAAATCCTATGAATAATGAGATTTAATAAATCCTAAGAAACTTATATTTTGTGTATCTATATGTGCACCATCCATCATGCAGTTGTTGACTATCATGAAGAATAAAAGGTTTTTAAAGGCATTGTTCTATTCAACAACAACATCAAGCCTTTGTCCTACTACGTGGGGTCGGCTACATGAATCTTTTTTTTCCTTTGTGTCATATTAAAAATCAAATTCTCATTTAAATCTAACAAAGAAAGATCATTTCTAATACTTTCTAACCAAGTCTTTTTAGGTCTAACTCTACTTCTCTTAACATAAATCAAATCCAATATCTCTACTTTCCTAACCTGATCATCGGAAGGCCGCCGTTTTATCGGACCAAACCATCTTAGGCATTGTTCTATGAATTTGGTAATTTTTTAGGCTGATGAGATAGTTTGAGTGGGGTGCAAGATGAAGAAGAGGTTTTTTCATTTTTAAGGTTAAAAGTTTGAACTATATTCTTTACAATTTATAACTCATCGTTTAAAACTAGAAATCCTACTATGCTTTATTTAAAAAAAAAAAATACGATCCTTTTTTTTCTTATATAGATTATTATTTCCATTGTTATTCTTTTAGCCTCAGTTTTTTTGGATCTTACTATTGTAAACTTCTGTTTGGCCATTTGATTTTTTCTTTCGTTTTCACAGGTAAATTTGCCAAATGGTGTGCCTGGAGAAAATATCAATAACTGTTTATAGACTTTGACTGTAGAATAATTTAATTTATAAATGGCTTTATCGCTCTTAACTTTCATAAACTTTGCATTGTAACAGTCCAGAAAGTAAAAACAAATTGACCAAGACGACATGAATTTCTTATTATTTGTCTTTTCTCCAATGTCATTTTCATGCAAGCTCATATCCGTTGGTCTCCATTATGCAGGTCGCATATGTTAATCTGCATTTATTTTTCCAGTTTTCTTTCCCTTTGAACTATGAACCCTAAAACGATTGAGGAACAATTCTCATTTTTAAGCATCTGTTGTAATAGTAATCTAAATCTTTCTGCTGTATTTGGACAATAGTGATATTTCTTATTATTCTCGGCCTTTAATGGAAAGACCACTAGCAACTGAAATCTAATCCAGCTTTGGAAAAAATAGAAGATAATTCAAATACAGATCAGAGATCAGAAATCTGCTAAAGTTATATCTATCTATTGTTCGATTTTAATGAACAATAACTCTTTCTATATATTTATACAGTTATCTTTTTCATTTAGCCCACTATTAACATCCAAAACATCATTTTTCCGAAAGAAATTAAGCACTTTTTGTCAAAATTTTACAGCTTTTTCTAAATTAATCCCCTTCAAAGAAGGAAACCAGACGAATAGCTTAAAAAAGGGAGTCATAGAAGCAAAGATCAACATGAAATAGCAATTAATTACTCATTCACGCCTAATAAGAAAGGAGAGAGAAACTCAGAACAATACCTTGATTAATTAACTTCAAGGATCTGAGAATATAATAGGAGGAGCTCCAAGTTCCCTTTCTTCACTGGCTTCAGCTGCAAATAGGCTGCAAAGAAGAATCTACTTAGAGAACGAAATGCTTTCTGCTTCATATAAGGCAATAGAGAATGAGAGGAAGAAGGGGTTTTTGTTCTCGAGTCCCTGACCTTACAGACTCATGAGCTGTCTTCTCTTTTGTCCCTTGTTATTTATTTGCTTACTGACTTTGACACTGTGATGAACTCGTCAAGGAGAGCACCTCATTACGCGCAGTTAACTCTTTGCAGGTCGTTGACTTCATCTAAAACTGGTAGCTCGTCAGGGAGGGCTACCTACAACTTGAAGGACAGTTGGGGTAAATTTATACCAACCTTGCCCTCCGTCCCATTAAAATATTAAAAATTTCTTGAAAAAATATATATGTTTATTAGATCTGTAAAATTTTGCCACACCTACTATTAAGATTGGATTAACTATTTTTGCTAACAAAATAAATTAAGGTCCACTGCTTGCTAGGATGATAGAACTAAGTGGCTTAATTTTTCTTGTTATCATTCTTTCTATCGATACCCCTCTAGTTAAGAAGAAATGTATCTCTCATTCTGCACTAAAAAATCCATTGCAACATATATTATATCCGAAGGATATACGATGGGCCTTAATCAAGAGTTTACTCTCGTATAAAAGCATAATTAATCATTAGGGTTGCTAAGATTTTGCCTATGAAATAATTTTGAATTTAAATATGATGTTTTTCACCATAGGGTAAGATGTTTTTCACCATAGGGTTAAATATGCATCCTTAATGCTCAATGCCACTTTCGATTCAATCAAACTTGAGGCAACTTCTTTCACCTCTCATAAAGTTTGCACAACTCTACGGAAAAATTCTTCTCTCTCCATCTCTGGTTGATTATCTAGGCTATTTATTAGTTGTCTTAAAACTCAAGTTGCTATTTTTTTCGAACTACTTAACTATCAGCTTTGTAGGTGCTATTGCTACTACAATGACCTTCTTTGACTTACCATTCAATATTGTAATTAAAATAGTACCACAAGTGTTGCAATCTAATTCAACTTCATCTGCCAACCCATACTAAAGGGGGGTGGAACGCTCTTAAGCTCCGGGGGGAGGAACCCTCTTGCCTCCATCATAATTAAACAATTGTAGAGGAACCTCGCCAGGGGGCGCTGTCTTCTTGGACCCCCGACATATCTACCAATAGTTATTTATACATTAATTTTATAGGCGTTGCATTATTGGACCCCCGACATATCTGCCAAATATTGTCTCTCATCGTAACCACCCACTGTTGACGAGCTCTAGTCACCATCATCATTACACTATATTTATTCACTTTAAATCAAATAAAAATAAAAATTATTTATGTTTATTTGTACTCAAATAATTTTAAATAAATTGCATTTCTTTTACACTGTTTCTTTCATTTTTCATTCTTTTTTTCAACATATTAAAAGGTCCGAACGGGCCCTGGCCCTTAGTAAAAAAGTTTTTTTGATATTTTATCTCGCCACAGTTCTCCGTGGTGTGGTGATATGATGGATGAACAGTTGTCATTTATAAATTAGGTATCCTTTAAAAATAACATTTAAGAACTCTTTAAGATATTTCTAAAATCTTTTCAAAAAAGCTCCCCATATTTTAGTAAACTTGACATATAGATTCTGGGTTGGATCCAAATTTTTAGGCTGGCAAACGCAATGGCAAGAAACATAATTATGACAAAAAGCTAATTTAAACATAATTGTATAAATATAGAAGAAAAGGATATTTCTGTATCAAAATAAATCTAAATAACTTAATGAATATAATGAAATCAGAATTAAGCTTAAATTCATTAAGTATAATATAATTATTATATATAAACATGATTAAGACTAATAAATCAATTTTAGGTAAATTTAATGAAATGTGGGAAATATTTTAAATTTATTGAATGTACTAACACATCATATTTGTGGGCTCCAAAAATTTGCACTCCGACCTCCCCGTGCTTTTTAAAGGAATTTTAACTGATTAAGTTCTGGGGTATATTTACGACAACAAATTAGGTTTGTAGATAAGAAACTACCCAGAGATTTTGGCCCTCATTTTACGATGATTTTATGATTTGAGGTCTGGTTTCCTATAAGCGCAAGCTCCTATAGTTAATTACTCCTCCCGATAACAAGAGAGAACTTAAGGCTAGTCGTCAATTAGATAAGTAGATATACGTTTTATCTGGCATATAATATCAACATAGGTTTTGAATGTTGAAAATTGGATATTTAAAATTAGAAATTTTATCATCTTGCTCTTAAAGTCAATGGTGAGGGAATGAATGACGCACAGATCAAGATCCCATGATTCTATCATCCCAGACCATCATGGTCCGTGGTCTACTTACTCAGAGGATGTAGTCGACCCAACATGAAAGAAGGATCCTTATTGGCAATCATGGGTTGCTTTGTCCAAGGGTACCTTGTAGACCTAGGGGGAGTATTTATTTAAGGGGACAAATTCAAATCTATCTTAGCTAAGAGAGGACGTTGTGCCCTATCGATTATATCATATCGATTCATATATCAAGGATTTGATCCCATTGAGGAGCATACGGGCATAGACAATAACCATAATTAGTGGTGTCATTTGGAGGTAAAACCACCGGGTTTAGAGGGCCCAATCATAATTGTTTACCTGTGGTGCAACTTGACTGCAAAACCACTGCTTAGAGGATTCTTATCACGTCCTTACTACCAGGCGATGGTTTGAGAATGAATCCTAGTGATATTTTCAATGAGATATTAGCTCTTTGTCAGTTGAAGTAAATTTCAATTTGTCCATCTCGATAAACAGTTGCTGGATGGATGGATTCTTGCTCTAAGTGTTTGATGATTTCATTTCAATTTTAAATATTTTAGATTTTGGAATTTTTGGAGTTTTTGGACTGTAAGGGTTTTTGGGAATTTCATTCTGAATATTGGAATAAACTCATCCGATTGAGATTTGCATTCAACACGATCATCATCGGGGTGCTTATGGGCATTCATATTTCATTAATTTAACCCTATCGACTATACCAATTGGTCAATAAAGGATCAAGTTTGAGCTAGCTTTAGATTTTATTAATGAATTTGTTTGTTCATAGGTCTTGAAGGTCGAATATGAATGTATAAAATAAATATATATATCGATCAACGCCACGACTACATTAATTTGATAGTTCAAACTAAGTTAACTCATATTTACCAGTGTAGGAAGATCAGCTTTGAATTTAAGTTTATTTATTGACTTGCATAGCATCCCTAGATGTCATATGTGTAAATACCTCACGCTCATAAGGGCCCATGCAAGTGTATGTCTATTTGTATACATGTCGAATGTGTGTATAAGGGCATTTCTATACTATTTGGCGGGTCTTTTGCAGTAGCTCATGGAAGCTTATGACTGCATTATGTTATCCATTCGGTTCGTAGTAGATCAATGTATTCATTGGTCATTGAATGGTGGTTGAGTATGAGGTTAAGTACATTCATTTGTACTTTGATATTGATAGTGAGGCATGATCATATTCGCTACCCATCGTTCATATCTATAGCATACTTATGGTTTTCACTTGTATAGATACGGATATCAACACTACATTCACTACACATTGAGTTCAATTGTTTGTGATGAACTAATGTGTTTATTTACAAACTCTAGGACCATTATTATATCTGTTGCATGATTATTGTATGCATTAACAATTAGTGTTTTCCCACTGGTAAGCTAGTATATTTAACTGTATCAAAGTTGTTGTATTAGTCTATCGTATTCACCATGTGTGTTTCTCCTCTCACTTGCATGTGCTTAATGAATTCACTTGTAAATTGGCATTGATCGGAAAAGGATCATTATACTTGTATATTTCCCATGCACTGTACATAAGTGCACCACTTTATACATCTTACTATCACTCGTGAATCTTTTGTTAAATGTGTTGTTATTTAGTATACTTGCTTATAAGATCGAGGTAGATGCCACACACCAATCCTCATGATTCATGTATGATTTGCATATATTTGTATATTCATTTATAACTGGGACACATGTCCTTCTTGGTCCTTATTAATGATTACTTGATTTTCATCTTCAACTATGAGTGAATCATCTTGCATATGAGCTTTAATGTTCACTAGAAGTTTTGCATTGTTAATTTTGAGCATGTCTTTGTATTCTCCATTTGCTCCTTGTTAATGATTGCTTACAATCAAATGATGATTGAATTCTTATTCATATGATTTCAGTATCCAGTTATTCATATTGATTTTCAATATATGTAAGGAACCAGCACATTTACTTGCATGTTACTTATGTATGAAGACCTTTTGCCATGAGTTCCTTGTTTACATGTGAATCATTTTGTTGGAGTATTGTCCACCATAACTCTTTCATTTATCCATTGATATTCATCATTTCATTTAATAATTGATGTTGCTCACAATCTCAATCAACTTTCATTCAAATGGATTGGTTTGTAACTTAGCATATTCTATTTTTATTTTATTATGCGTTTGTTAATTCAAAATCTGACTCAAAGCTTTAAATTATATTCCCTTTGATTATATTGAGTTCAAGTTCTTATGATTTGATTCAAATCAAGTTCAAGTCCAAATTTGCAAGTCCCCTGATGTTCAAAAGTCTGCAAGTTTTGTCCCCTATCTTGTTCAATTCCTTGTCATTTATAGAAAAAATTTTGACAGCCTCCCGATGTCTCCCAAGTTTTGGGGAAACTACAGGAGTCTTAGCCTGTGGGCTACATCAAGAAAGACGTGCATAGTCAATGTCGGGTGACAGTACTGCAGTCGTAGTCTTTGTCCCTCACCATGCCAAGAAAGGAGTGCATGGGTCCTCACAAGCACTTATTTGAAAATATAATTTTTCCCCCGCCATGCCACGTGAGTGCTTAAGGGTACTTATATTTTGCCCCACCGTGGTAAGAAAAATATGCACAAGGCTCGCCCGCCTTGTTGTAAGCACCACATCGAGTTCCCTCCCATCACGCTAAGAAAAGCATGCATATGGGGTCCCTCGATGCACCACAAATGCCAAAAAAATGACTTTAGGGAGATTACCTACCTCGTCGCGAGCACCGTGACGAGCTTCCTCCATTTGTGCTAAGAAAAGTGCGCATAGGTGGTTACGCACTGCACAACAAGCACCAAAAACTTGGTTTTTTAGGTTGGGGAGATTATATATGCACGGTGTAATAGTGGCGACGATAACAACGAGTCATAAAATGAACAAAAATATACATTTTTCTCTAAAAACTCCTTTTCTCCATCTTTACATTTTTTTCTTTTTTCTCTCTTTTCTCATTTTTTTCTCTTCTTTTTGTCATTTTTCTTCTCTTTTTTAATCATCAAATATGGCTCTTTAATATCAAAAGATTATAGAGCCCAGTTTAAAATCGACCATAAGAAATTATATTTATGTGTTGTATTATACATAGAAATCAAATAACATTGGTGGTTCTAAGAAGCGTCTTTGAATTTAATCCCTTATGCTCTTTGGCTGTACTTACTTGAATTTTTTTTTATTTGCTTGGAAGAATCTCCCTTGCTTACCTTGATCACTTTTTTCTTTTGATGATAATCTGACAATATCCTCCTCTTTTTAACACTTTTTGTAGCCTTCAACATGTTCTTAATAGGACTACAATTAGTGCCTGAAACTTGAGATGCTTCAACAGAGCCATGGAAGCTCATTACTATTTCATTAGAAATGCAACTTTCCTTCTCTCCAAAAGCAACATCAAACGCCTTTTTAATAACTATTGGCCTTTTATAATTGTAAATAGGTTAAAAATATTTGCTAATAAATTATGGACTATTGAGTTTTTTGGAGGCCTTATTTATGTGTATCTCTCAAGCCCAACTTCGTCCCATGCTAGGATCCTAAGTCAGATTTTAATGACTTTTTTTCTTAGAGCATTCTCTTAGTTACAGAGAGAATGTATAAGCAAGAGCTCTCTTGCGACGGGTCATGGCTTTGAGTCTGTTTCAAATTCTAAGCTTCATCACATTGCTATTTAAGGTACTATTATTATAAAAAATGACAAAGTAGAAGAGATAATAATGGAGAAGTTATGTCATACTATGACTCAGCTCATTTTTCATATCTTTAAGGTCTGATGTACATTTGTATTTATAGTGCAGTGTATACATGTGTGGCTAAGATTTATCTTCTCTGTTTCAGGTGAACGGTTGTGATCGTTGAGGCCATATGATCAGTTGACGTCTTATACTTTGCGGTGGAGCTCATCTGTCCTTTTTATTCCCCCTCAAGCTAAGGGGTTCTTATGAACTCTCAGCTTGGTGTTGGCTATTTGATCTTGTGTGCTGATCGGATGGACTTCTATGATGTTCGAGTGTATTTGATGTAGAATGAAGTGATGGTCGATTTCTATGTATTTAGTCCTTGCATGGAAGACAGGGTTGTTGGCTAATGCTATGGTTGAGATGTTATCACAATGAAGGTCCATCAGATGTGATAAATGTACTTTGAAGTCCTATAACAACTATTATAGCCATATAATGTCTGTGATGGCCGTAGCTATGGCTCGGTATTCTACTTCCATGGATGATCTCACGACGGTATGTTATTTCTTGACACTCCATGAGATGGGTGTGTTGTCAAGAAAAGAGCAGTAGTCTGATGTGGATTTCCTTGTCTTTATGTCACTTGCCCAGCCGGCTTCTGAGTATGAGTGAAGTCAAAGTTGTCCCAAAGAAATGGGAATACAATATTATATTATTCCTTTGATGTATCTGAGTAATCTTTTGAGGTGTTAAGCATAATATGGTTGTGGGTTATGCATGTGTTGACAAAGTAGGTTTACATGGTATGTAATGCCTAGTCTGGTGATTGTTAGGTACTGTAAAGATTTGCTGAGTTGCCTGTATGTGTAAGGGTCGGTGAGAATGGGGTATGGAGGTATATTTTGTGGTGGTTTGGTGCATGAAGGGTTTGATAATGGTTTGCATAGGTTAAGGCCTGTCGTGGTGAGAATGGATAATGTATACTAGGTTTGTGATAAAAAAAGGACTTGTCATGGTTTGTGATGTTTATGTCAAGAAAAATATTGGCTGTGTTGAGATGTTTCATCAAAAATTTGATATGTAGTTGCAATATGATGTTTGAGATAAGAGAGTTGTTGTTACCTGTTAGCATAAAGTCATCAACGTACGTGAGTAAGTACACCTAGGAGTCTTCTTGAGAGAGTATGAGTCATGAGGGGTCTGCTTTGCTTGGGCGGAAGCCTATTTACTGAAGGAATGTTGAGAAAGTTGTGAACCATAGCCGAGAGGCTTGCTTAAGACCGTATATTGCCTTATGAAAAAGGCATACATGTCCTGGGTGTTGATTGTCCTCGTATCCTGGAGTTTGTCTCATATATATATGGTATCTGTCAATTTTCCATGTAGGAAAGCATATGCTACATCTAGCTGATGAACCTCCCAATTTCTATTAAAAGCAATTGTCAGTAATATGCGAATGGTGGGAAACTTAGCAAATGGGTTGAATATTTCTAAGTAGTTAATCCCATATTGTTGTTTGTGACCATGAGCTACCATTCGAGCCTTATATTTTTCTATTATTCCCTGCATTAGAGTGTGGTTTGGTTTTGTATGTCCATTTGTAGCTGAGTATGAGAGTGTCATATGGGGGTGGAACCATAGTCAATGTTTCTTATTGTTGTAATGCTAAAAATTTTGTGTCCATTGCCTGTCTCCGGTAATGGTGTTTTGATGCCTCTTGATATGTTGTGGGATATTGGGTTTGGTTATCTTAAAGCTGGGAATGTTGGTGTAGATGGTTTTAAATTGTTTTTGGTTTAAGAGATCCTGTTTTAAGCCTTGTTATCATTGGGTGGGTTGATGCTTGTGGTATAATAGGTAGGTGAGGTATAGATGTGGATTATTCTGGGGTGGGGTTGTCTGTTGTTGTGGTGGTGTTGGGGGATGGGTTGGGGCTATCTGCTGTTGTAGTGGTGTTGGGGAAAAAGGTTATGGGAGTGGTTTTTGGGGTCTAGTGTTTTGGTTGAGAGGTATGGGGTGGATTGAGTGGTGGGTGTTAGGAGTAGAGGGTTATCTGTGATGGACTTTTTGAGATGGTGGAGTTCATGTAATTTGTGCAAATGGGAATGTGGTTCCATGAAAGGTCACATATCTTGAAATGATTATGCGATTTGTGGTTGGGTTGAGGCATTTGTATCCTTTGTGAGATGTGGAGTATCCCAAGAAAATGCATAGAGTAGCTCTGGGGGCTAATTTATGTCTATTTTGTGGAGGAATTCATGGGGAACAAGCTCATTTGAATGTTCTTATGCTAGAGTAATCTGGTGTTTTATTGTATAACAGTTGTAATGGAAATTTATTTTGCTTTGTGTGGGAGGGAAGTCTGTTAATTAGATAAGATATCATGACTACTACATCTGGCTAGTAAGAGTATGGTATAAAGGCTATGTTTAGTAGGGTTCTTGCTATTTCAATGAGATTTCTATGCTTCCTTTCGGTAATTTCATTTTGTTAAGGAGTGTATGGACATGAAATTTGGTGAAGAATGTCATGTCTTTGTAGGTAGGCTTGTAATGTTCTATTTATATATTCACTTCATCCATCTGATCGAAATTGTTTTATTTTGTATGATATTTCTTTTTCAATTATGGTGTGAAATGTAATGAAAATGGATGGTACTTTTGATTTACATGGCATAGCAAAGATCCATACAAAACGAGAATAATCATCTATAAAAATAACATAATACCGTAATCCCTAATTTGAAGGGATTGGGGCGAGACCCCATGCATCTGAATGAATGAGTTAAGAGGTAGCTTAGATCTAGAACTAGAATTGGGAAATTGCAGTTTATGGCCTTTAGCGACCTTGCATGCAGAACATGGAGCTAAAAAGATAGGTATGTGGAGCTGTTTGTTGGTGTTGGAAATGATTTCCATGGTTCTGGTGTGTGGATGTCCAAGTCTGTTGTTCCATATGGCTACAGCTTTCTGATTGTTCAGTGTTGAGAAGGTGTGTTGTTTAGAGATATTTGGGTAGGTTGGGATAGGATAAAGCCCATTACAGCTTGGTCCCTGTAGCATGATTTTATTTATTTTGATATCCTTGACATGGAAACCAAAAGCATCAAATGACATGGAAATGTTATTGTCTTTGGTTAGATGATAATTAAAAAGGATATTGTGGGAGAGTGTAGGTATATGAAGAAGTTGTGGTAATTGAAGCTTACGGTTGGGGGTTGGTAGAATTCCAGCTCCAGTGTGGGCTATGGGCAATGTGCTTCCATCACCAATGATTATTTTGTATGTACCATTGTATGGCGTTGGTTCACCGAGTGTGAGACTGTTGATGTCGTTGGAGAGATGAGATGTTGCCCTGGAATATAAGTACTAGTCTGGGTTGGGATTATCATTTGTGGCCGTGAAAGCTATATTGAGTTTTTGCAGTGGAGTGTAATTTATGTTAAATCTATGTCAGCAATTTGTAGCTGAGTGACCCTTCTTATTACATATTTGGCACATTGATACTGTTTGGTTATTGCTGTTATTATTGGGGCTAATATTTTGTTGTGGCAATCTACCTTTGTCTCTTCTCCCTCTACCTCTTGTAAAGTATAGGGCTGTATTCTGATCAGAAATGTTATAATGTCTAGCTGCTTCAGTATTGAGATTAATCTCTTCGCTGATCAAGAATGCATATAAGTAATCAAGATTTAATGATTGTACCATGATTCAGATAGTACTTTTAAATGACTAGTAGGTTGATGGTAGGTCATTGAGTGTATAAAGAATTATATCTTCTTTATCTATTGTAGCTTCTGCTAGTGCTATTTTATCTACCAGAGTCTTGATTTCATTTAAGTATTCGGCCATGGTATTCTGTTTCATTGAAACATTGTGCAATTCATTTTTGAGTTGAATAATTCTTGATCTGTTGGATGATTGCGATCGTCTCTCAATAGTGATCCAAATAGCTGTGGTTGAATCTAAATGGAGAACATATGGTAATATGGCTGGGGTTATTATGGAACAAAGTGCGGCTGCTAGGTTCTGGTCAATCAAAACTCATTCAGTATATTTGGGGTTTGTGATAGTCCGTCCATCTGATGTTTGTTGAAGATGGGAGGGTGGGGAAATGTTAGGGTCTATGAAAGTGGCAAATCCTTTTGCTATGAGTAATTTGGTCACTTGGGATCTCCATATAGGATAATTATCATTTGATAATTGGGTGGGTACAATGGTTTTGATGTTTGAGATGACAAACTTCAGAGATGCGGGTATTGTGCATAAATAAAATGGTGGATCTGTCGATGGGTTTCCTATTTGAGAGGAAGAAGATTGAGTCATGAGAAGTATTCGAAATTTCTTGCCTCTCACTTGTGATCTTCAATCTTCACTAAAGGATGTGATCCGATACCATATAGAAAAAGACAAAGCAGAAGATATAACAATGGAGAAGTTATGTTATATTATGACTCACCTCATTTTCATATCTTTAATGTCTGATGTATATCTGTATTTATAGTGTGTTGTGTATACATGCATGGCTATGATTTATCCTCTCTGTTAAGGTGAACGGTTTTGATCGATGAGGCCATGTGATCAATTGACGTCTTGTACTTTGTGGCGGAGCTTGACTGCCCTTTTTAGTTATCCTTTTTTTTAATTGTGTACATTTGACTTCTAGCTCTGTGCAATTTGTGTCATGGAACAGAAATAAATGCCTCTTGAGCTTCTTATGATTCAGGAAAATCACCCACCTGAACTATTGTTAATAAAGCTTCAGTAGCTTCACTTTGTTGTTCGGCATCTCCTCCATCATCTTCCTTAGCAAAGAGTTTTAGATCTTTATACTACTTTCTTTTCCTAAAGCCTATGAATGCTGACTAAATGACTATTGCAGCTTTATCTTGGCTTGATAAGTTGAGTTTCAGCTTCTCTTATTCTTTGGTGATCTGATTTATTGGTTCTTCAGTTTGGCTTAGCACGGAGACTTCTTCATTTCTTGAAACTTTTGCTACTGACTTCATCACAGCTGCTTCAGTACTTCTACGAGAAGAAAATTCATCTCTGCAAGTAATTTTCAAGCTCGAATGCTGCTGCAACTCTTGTAGAAATAAAAAAATTTGGGGGAAACAGTCCCATAGAAATAGGAAGTGGACTGTTGCGAGTGAGATTTGGTGACTGCAGGTGTTGAGTGTAGTGATGGGATCGGAGGGTGAGAAGGACCGATCCTTTCCAGGTTGATTGGGATGAATCAAGCGGAAGGGTAGTGAAGAAGAGAGTTCAGGCTGCAAGTTTTCTGGAACAGGGTAGGAGATTTTGAGGGAAGTCAGTTGCAACAGAAGAGTATGGGACGGACAGAGCTTGAATCAGATGGAAGGGAAGAAGTAAGAGTGGGATTTTATGTGAGGGGTAGGTCGTAAAAAGGCTATAAGTTCATTCAATGGAGTTAAAATAAACAGACCTTATGCCTTCCGTCTTTGACCTCTCTTAACGACAAAGCTCGTCTCGAAGAACAACAGGATCGATTGAAAAAAGAATGAGATTCATGGGATTTTGATGGAGTTCAGAGCATGTTTTGACATCCGAGGTAATCAGCATTTAATTCAGATTAGATTTTGCATTTGACTTAATTTTTTTTATTATTTTAAATCAATATTAATATTAATTATATTATGTTTTTATTAATATTATTGTTAATTCAAAATGATTATTGCATGTCGATTTCAAATGAAGATGCCTCGATTCACATGATTTTCATGAAATTCGTGCATCTTGCCTCATTTTGCATGTAGATTTCACCGTATGATTTCTTTGGGAAAATTGATAGTGTATTTTGTGTATTGTCAATATTTTGGATGCAATGACGAAGTATATTTTAAGATCAAACATCATTTGATCAACACCAGTGCTAAATTCCTCGATTTATGCATCATTGCCTTAGGATTCGTGCCGCCGCCTTGGATGATCCCAATTGATTGAATAAGATATAGTTTTTAAATGACGATGATATTCTGGATGCAACGAAAAAGTCTGTTCTATGATCGGACATTATTTGGGTGATGTTGAGCGTCAACTTTGGGTGTCGATCATCTCTTTATATCAATCTCATCCGATTTGACCGCAAGGGGTCTCAACTTAGGCTAATTTGACATCCTGATTACAACGACATAATTAATTTAGCAATGAGATGTCATTTGACCTTTCAAGTGGTGTGACGGAATGACGCACGTGCTACTTGATTTGCCTACTTCTCTTCCTTTGCATGCAGTTTAGTGTATAGGAGTCAATAAATACCCCCAATAAATAAGGTATGGGCCTAGAGCGAACCACATTTTTTGTATATTGATCGACCATGTAGATCTCTGAATATTTTTTCATGATGTCACACCGAGGTTCTCATTTTGTTGATCTCCATGATCTCGTTTGGATATCATGCTGAGATTTTCATTTTACGGATCTCCAAAGGCTCGTTTGGATGTTATGATGAGACTTTTGTTTTGTTTTGTGGATCTCCCAAAAGCTTGTTTGGTTATCACGCTGAATGTCTTTCATGGTTAGTCTCCATTTGTATACATGGATATTGATGCTCAAGAGTCGAGTGTTAAATTTGAACATCTTCCATCGCAATTGAAGATTGTTTATTGACTCAATAGATGTTAGTGTTGAATAGACTTGTTGGCATTGGATTCTTTTGATAAATACGAAACTTCATTCGGCCTTAGCTAAATGCATTGTTGAATTTGATGGAGTAAATGTCAGTGACCTAAACCCTTTAGGTTTATATTAGGTCGATGGAAAAAAGTCATCGGTCTAGAGCTTTATATGTAACAGACTTGTTGATGACAGAATCATCTTAGTTCAGCCTTAGGCTTTATGTGAACTTTGGGATAATTTCTTTGGTCATTTGCTTTATGCTTTAGTGGACTTGTTGAATAAAACATTTGATCCTTGCATGATGTTTTATATATATTTTGAAGGATTTGCATGTAGTGGGTTTAATTGATAGTACCAAATATAGGTAATACTTTGACCCTCAACCTATTGAGAAGATTTCAATTTGGGTTACTTGAATTTACTAGATTAGATGAGTTAGGATTTAATAGCTCTTATCATATGATTGTTAAAAATAGGGGTTCCTCAACTCTATCCTTTCTTATGGCGTGTTGATTAAGTGGAGTTGTCAATGACTTGATCACATCTGGGCTTGTTTAGTCAAACCTCTTATGCCCGTTCAGGCTTCAGACTTAAGTTATGGAGAAATGCACTACCCAAGTTAGATTTGTTTAAGTTTGTGAATTTATTGTCATCCTTCGTGGTTTGAGATTTTAGGGCTTACACGGATTTGGTAGTTGTTGATTGAGACTCATCCTTCCCACTATAACTTTGACTCTCCAATCACTTAGAAGAATTTACTGGACTACAGCTACTTGAATACATCAAGTCATATAAACCTTTATGTTTATCACGGTCCTACTAATGGGTTGATGAAGTGGGGGTTCCTTTACTAAACCCTTTCTTATGGCTTCTTGAGTAGGTGGAGCTAGAAGCGACTCGGCCATCACTGGGCTTGTTGAGTCTAACCTTTTACGCACATTAGAACCTTAAGCTTTAGGGAGTTGAGAGACTTGTATTGCTTTGGCTTTATTTACTAACTTGTGTAGTAACAAATATCCTTCTTTCCTACTTTCAAAGTCTCAGCATATTAAGGAAGGCGATATCTCTTTTTTTTTTTTTTTTTTTTTTTTTGAGAACCGCCTACATATACTTTGAAAGATAAGTTGTCATGTTCCTTTACTTGGGGGAATATTTGAATTTGATGAAGTATGATGTCGAACCAATGAATATGTTTGATGTTCTTATTTAAGGATCTTAACGGAAGCATAATGTCATCCCTAAATAATATATTCAATATTATTAATATTTATTTTGGGATCTCAATCCAAATAAAATATTCAATGGTGTTTAAAAATTTATTTGAGGATCTATATGTGAAGCAAAATGTTGACCCACATATATATTTAAAAATTCCCCTGTCTTTGAGGGTAGTTATGAGCATTCTCATTTTAGCCATTCGTTAGAGTCAGTGGTTGGAGCTTTAGCTCAAATTTGATGGATTTTTGCTTTTTTCTATCTTGTGTTTTGTGTGTCGGGCTTTACAAAAGATTTGAATGTTTTGGATTTAGTTGATAGTTCAAATGCAAGTAGTATCTCAATCCTTAACCACTTGAGGAGACTTTAATCTGAATTACTTGAGTTCATTTGATTATGTGAGCTATGATTTGATAATTCTTCATCCTCTAGTTGTTGAAACGGGAGTTCCTCTACTACAGCCTTTCTTAAATACCGTTGAGTAGACTAAGCTGCCAGTGATCTAACCATTTTTTAGCTTATTGAATCAGGCCTCTTATACCCATTCAAGCTTGAGCTATGGGATATGTGCTCCCCAATACTGAATCCACTAAAGTTGGTAGATTTGAAGTCATTTTTTATGGCTGAAAATCTTGAGTCTATGCACATTTGGTAGTTATTCGTAACTCATCCTTTCAACTAGAACTTTGATTCCCCGGTTAATCAGGAAAACTTAGTAGACTATGGCTACTTGAACTTGCCAAGTCTGATTAGCCTTCATGCCTCTTACAATCCCTTCTAACAGGTTGACAAAGTGGGGATTCTGCTACTACGATCTTTCTTATGGCGTGTTGAGTAGACGGAGCTGCCGGCGATCCGGCCATATTTGGGCTTGTTGGATCCAACCTCTTACACCTATTCGAACATTAAGCTTTATGTTGTAAAAATATTTCAAGCTGATCTAGCTCGACTTGTTTGAGTATGTAGTCATAAAAATCTCTTTCTTGACTTTTGAATCTTGAAACACTAAAGAAGGTGGTGTCCCAAACTAATCGGAAGATCACCTGCGTATACGTTGACATAGAAAATTATTGTATTTTGATTTGAGTGAATGTTCGTAATTGATTATTTTAAAATTTTATTTGAGGATTTTAGCATGCAGTGTCATACCAGCTCAAATAAATATTTAAAATGCCCCATCTCTAGCTAGGAGATTTTAAGACAGAGTAATTTTAAAATTTCAAGATTTTAAATATTTACTTAGAGATCTCAATGCATAGCACGATATCAACCCAAATAAATATTAAAAGACCCAATATCTCATGGAGAGAATCTAAAATGAAATAAGTTTGATATATTATAATTTTAAATATTTATTTGAGGATCTCGGTGCGTGGCACAATATCAACCCAAATAAATATTTAAAATGCCCTTAGTTTCATTCTTGTATTACAAGAGAATTTTGAATCATACATCGTACAAATGCTAGTAGATACATATGAAGTACATAATAAAATTCTAAGTAAACATTTATTCCTTATACATATTACTTCTTCAAGTATCGACCATTGTTTGGTGGCATGGACATTTCCTCGTTTAGGTTTATAAATTGATAGGCTCCTCCTTGATACACCTTCTTAATGATGAAGGGGACTTCACAGTTGGACACAAAATTTCCACCAATTTTTTGGTGTGGGATGATTTGACTTCTCAGCACCATAACGAATTCCCCTTCATGAAATAATCGATGACACTCCATTCACTTAAAGAACTTTACCATCCTTTCCCTATGAATTTTCAAGTTCTATTGAGTTTGTAGTCCAACTTCATCAAGAGTGTCAAGCTCTTTCATTCTCAATTAAGCATTTTAATCCTGGGTCAAATCATGCTAGATAGATATGCGATGGTAGCTTAATCTCCACTAGTAATACGGCTTCAGCCCCAAACACCGCCATATAGGGAGTGGCTTTAGTCTACATCTTATAAGTAATATGATACGCCTATAGTGCCTCTGCCATCTTCATGTGGCACTCTCTTTTATTTTTGCTGAGGATCTTCTTCAACATCTTCACCAGCATCTTGTTGAAGGCTTCCATCAAGCCATTTACACTTGGATTATATATTGATGAGTACTAAAATCAATTTTATGTTGATAGAGGAACTTATAAATTTTGTACAGTTATCCGAGATCATACGGTGAAGTACACCAAATATATAGACAACATTTTGGTTAAAAAACTTAATGACATGCTCAAACGTGATTTCTTTGAATGGAGCCACTTCTGCCCACTTAGAAAAGTAATTAGTTTATGCAAAGATGAAGTAATGACCCGCTGATGACGGCAAATTTATTGCCCTGATTATAACTGTACCCCAACATTCAAACGGCCAGGACACTACTTTTGGTTGTAGAGGATTTGTCTATTGATGTATAACTTCTTCATGAATCTAACACTCATGGATCTTCTTAGCGTGTTTAATGTAATCTGTCACCATTATTGGCCAATAGTAGCCCATCCTCTTAATTTTAGTGACCATTTTTTTACATAATTGATGTGCACCACAGAAGCTTTCGTGAACTTATATCACCACTCTATCATCTTCCCTAGTCCCTAGACATTTCAGCCACATTTGATCAAAAGCTCATCGATATAGCATATCATTGATGAATGCATATGCAACACTCTTTTTCGGATTTATGTGCCTAGAGACTTGTCTATTGGGAGATTACTTTCTTTAAAATAGTTAATGAATGGTTGCATTTAAACATCTCCTTCCTCAATACTTAAGCAATGTAACCATGACTACGAGCATCTATTGGTTTTACATCTCTTGACTACATAGCATTCTTCTGGTTAATTTTCAAGAGTGGTCTGCTAGGCAAGTTGAGGATCAAATGGGGTTGCATCCTGTTGGCTTGAATTTGATATTCCCTTTGCCTGTGAGAATTATAAGATTGCTGGCTCTAAGACCCAATGACTGTGATCCATAATTATTATAAGCCTTTCCTCATTTTTATTTGTCAGATCTTTGGCTAACTTCGCCACACAATCTGCTTTGACTTTCTAATCTCGAGGAACTTGAGTTATTATAAAATTTAGAACTTATTTTAGAAGCTTGAGAGCTCACCAGCCGTAGTGGGATAATTCATATTTATAAATCTTATAAATGCCTAAGACTTGATTTGCCATAAGATGAGAGTCACCGAAGATTTAGAGATTTGAGATTCTGATATAGATCGTAATCTCTAGTCCCACTATTAGAGCTTTGTATTCGACTTTATTGGTTGCTCGAGGTTCAATTAAACTAAACAAAAACCTCATTATGCCTCTATCAGGTCTATGAAAATCAGATCGATGTTAGCTCAAGCTCTTGTAAAATTTAGAGGTTTGACAGGTTTAATTGATGATGCCCCATAGAAGTACATCTCCCAAAATTATAGTTTCATATTTTCCTCAATCTGCATAATTTCGTCATCTTGAAAATCATCATTGAGTGGGAAATCTATAGGGATAGGATGTGTGGCAAGGAAATATGCCATGGCTTATCCTTTCACTATCTTTTTAGGTATTAATATAATATTAAACTGTAGTAATATTACTGCCCACCTAGCTAAGTGACCTACCAACATGGGTCATGTCATCAAGAAATTCAGTCAATAGATCTTTTATCTAAATATAATCTTATGAGAGAGCATATAGTGGCTGAGTTTTTGGACTGCAAAAATCAATGCTAGACAATGCTTCTCAAAAAAAGAAAAAAGTATTTTGGCTCCAATCAGTCTTTACTAATGTAGTAGAGTGCATTCTCTTTGCCTTATTTATTACTATGAGGGAATCTTTTGTTGTCGTCGTGTAAAATATAAAGGTCTTTCTCGAAATTGGTGCTGCAAAAATGGACGGATATAATAAGTATCTTTTTATATTGTCAAATACTACCTGGCATTCTATGTCCCATTTGAAGCGGGTGTCTTTCTTCATTAGTTTAGAAAATGACTGGCACCTACTTGATAGATTCTATATGAATTGTCAAATGAAAGCTAGTTTCTCTTGAAAGGAGTGAATTTAATTGAGGTTCCTTAGCGGTGACATCTCCATAATTTCTTTTATTATGTTGGGGTCAATTTTAATTCCTCCATAAAGAACAACATACCGTAAGAATTTTTCAAAGGAGACCCCGATAGCACATTTGAGAGGGTTCATCTTCAATTCAAACTTTCTAATTCCTCAAATACAAACCTCGGGCCATTTAAGTGATCTCTTCGGCCCATGCTTTTGAGAACTAGGACATCTATATAGTACTTAACCATTTTATGAATTAAATCATCATAGATGTGCATCGTCTTCCATTGGTAGGTGGCACCAGCATTCTTCAAACCAAATGTCATTACCATATAGCATGCATTCTGAATGATGCGAGTTCTCATGTTCAGGTACCATATTAATTTAACTATAACTTGATGATCTATCCATAAATGAGAACATGTCATAGTTGGATGTTTTCTCAACTAAGAAATCTTGTAGGTACTAACTCTCCAAAATTAAGGATCCCATAAAACAAGTCACTATTTGCTTCTTCTTTACGTTGTTCACCTTTATAGAATAAGTTCCCTTGTCCGCCCCTTTTTCTGTGAGGAGGCACGTAGAAAGTTATGAGCTCTTCTATATTATGCACCTCTCAAGGAATAATTTTCCTAAAGTGTTGCAGCAGGATGCGTATGACTATGAATACACTATCTAAGTTTGACAGACTATGCGTTCTTCTTGAGAATACACACTGCATCTTATTCGTGTAGGTAGACTCGCATTCATAATCATAATTTGAATATTTTTTCTTCTTTTTTTCTTTCGTCGTTGACTGACATACTCTATGAGAATTTTTAGGGGTAGCATCATCTTTATCTGTGTCACTCCTAGGTGAGGTACTTGTTTTCTTTCTTTAGTAACCATTGCTGCTTTGTGAAGAGTTGGTGTTGCCTCCTTTCTCCCCACCTACTTATTTTCACCATTATATTTATATCTCCTTGTAACCACTAAATTTGATGCTTGAGCCTCAAGAGAGCTTAACAGCTTTGGCTATTTCAAAATGAAGTACTTAGAATCTTCGTAGAATATTGATTCATGCACTACAAAGGGCTGGATCTCACTAGAGATTTTGAACTCCTCTTTATCTTTAAGGTACTTTATGCAGTGGTGCAGCATTGACAGGACAACACTATAATCATGCAACTAGGCGTGACCCATGAGTTATAACTAATTAAATTTAATCATAATTAATTTCACTTAATTATAATTAGTTATTATTAATTAAATTTAATTATGATTATATATTTTAATTATAATTAATTATTAAATAATCATACCTTAGTTATAATTAATTATTTTTTATTGTAATTAATTATTATTAATCATGATTAATTTAAATTAGTTATAATTAAAAATAATCATATACATAAAAAGAAAGAGAAAGAAAGGGAAAACAAAATGCAAATGCTTCTCTTGCCTTGATTTATGTTTCGACACAACCGACGCCGATGCCGTCAACCCCTGCGCATTTATAAAGGTCCAAACACTATCCTGAGTGCATGCAGCACAACGAGCAATCACCCTTGCGTGCTTTTCTTAGCACAATGGGATAAAACTCGTCATGGTTCTTGCGAGGAGGCAGGTAATCCTCGTGCATGCTTTTTTTAGTACGATGGGGAAAAATTTAAGTAACCATATAGGCCTCAGTATCGATGGTGAAACAATTGTGCATCTTTAAATAGGTACCCTTGAAGACCCATGCACACCTTTCTTGGTGTGATGAAATTTAGGACTACGGCTACAGTGTCATATAACACCGACCGTGCATGTCTTTCTTGACTTGGAGGGAAGGCTTTGACTCCCAAAATTTCCCCAAATGGGATTTGAATAGTAATGCTACTGAAATTATGACTAAGATACATAGAAACTAAATAATAAAAAAAACCAAAACTTAAGCAGTAATATAGAAGACTTGTATTTGAGCATAATTGCATAGAACTTGAAAAATATGCATGGGACTTGTATGAATGACAAGGATCCAAATGCAAACTGAACAAGCAGGGGATTTTAATTGAACGCAGGGAACAAAAACCTAAATCCTAAAATGTGCAATTAAAATTAAAATGCAAATGTCAAATAATAATTTAATGCATTCAAATAAATACAAGCCAACAAATAAGGGACTCACGGTGGAAAACTTTTAGATGTAATTGACTTATAAGCAATATCAGTCAACTACACAATGAACAAGTACCACCCACACATGAAAGTCAAATACCTATTATGCAAGCAATAATCTGCAATGAATGATAATTAACTTATAACATCATAGATATTGCAAGTGAATATCAATCATCAATACCTATGAATACATGAGACACAACAAATGATTCTTTTTAATGCATGATAAATACAATGGGCTCCTACAATAGTCCCCTCATAGTCGAATGTGTTGTACTTGCAAGAAATAATAGTCGGTTGCATAATGCATGGATATCTCCCATGTGCATTAATGAAAACCTCAATATAAACAACAGTTTGCCTGTAGATTGAAATGAAAATAATGGCAATTAATGAAGGATGACCTATCATGCATGCAATAGCTTACATGAAGACAACAGGCACTGAATGCAACAATATCTCCCAATCAACACCAATAGTCCGCATACAACTTACTACTACCAACAAGTACATAAATACCACATGTGAATGATGCTGGTGGATATAACATAGGTACAGTGGTTCTCCTACGAGCATATTTAAAAGGATTGTAATAGATATGCAAACAGAGAGTCCATGAAGTGATGATTTGTATGCAAGCTGGTACCAACAGTCTATTGTGAATGCAAACATCATTAAATAGCTCTAGAAAGCTCGTCAAGCTATAGTGACCCATCTATGGATATTGACATGCAACTTGTAGCAATTGTCAGCCTATTCTTGCAGTTGACAATAATGAGCAGATGAACAAGTACATTGATTCACCTACAAGCAATAACAGTTTATATAATACTTGTGGATAACAATAGTGGGTGTATCGTGAATACGATGAATCCCTTATAAACACAAATACATACTCCACTTAAAAACAATCATCATAGGAAACCTATCAAGCTGTAATAGTTCAGCTACAAGTGTGACAAATAATATGGAATAGGTGCAAACATCTAAGGGATATTCTAGGAGATATGTTTCACTTGAAACATGTTGTTGATCAATAAGTGTAGTGAAATTGATAATAAATGCATGTCAAAGGTGGTCGATAATGACATGCAGATGTGCACATTGGACATGCACCTATAACAGCGATGATTGAGATAATGCAAATATGTTAGGTATAAAGACAACTCGATGCATGGATGAAGTCTATTGATGCATCGTCAAAGGGAGATTTTAATAATGACATGAAGTTACATGATATCATAAATAATTCTATAGAGTCAAAGAATGATTAGTTGAAAAGATTTTTATATTACCCTGTCTACAGAGACATTGAAGACTTCCAACAACTATATGTGTTTGTAATCCACTGCAAGGAACTTGCTGATCTGAAGGCCCTGGCTATAACAATATGATGCATAGTCAAATGGTTTTATGAATGATTATATAGATTCAAGGAATGAGCACATGAAAAAAAAAAATGAATGATATCTCATTTTATAATCTCTGTAAAAATGTTGGGGCTCCCAAAAACTATGTCAAACCATTTAAGTGAAGACCCAAATATTAAGCCCCTCGACTCAATGTCCTACCCTCATAATGAGCTAGGGACAGGGCAATATGACCATGTACTAATTGAATCTTTGGTCTCATCGGCTTATAATTCCTCATGTATCACAAAATGACATAATGTCGTTTAAGATGTATTTTCCCAATCTAAATAAGGGTCGGGTGACTCATGGATTCGATCTTCTAAAGAATAAGAAAAGGGAACTTACATCAAAATAACGAAGTGCTTTATGGCAGACAGGTGACAATGTTATGATTCACTTGTAAGAAAAAATAGAAAATCAATAGTAAGAACCACGAGCCGTTGAAGCACAATATCAAACCATCAAATCTTTAATACCCACAAGCATATAAAAGACATTAACAAAACCCAAAATAAATCTTTGTGCAGTTAACAGCAATGGTCACCTATATAGTCAAACACTCCTTTGCATTGCATGCAAATATCTTAAAATGCCCCCATCATACACATATTGCAACATACATAATAACTCATTTAAACATACTATTGAGCATCCTGAAATGTAGCAAATGCATCACATTCACATGCTAATATGTCACTCATGCATGTGTTGTAACTTATTGAATACATGCATGTCATCTGACATCACCGTTGCATGTTGAAAGAACCTCCTACATGAGCAGAGGATTTAACTCTAGTATGTCATTTAACATTAATATTGCATTTCAAAATGCCATATAACATGTATCTATAGGAAGTCAAGGATTTCATTCTAGTGTGTCATTTAACACTATAATTACAACTAAAAAATACCTCTGCATGAACTTACAATAAGTAAAGGGTTTCACTCTAGGGTGTCATTCGACGCTACAATTATATTTTAAAAATCATATTATGTAGACACGTGAATGCATCATACGAAATGTTTCTAATAACATATATAATTATAGGCCTTGGTAAGCATGTTGTAGGTACACATGTGATATCTGAGAATGTCACACGGGTTCAGAAATAAATTTAGATTTGAACCAGATTTTCTGTTAGCAAGTAGATAGAGTTGATAAGGTTCAATCAATAAAAATGTAAAAACCCATCAACTCATCGATGATGGTTGTCTTGAATGCTTATCTCAACTAGAGGGAATTATATATTTATAAATGCTCTCAAACTTTCACAAAATGTTAATATTTTTTTAAATAACCTCAAAGTCTTCCCAATGATGGGCGTATTGACAAAAAATTAGAACTGAAGGGGACCTATATTGCTTAAAAATGCCTCCAAATGCTCATAAAAAACTAAGATTTTAAATAATCACTCAAGTTAAAGATATTTAATATTAAATCTAATCATCAAATACTTAAAGAAAAAAATATCCACCCTCCATAATAGTTTATCGAGATGGACAAATCTAAAAACTATTTAATCTTACAAAGAGCTAATGTTTAGTCTAGAATATCACTACGATTCATTCTCAATCTCTCTGGCCAGTTTAAGGACGTTGCAAGAGTCCTCTAACTAGTGGTTTAGGTGCCAAAAGGCACCACACCATGGATTGTGCTACCAAATAGTGCCACAGGTAAATGATTATGATCGGGACCCTCTGAATCAGGTGGCTTTCCACCAATTGGCACTATTATATTACGGTCAGGGTCAACGCTCATATACTCCCCAAAGGCATTAAATCCCTTATAAGAGAATCAATGGGATAATTGATAGGGAACAAAGCCCTCTGTTAGCTAAGGTGGATTCAAATTTGTCCCCTTAGACAAACATTCACCCAGGTCTATAAGTTACCCTTAGATGATATAACCCATGGATGCTGACAAGGATCCTTATATCAGGCTAGATCGACTACCTTCTCTAACTAAGTAGATAAGGAACCACGATGGCCTGAGACGATGAAACCATGGGATCTTGATCGGGCTCATCATCATTCCCCTCACCATCCATTTTTAAGTGTAAGATGGTGAAATTTCTAATTTTTAAGTATCAAACCTTCAAACACCTAAACCCATATTGTTACAATATGTCAGATACGTGTATCTCTATGTATCTGATTGATGATTAACCTTAACCGAAAGTTCTCTCTCATTACTGCGAGGGGTAATTAACTATAGGGTCTTGCACCTATAGGAAACTAGAACTCATATCATAAAGTCCTCACTAAATAAGGGCAAAATCGCTGAGTAGTGTCTTATTTCAAACCCAATCTATCTTTTGAAAACTTACTTCAAAACCTAATCCGTTAAAACTCCATTGTAGAGGGGAGGACGGGGCGAATTTTTGTATCCCATAACTTAGGAATTTTAGTTAACATGGCTTTAGTATTAAATCCTAAGTCTTGTTTATATATGATTGCATCTTTATATTATGACATGCAGTTTTGTTCGTATTTGGGCTTCTAGCTATTTTATTGCATGTTGTTCTTATTTTACTATGCTTTCTCCATCTCCGGTTTAATTAGTTGCATATTTATATATTTTTTTAATCGTACTTACTCCATTTAGCTTGAAATAGTTTTTCTTTGCAGCAACTTCACACTTCATATTACTAGTATAAATGCACGTACATATTGTGCATGTGAATAAAAATTTTAAAAAATAAAAAATATATTATAAAATGAGAACAAGTGAACAATAACACATAGTAGCAAACGATGACCTACCAAAAAAATTTTCTTTATTATAAGAAAAATTATACATGGAAAAATGCAAATACAAACAAATAAAAAGAAACAATATGCCGATGTAATATAAATATATTAAAAATAGAAACAAAAGTAATAACGTTAATTAAAAAACACTAAAAAAATTTTAAGATAGTTATTATAAATATGAATAGTTATGATCATTATTTTTAAATAAAAAAGATAGTGATGCTACAAAAAAATACTATAATAAAATGTGAAAATTAATTTACATAGTACTGTTATAATTTATTGACATATTAAGAAAAGCACATTAATTATAAAATAAAAATATAAAAAATGTTCAACCTTTTTCATCCGGGCTTTGGACCATCATTGGCAGTTTTAAAAAAAAAAAATTGTATAATACTACCTCTAAATTTGAATCATTTAACAATAATAGAAAATCCATATCATTTAAGAGGTGAATTATAACTCTGCAAACACTGATAAAGCACTTTATTTTAGTATAATAAAAGCCACAATCCTCAATGATCATGAAATCCAAAATTATGAAAGAAATATTGGAAGATGGATAGATCAACTATGAATATTCTCTAATGTAAAAGCCACAGAGTAGTAGGCACCAAATAAGACTTGCTATATTGCTTTTTTAGAAGAATAAAAATAAAACTCATAAACCTGCTCGTATTGGTAAAATAAGATTTGAACTATTTAACAATAATAGAAAATTTTTATCATGTAAAAGGTTTACTCAATCCTCATATTCAACATAAAAAAATTCAAGGTCTAATGACTAATCATAATGGATTGTTGTATAACAATATATTGAAAATGTTGCTATCAATAGAGTCAATAGATCTTCCAACACAAAAAAACCGTGAAACGTTTCTATAAAATTGTTCACTTGGGATATGATAACAAGATGACAATCCAATACACTTAGGACAAGGATAAGTATTAACAAATAACATGAACAATTGGAAGTGTAAGTGAGTCAAGCTTGAGAAAGTTTATCCTTGTTCCTACAGCAAAAGGAAAAAGGACATGGGCATCTCAAAGATAATTTATACAATTACAAAGTTTACATATTCTATTAGGAGGCCTCATCATAAATAGTAACAAACATTTTATGGGTGGCATTGTATTGGTTGCATGAGAAGGCAACTCAAGCCATCTATGATGCAGTTGCCATTCATTCCAACAAGTAAGCTTGCTCTAATACCGATTTGCTCTAGGAGCTTACAAGCACTAAAATTGAAAGAAATGATAAACAAGAAAAGATAATCAAAAGAGTGTAAAACAAAATATCAAGATAGTATATCAATGTTCTTATATTCTTCTGTTATATCATATAAATCTCCTTCATTATATGAGCTGTGAACAACCTATATTAAGTAAAATAGATAAAAAAAAGGTATATGTTCTACTATTTATGCTATAGTTAGTAAAGCTACTAATACTAGGTAGTGGTAAAAAAAAGATGAGTGGTGATAATAATGATAGAGTTGGTGGTATTAGCAGTAAAATATAATTTGAACCCATATCAAATTTCTCACAGAACGAGCACAAATTTAAGTTTTGTGTTTTCTAAAATTTAGCAATTATTTATAATATAATAAAGGGACAAGATAATTTAAAAAAAAATGGGTGGCTAGGATTTGATGTGGAAAGAAACTCAAGCCCCTTTTATAATAGTAGTGTAGCTAGTATAGATATGCTTCTAAAACTTCCAACTGTGATTCATCCCATGATTTCTATTTTCATGACATTTAGCATATCCTTTGATAAAATTTCTTAGATATGATCCAAGAAAATCACAAATTTTATATCATTCAAAAAATAAAGCAAGTCATCAAGCTATAGAAAGTAGAAAAATGAAATGTGAATAATAATGAAGAAATAGAGTACAGTAAAAAGTAAACCCTATGCAAGGTAAATTTAACCATGCTATATGCAATGTAGAATTAATTTCACTATGCTTCTAAAACTTCTAAATGTGATTCATCCCATGATTTCTATTTTTATGACATTTAGCATCTCATTTGATAAAATTTCTTAGATCTAGTCCAAGAAAATCACAAATTTTATATCATTCAAAAAATAAAGCAAGTCATCAAGCTATAGAAAGTAGAAAAATGAAATGTGAATAATAATGAAGAAATATAGTACAGTAAAAGTAAACCCTATGCAATGTTAATTTAACCATGTTGTATGCAATGTAGAATTAATTTCACCAAAAAGGTAACTATCTGAAATGGTCGATCATGGGTTACTTCCTAGTTTCCAGAATGGCCATCCAAGGAGGTAGAGTGGTGTGGGGTGCAAAAGCTCATCATTATCCTACAAAAATTCACTAAAGCAATCTCCAAACCAACATAATTAATACAACCTTCCACCAAGCCTATATATAATTTTTTAAAAAAAAACAACCACTCACAAAGACCAGCAATAAAATTAAGCAGTAGAATCTGAACTAAAAAATTTACAAAGACTTTAAATATCTATTAATATATCCTCTATGTTGGTAATCTCACTGAAATCAGTAGCTTCAAATACTAACATTATATAATTAAAACAACTTGATTATCACAATAATCATAAGCCTACCAAATAGTCACTAAATAAAACAGTTGTTAAGTGAAGATAAAAGAAAAACCATAGTATTTGTATTTATAATATCTATATATAAATCGAACCATTATAGAGAGATAAATAATCACATATTTCACCCTATAAAGGCATCATTTTATATGCATGGTATAATTCAGAACCATTATAGAGAGAAATATGGTCACATATTATCACCCTATAAAAACATCCTTTTATATGCATGGTATTATTCAGAAGCATCACTAAAATTAGAATACTTTATATTTTATAAATCTGAATCAAGCTTGAAGTTATGTGGTCTCTTAGCCTTATCAATCTTTCTAAAAGTAACAAATATCCTACATAATTCAAGAAAAAAATTAGGAACATTAGGAATTCAAGATAGATGTATAATTAAAAATGAGGTTAAATAATGAAACCTTTTGCAACAAACTACAGGACTATAATGTATAACAATATAAGATCCATTACCATTTATAACAAGCACATATCTGAATATTTAAAATTAGAAGTTAAGAATTTAGATGATATGAAATTATCTAATATCCATAGAAGAGTTTACTATATAAGTTACTAAAAAAATATTAAAACATGATATGACGAAAAAAATATCTTATACTTACCCAACTGGAAGGATAATTAAAGTTGATCCAGTGAATTCACCCGATCCAACAATTTTTAGCTTAAGTGTCCAAATATTATATTACACTCGCTTAAAAATGACACAGTAGAAAATAGCCTTACAAATTCATGACTATCAATATGATGCAGTATGCAATCACTAGGTTCATATATATTAATAATGCAACTATCAGGTATATAATTAATAGGCAGAACATGCAATGTAATTAATCATTTTATCATATTCTTGAAGAGAATTGGAATAGGATTAGCAATCACATTACTAAGGATACCAAGAGCGATCCAATTCTTTTCCTGTAATTAACTTCATTGTTAATATTATATTAATTTTAAAATGCATAAAGAAAAAATAAATAAGTTCAAATTACAACTGCATAGTTATAACAACAAACGAATTGTATTGTCACCCATTCTTTGACACACATCCATTTTTTTAGTTCAGAATATGTATGCTCTAAAAAAAATCTTGAATTTTATCAACTACTATAAATGATAAGATAAGATAAAATTGTAAAGAAATAACTAAGAATATAAGCATCTCATATGCTTATATAAGTATTACAAAAGCAATATAGATCTTGATGACACATTGTTAATACTACTTTTTTATTCATTCAACTTATGAGATTCTTAGAGAAAGAAAAGTAACAAGATAAAGTAGTGGAAACCAAAAGCAATATAGATCCTTATGGCAGGTTGTTAGCGAATCCGAATTAAACAATTATCCATAAAATGTAGAGAGTAACAATAAGGAATTTTTGAAGTCATATTAAACACATTTGGTCAAGAAGCTAAATGATTAAGCAACCTATTGTGATATTTAATAAGCTTTGAAGAATCTAAACTTTACTATGCATATACTTTTTTTTTTAATAATTTTTTAAAATCATAGGATATAATTCAAATAATTCAAATAAATGATTTTCTTATTCATGATATTCAGATAATCATTGATGTTCACCATAAATCGGATTCTTTTATTATAAATTTGAAAAAAAAAAAGTTAAAGCTATTAATTATGACATTTACATACCCAGATTTCCTGGTAAGAATCCTTAAAATACACATTTGATTAATTAAATGATTCAAGAAGGCTAATAATGTTAGTTATCATTTGATTAGAAAACTAAATGTTATTCTTTAGACAGATTAATCAATAAACTAATTAAGAAAAATATAAGCAGCTATATATACCAATACTCAAATAAATATGAATATGAAGTCATAGTTTAATATTTATTCTTATAAGTAGCTTTAAATATGATGTTACAAATATAATAAGAAAATATAAAAAATTTAATAAATGAACGCAAAAGAAAAAATGAACAATGTTGACCATACCTCCAAGTTCCTTCTTCCTACCTTTGTTTTGCAAACCATAAATAAATTGCACAATTTTTTTTGGTTCCATAGAATTAAAAATGCCTATGTGTAATTATAGACCATCCAAAATATTCACAAGACTTTTATTTATCCTCTCAAGGAAAACAAAATCTCTTTTCATGTCGAAGCTTGTAAAGACTCATTGATTTCTCTCCTCAATGTAAAGTATGGTGTTCTTTGGATTTGACTTGATCTTCTCCTCCATGACAACTTCTTATGTATACTTCTTTCTCTTCTTTTCAATCTCTTGTTTTTAAGATAAATCAACCCAAGAAATATGATCATATATTTCAAGTGAGCCCATCTAAGGTAAAGATAAATTTCATAAAAAAAAAACTCATAAATTAGGCATTTCATAAACATGAATAATATATATAAAAGGATAATGACTGAGTACCTAATGAAACCAAAGAATAGTAGTTTAATGACTTTTAAAAATGTTTAAAGTTTTAAGCACATTCTTAGTGGAAAAAAGAAAAATATGACATAAGCATAACTAAAATAATTAACCAATACATGAAAACCTATTACACAATTTAAATAGATCATAGAATAATGGTAAGCTCAATCGACTGCAACAAAAGTGTGAAAAAACATCATAAAGAAAGTAATTTGGCCTACACTAATAATAAAACAACTATAACATTAAAGCATGTTAAGAAAATATGATAGTATGTGAAGGTACATGCTATATTATGATAAGAATGGGAAAAGGTACATACTACAAGCATCTTCCCATTGGATAAGTTGTGATAGAACAAAATTTAATCATAATTCATTATGATAAGTTGTGTTTTATTATTAATAGAATAACAACCTCAATGAAAGTTGAAAAAATAAAGTATGCCTCAACCAAAGCTAAATTTTAATAATAAACTAAATTTATTGAAGATCATATGAGAACCTAATCACCTTTACCTAAATAAATAAATATCACAACACTTTTTTGTCAAAATTATTTCCTAGGGTTTAGGATGTCACAATAATAAACCCGACCAACCTCGCGTGTACGACTCACTCGTGCCCGACGCCTCCACTGCCTTGGATGAAGGTTGATGGAAATGACGTCAACAACGTACAACATCGTACTATACCCTTCTTAGTCATTTTCCCCTTCATAGATCCATTGTGTTGAGGTCATGCCTAGTGTGTTTCTCCCTGATGGTTCTGCTAGTTTTTTCCCTTAATTGTTTGCCTATCGCCATTTCTTCCTATGCTCCATCACTTATGCCTCAGGGAAGTGCCTTTTACATTTTTTCCTTTTGGTTGTTTTCTTTAATTTGCTATGTTCTACTTTCTGGTTTTCAGCGTCGATTTTGTTGATAGTGGCCAACTACCTTATAGATCTTGGATTTTTGAATGGGAAGGACTCTTCTTGTTCCTTTCATGATGCTTTAGTTGGTGATTCATCTTCTTCAAATTTTCTTGACCTAAAAATCACTTCTCACCATCATTATGGATTTCAGAGGACTTATAGTACCACTTCGTGTGACTCTCGGCGTCAGTAGCTTGTGCTGTTTGAGTTAGATGTCACCAAACACTTCCCTGATCGAGTGTGGGTCGACCCAAAAAATCTGGGTTATGTTCAGATAGTGGTTATGGAAGAATTTTCTTCATATTGTTCTCACTATAAATTGCTTGGTCACTCAAAAATGGAATGTGGCAAGTTAAACCCCAATATCTCTGATCTTCCTTCTACTAATCCTCTATCGGGTAATGTGGGTGTTATGTCTTCTACTTATGAGCCTACTATTAGACATGTCAATGATTGTGTGGATTTGGCTTTGCAAAATGATGCTAATGTTGTTGGTGAGAACTAGTCCCTGGGATTCATCCTGTAACTATTTTGATTGTTGAGAATATTGCTATTATTTCTTCTAATTTGGTTGGAATGTCTTCTCCTACTCCTAATATGATTAATGATGGAAATTGTTATGGTTCTTCTGCCCATGAGGCTAGTGCGGATATAATTATGGGGGTTGATAATAATATTCCTTTAGTGGCTGTTGATGGTGTTAAATCTATTGTTTCTTTTATTATTGTTCATAAAGGTTTTAACCCTGAAACATGTGTTGAGAGTACGTACCTGGTGAATTTGGGTTTATGTAATGTTAACCAGGTGGTTGATGTTGGATTAGATCTATCTCCTCTTGCTTCTTCTACCGTTGTTGAGAAGGTTTCATTGGATTTTGATAACATTTTGTCCCATAATAGCTTGATGGAAACCTCTTGTGGTGTGGTTGTTATCTCTACTGGAGAGGCTTCTTTGGGAGCGGTTTTGTCCCCTAATGTTTTGGTTGCGAATGAAGGTTTGTCTTTGATTGATATTCTGGTTTCTTTTATATCTAATGATTCCTTAAAAGCTCAACTTGAGTTAAAAATGAAGGAGTCTTGTGTGGCTCAATGTGATTGTCTTGATGATCGAGTTTGTTTGTTTCCCTTGTGATGGTGTTGTGGAGGAGTTTGGTGGGTCTGAAGAGGAATTTTAGGCAAGGTATAGTTTTATGTGGGTCGCATAATTGACAAGGCCTCTTTTTTTGGGAGTAGTAAGCATGGTATGCGGAAATCTAAGAAGAAGTAATTCTTTTTTGGCTATGTTTGTTTGGTGGCTTTCTGATTTATGGTTGGGCTGTGGATTGTGGGTTTTCTCGGCTTTGCTGTCTCTGTTGGGTAGGTTATGGCTCTTTCTTTATTTTTCTTTGTTGTTTCTTCCTTGCAGGGTGTCATCTCAAAGGATCTCTTCTAGTCTTGGCTATGATTGCTTGCACTTAGCCTCTCTTGGGTGGATTGATCCTAGCATTGGTTGAAGTCTTGTTGGATCTTTTCTGTTGTTTGCACTAGTTGCTTCATGTTGGCCGTTCATGGGTGGCTCTCTTTATGATCCTGGCTTTTATTTTTAGTCTTTTCTTTTTATTTAATTGTGTATTTAAACTAAATCTAAGGCTAAATGATGTTTTCTAGTGGGCTTTGAATTCTCTAAGGACTTGTATCATTGCTTTTATTGAACGCGTAAGCCCCTTCAGTAGGTTTTAACCAAAAAAAAAATCACATCACTTTTATTGCAAAGTTACTACATAATGGTTTGTCAACTTAGAAGATGTCATTGCCTTGATGTGTTAAAAAGAGTCAAGAGACCTATTCCATGAAACTTCCTTACAAGACAAGGATGTAGGGATTTTTAGTATAGTATTCCCTTAGATCCAATTAGAATTAGTGCAAGGAACTTGGTCAATCTTGATTCTTAGTTATAGCTCGAGAAATTCATTTTAAACATCCCATATTCCTATGAGTACGAGCTTTAACATTTCAAGAGATGTGTTTTTTGCATTATGGTTAGTCATCGTATATGTCTTATATAACTGCAAATCTGGAAATGTATATATATATATATATATATATGAAATTCATATGTTTAGATTTAATGAATTCTTAATTTACTTAAATAAAAAGCTGAACGGATGCATGTGAGTAAAAAATAAGCATTAAAAATTGATCATATGAATGAATGAATGAATAAATTTATTAGTAAAAAAATTTACCGTAATGATAATAGTAATGAAAACCTAGAGTTATTCTTGTGAAATAATAGAAACATATATTAACTCTGAGCATTAAACCTTTAACAACCAACTTCACTAATTCCATTAGAACCCTAAAGAAGAAACTAAGAATCTAAATTTTCAAATTTTTTATAATGGCCCTGGTTTTTCTGAAATTTTGTTTCTAAAATCGTTGATTTTAATGCTTGCTCTGAAATACCTAGATTTGCTCTGAAATTATGTTAATAATTGATATTGGGTTTCTGAAATTTGAGCTACATTGTGACAAAACCAGATGCTTATAAAAAATCATAAACAACTTATTTATTATTTTTAAATAAAAAATAATATTTATTATGTCATTAGATTCAACCCTAATTCAACCAATCGAATCTTAAACCTGTCCTTCTGATTCATTATCTGATCAGATTTTTATATAACCTTGATATTTTGTGGGTCAATTCTGAGTGTTTCTCCTATTAAAAAGTTTCAAATGATTTTGATGTTTAATTGTAACATGTTTTTAAAAGGTGAATTTACACTGTAGTTGCGACAAAAAAAATAAAAGGAGTTTACAAAAAATAATACATTTTTTTAAATAGCATGTAAAATTATGCAGGTTGATATATCAAAAATAATCTTAGGCTTCGTTTGGAACAATTTACTTATTACTTCCTAAAATAATTTTTTATTAAAAAAAAAATCTATTTAAAAAATAACAAGAAAATCATCCCAAACGTTTTTATGAACCGATTGGCTCCCTGTATTTTATAAACATTCTGGTATAAAAAAAAATTCTAAAATGTCTAAGATCCTTTCTCACTTACTTCTCCCTCGCAGTTTCAAGAGAAATTATTCTATGCGATCACCCAACCGTCCGGAGGCGAATCAGGATGCGCCACATCACCTGATAAACAGTAAGATATAGCACCGGCATACAGCAAAAAACTAACGTTGTGCGTCTTGATTCATCTCCGGACTATATCCGGTGGTGACCGCACAGAATAATTTCTCCAGTTTCAGCATCTAATCTCTGCTCAGACAGTCTATGAGCTGCTTCCTTGCTAAAAATGTAACTACAATGGCTTATCCTTCAATTCCTACTATTCTATCAAGATTATGAGACCTTCAGACCATAAAGACAATTGATATCTCAGCTATTTTTATCTCCAAGATTTAATTTCTACTTGATGATGAATACATATTAGAAACTTAAGAAGAAAAATCTAAAGATAAAGAACAACCTGATGCCATTAGCTATAGCAGAAACTTACAATGACGAGATTACTCAAAGCACATGCAAATTGGTCACTTTAATTGGTTGGATGTCAGTTTCCGCCAAAAAAAGTTACAAGCATAGCAAGCGCAAGAGGATGATCATTTCCAGGATACAAAGTAAGCCGAAACTTATTTCTTGAATAGATAAATTTCTTAAGTTTGTACAAGGGATTTGCCTGCAGAAACAAGACGGTTAAATTATGATGATGATGATGATGATTCATAAAAGATAGAAATTCTTTTTTTTTCTTTTTTTCATAAAAGAAGAGAGTATTATTACCTGAGCAACAATCGAATCTCCCATGTATATTGTGCATGACCGTTGGAACGGGCTTCCTTTCAAAATAAATTTCTGTTTCTCATTTCTCAGATTCTCAGATGACACTAATACTTCTAATTCTGTTTTAAATGTAGAGTAGGCTAATTTCTGCACTGTGAACAGCAAATCATTGGGTTCCCAGCTATATCCTTTGAAGCCTTGCCATCCCTCCTAAAAAAGAAGGAAAGTTATTTGAAAATCGAAATATGGACATCATAGCAGAATGAACAGTAAAGCTAAGTTGGGAAATTCATGAAACAATACAATTAAAATGCTGCAGTTCTCCATAATATGATATGAGCATGAAACTTTCTTTTTTACAAACATAATTTGACTCAAGACGATGTGAAAACATCATAAGTAATGGAAGAAACAACTATATACAGTAGAAAATAAGGTGGATCAAATGTAGCTGTAAGAGCCTCAAATTTTGAAGTGGAAAATCATGTGAAGAAGATTATTGGTTTGGAAATATAAAGGAAAAGAGATCAAATTCTAGAGTAGAATATCTTGAGGATGAATATGAAGAGACAAAGGAAGAGGGATCAAATTCTAGAGTATACATCATGAGGCTGAAATTGATGAATTTGAAGAGAGTGAGGAAAAGATAAAGGTGTACAAATCTAATAATGGAGAAAAGAGAACAGATGATCATGAAGCAAGAATAGGTGGCAATGAATTTTAGATTATTTCTTAGGCAAGATGTATTACAAACTTAAATAGTTTAATTATTTTAACATAGCTAAACAAAATATTTTGGGTAATTTGTGTTAAGCCCATGAGCCCAATTATAAATTGATTTATAATAGGCTTGATAATTATTTGATGATGACGTACATTTATTAGTGTTATATATTAATTTGATAAACTTTTAACAATTTTATTTATTAACTAGTTAACCATGAAGATGATACACCAACCCTCAGAGAAACTTGAAGCGCGTGCAACTTCGAGAAATATTTCAAATGATAAATTCATCAAGACTAAAGGATGAGAAGATATTTCAAGCCTGTGTGCTTACTTTAGGTTGTATAGTTGATGCTTGCCAATTTAATTGATTAAAGTTAAGATAGATTGGTCCTTAAGCTCAAGTAGGCTTAAACTAATCTGAATTAACTAAAAACCTATTTTTTATAATTAAACAAACTAAAAATATATTATATAGTATGCATATAAGCTTAAAAAATATCTACACATAAAACATGCATTATTGTGGTTATTCCTGGTTACTGTGGGATCAAGTCACGCATCATAATATATGGTACAAAAGCAATGACTTACAATTTACCACAAAATTTATAAAGATTTGTTTAATTTATATGTGAAATTTTAAAATCAGTGAGTGTTGCAGAGATGAGGATGCTCAGGTAGATGAGTTGCTTTACTCTTAGAGACGGGATATGAAATGAACATATACGTGATAAGGTTGGAGTATCTCCAGTGGCAGATAAGATTAGAGAGAGTCACCTTAGATGGTTTGGTCACATTAAACGGTGGTCTTCCGATGACCCGGTTAGGAGAGTAGATGTATTAAATTTAACATATGTTAAGAAAGATAGAGATAGACCTAAAATGACTTGATTAGAAAATATTAGAAATGACATTTCTTTATTATATCTAAATGTGAATTTGACTCTTAACCGGATACAATGGAGAAAAATGATTCATGTAGCTGACCCCACGTAGTGCGATAAAGGTTAAATGTTGTTGTTGTAGTATTAATGGATCATAAGTTCTGAGCATTTTGATAGCCATTTTAATTAATGGAAAGAAAATAATAAACTTACTGCATAAGCTTTCTTCATTTTGAAATTTTGAGAAATTTTACGTGCAAAATAGCTTCCTTGTTAAGCATCTGAGATACAAATATTCTTCTTTAAATACATTTTGTTTTATTTGTTTCCAACAATCTTTTTACGAGGGACTTGTGTTTGCCTTGGTATCCATGATTATCTTCGTATTCACTAAACCTATGTTGGTTTTGGTGTGGTTCCCTAACTTAGAACTCAAGGATAGGTCCTCCTAGCCCATAATGATATCAAGGAGTGGTTCCACTTACAAACTTTGTAGAAGAGTAGGGATCCTACAAATGATCTCCATCCATAGTGAAAAAATGAGAGGTAGTTAAATTCCAAAGAGAATGTCTGGGACATTAACATTGACAGTGGGGCCAAATCATGTTTAAAATGGTTTGTGTGCTCTTTCATATTTGACTATTTTTATCTTAATTGTACTTTATATTTGTATTTAAGTTAGAGATTGATGAGCATTAAGAATATTTTCCATTATGGTTGAATAGATCTACCAATATTGGTGCCTAAAACTACATTATTCACATATATAGCTTTCTACCTCTCAACTCTATCATATATACTAGATAAAAGGCCAAAATTATCCCTTAACTATTTATGAAAAATCAAAATGATCTCTAACTATATTAAAGAACTATTTTGGCCACTCAACTCCTTAAAAGTGAACCAAAATACTCTCATCATGTGACTATTTTGGTTCCTCTTTAAAGACATGAGGAAATAAAATAGTCCTTTAATATAGTTGGGGACCATTTTTTATCTTTCATAAAAAGTCAAAGGCCCATTTTGATCATTTTCCCTATATTACTTTGTGTGTACTTGTAGATTGTCAAAAGTATATTATATCTACTATTCTAGTTTGTTGTCATCAGTAGGAAAAGCGCACCAAAATATCTAATAGGAGTGTTCACAAAACAATTCAACCAACCTCCAATCTAGTTGCAACAATTGTTATCAAAGCTATGGAACTCAAGATATTTAGACTGAATGGCATAATATCCTCAAGTACATCCTCATGGCATACATTATTTTTGAATGTTCCTTATACAAGTGACAAGCTATTAGTGCACCATCTTTGTTTGAAACTATATATATTTTGAATTATTAAAATTATAGGATGAAGCTTTCTTTAAAAATATTTTACCTTCTGTATTAAAAAAATATATATTATTTCATATGGTGGAGAATGATTCTTCCCGACCAACAATTTTTGTCAAGAATATTATACGGAAAAGCCTATCAATCGATAAAAATAAGATAAAATAGATTTAACCCAATTGAATGCTAGAGTTATTAGATGTTTCTATTGTGCACTCATGCCAAGAGATTAGTGAGCCAAGTAGATAACATTGAAGATGATGAACCAAGCTCTAAACAAACTTGAACCTCATGTAACTTGGAGACATTTCAAATGAAGTATTATCAAGACTTAATGATGCAAAGGAGATTTCAAGAATGTTTGATTGGTTTAGGTTGCATGGTTGTCAATGTAATTGATTAAATTTGAGAAATATTCATTCCTTGGCTCAAGTAGGCTTGGAACAAATCTAAATTAACTAAAAACGTAATTAATATACCTAAACAAACTTCAAATAAACTTTAAATATATCATGGTTTACAATTGCGCAATAAGAGGTGCGCCTCAACGCAATTTTAAACTTTTAAGCCTCAAAACCTACGAAATGAGAGCTGGCATTGAGGCGCGCCACAAATTCACTGAGCGCGCCTCGCCTTATGTTTTAGAGGCATCCGCCTCTTAAAATTTTTTTTTTTTTTTTAAAAAAAAACCTAACCTAAGTACATGCATTTTGTGGCTTAGTATTGCTAGGTACATGCTCGGTACTGCTCGGTATCACTCGATACAACAATGCTTTGCACCACTAGGTACATGCTCGGTACCGCTAGGTACATGCTCGATACCGCCCGATATCTTTCCATACAAATGACTTAAGAACTTTAAAAACAAGCAGAACTTCAAAATTAGTCTTACAATAAAAATCTGTTCCAAGGGCAGCGCAGAAACCTCCGCAAGGGCGCTGCCCCTTGACCCCGCGACCTGACTAGGCAACGCCCCCTTGGATCCCTGACTACCCGACATATTATCGTATTCATCATCTTTAGTAATAGTTGTTAGTGTTAGTCTGCTTCTTCATGAGTGCATGCATTGTATATATATATTTTTTAATATAGAATAAGTGAAGCATTATGTTTAAGGTTTTAATATATTGCACTAACATATTCTTCTCATAAAGAATGGTCAGAAGTAAGGATAAAGCTGCATCAGGTTATAAAAAAGATGCAGTATGAAAACATAACACTCAGGTGGATGTAGGAGGAAGTGATAAAACATATATCTATTTAAAATGCAATTACTGTGACAAAGTTTTGAAAGGATATTTTGATTTCACTTCAATCTTTTGTCTTTATATGTTTTATATTTTTACTCATTAGTATATAAAAAATTTATCATTTTATGTTTACGCAATCTTAATACCCGATTACGCAATTTTAAACATTGAAATATATTATATGATCTTGCACGTCAAGCCATCTAGCATGCAATAAAATATATAATGACAAATTTAAGTCATATATGAAATTTTGGGACCCGTTATGACAAAAATTGTCCACTTTATAGAACAGAAGTACATTTAGGCAGCCATTTTAACCAATCATAAAAGACAATTATTGAACTTCATAGTTTCATCATTTAGATGGACCTTACATGGTCAATAGCTTCATCTTTGAGCCTTTGAGATTTGTGTGCCCACCAAATATCTAAGGAGGTTTTCAAGTAGTTCTCTTGCCAAGAGCGAATAAGTTCTCCTAGCCCATAAGGATAAAAAGGAATAGTTCTAACTGCCAATTTGTAGGAAAGTAGGTATTGTATAAAGGCTTCTTCACTTATGGCGGCAATGAAGTGAGTGAATTTTCAAAGAGAGATGTTCGGATGTAGCTGTAGACGGTTGGCATCAAATCATGTCAAAAACAATTTGTGTACTTAAACAACATTTTTTTTTTTTTGTACTTCAACAACTTGCTTTCTTTTATCATACTTGCACTTTATATTTGAGTTTATGTTGGAGATTGACGTGTTGAATGATATTTGTAGTAGATCCATCAATCGTTGTCTTAAATTTATATTTCTAACATATAGCTTTCTAATAGGAAACACTTGGATTTCCAAGTGTTTCTCACCAAAACCAAGTAGGTCCAATGTAAAACGGCTGTCCACAGCAGAAATCAGCCACAAAACAGTTAAAAAATAGCAAATCGGAGAGAAAACCGTGGAGAAAAGACTTGTATTTTTACTAATAGATGAAACATAATAGAAAAGATACACTTGATCCTCAATTCGAGAGGAGGATCGATCTCTCCCAAATCTCTAGACGCCGCTAGAGCCCAAAGAAAACCTAAATCTAAGAGATCTCAAATTTCAGCCAAATTCAAGATGCCCAAACCCTAGGAAAAACATATATTTAATGCAAACAAATCAAAAGGAATTCCCTAAACAGTCCCTACATTCAAATTTCCCTCTTAACTCCCCAAAATTTCTTTCCTATTTGGCTCCCGCACGCCGTGTGGCTCGCTCGGCATTCCAGCGGGCGGAAATTTCTTCCGCCCTGTTCGTTCCTGAGCCGGTCCCGCCTGGACCGGCTGGACTGGTCCAGTGGACCGGTCTAACACTTTCAAGTTCTCAACGCCATCATATATTATAGGAAGTGCACTTACAAATTATTCAGTAATTAAATTGTATATGTTATGCTTGATTGTCGCAGGCGAGTTAGAAGTGTTGGAAAAAAACATTGTGGTGAAAATCACCTACTCTTGTGGCGCCATAACCCATCAATTTGTTTGAAACAACATTTAGGAAGATTTAGAGATTTTGTGTCAGCATAAAGAGTGATTATTTTGCATGATATAATTAATGTGATTGTAATTTTTTACTTTTAAAAGTGTTCATCATAATGGAAATAAGTTTGTCAAGTGAAAATAACAAATTATTTCTTAGCACTTTGGCCCAGAGCATTAGGATTGAGTAGAGGTGTTAATTTGGGTTGGCGAATCGGGTTCGAACCAAATCCAAAGTTGAGACAATCCAAATATGTATGGCCAGACGTGAGCCATTTATTATGTAGATCAAATGTGGACCTAAACATGACACGACTTGAGCATACTTAACCATAACATGACCATTTTGAGCTATTTATTATATAATCAGGCAATATTTTAAAATCAATACAATCTGTTTAACCCAAATGTGACCCATTTAACTCGAACATAATCCATTTAACCCCAACCTGATATGGTTAACCCAAACACGAATGATAATCTGGTCAATTTAGAATTTTTGGGTCAAACCTAACCCAAAAATAAAGTAGGCCAACATTTTAGACTCAAACCCAACACCCATTTATTATGTAGATCAAATGTGGACCTAAACATGACACGACTTGAGCATACTTAACCATAACATGACCATTTTGAGCTATTTATTATATAATCAGGCAATATTTTAAAATCAATACGATCTATTTAACCCAAATGTGATCCATTTAACTCGAACATAATCCATTTAACCCCAAACTAATATGGTTAACCCAAACACGAACGATAATCTGGTCAATTTAGAATTTTTGGGTAACCTAACCCAAAAATAAAGTAGGCCAACATTTTAGACTCAAACCTAACACAAATAATAATTGGGTCAACCAAAGCATAAATTTTTCAAGCCAAGTTCGGGCCAGGTTGTCAGATTGGGTCATTTATTAACACCCCTAGGACTAAACAATCACATCACCGAAAAAGCACCAAAAACTATTGATAACATTGTTGTTTTTATAGTTCATAATATTAATCCCATAACTCTTTGAATCTTAAAATGTATCTCATTTAAAAACAAGTTTTAGATTTCATGCATCTTTAAAGCTAATATACTTTTAACTCTTTTACATAAATTAATTAAATAGTTTAAAATTACATTCATTATTCACACTAGAGAAATTTCTTCCTCAAAATTCACTATTAGCTATATGTCAAAATAACATTTCAACTTCACATCTTTCTCTTTAATTAGGATTATATTATCTTAACCCTTAATAAATGTAATTTGATCAAAATCTTGTGATCTCCTTTCTTTTACCTTAATTTTCTTACATAGCTCAATTTCTTCTTGATATCACAACTACTATATAAATTATTAATTATTTTTGCTTTTCTAGCAAACTATATCTCATGAACATGAGTTTTGAAATAATTTTTACATTGGAAGTGATATAAATATTAAGTTTATAATGTGCAAGTAATAGCCCTTACTCATTAGCTTAAGCTTTTGAGTTGATGTGTGTTCATCTATAAGTGTATTGGGCTCAACTCAGGCCTTGATGTTCCTACATAAGTCAGCAGTTTGATTGGTCAAATATTTAATGGGATTTGAGGGTTTTATGGTTCTTTGTAGATTTTATCATGTTCGAGAACATTTCTAGCTCAAGTGCTCTCAAATAGGCTCCAAATAATAGAATAAACTCTCAAAAAATGAGACTTAGTAATGTTATACATTTTTCATTTGAGTGATAGCCAATCTAGAGGGGCCTCATATGGGAGGATGAAAATTGATTGACACATTGTCGTGGAAAAAGTACCGCATCATAGGTGAAATATGAATTGAGTTATGTGTGCATAGTGGTGACCCTTACCCATTAGCTAAAGCTTTGCAATGATGGATGTGTAAATCATCTAATGCATTGGACTCAACTTTTGTGCACAGTTTTCCACCCTCATAAAACCATGTTTGCCCCCAAAAACATTGATCTGTGTACCATACATTCAAAATTCTTCAATGGCTCCAAAGAAATGAAAACTTTGAGAAATAATCTATATATTGCCATTATCCCAATCCGAATTACTTGGATATTGTTTTCAGTCCCTCTTAAGTATTCATTCAATGTAAAAGCAGCACTTTAGTTTATTTGATTCTAGAAATCTTCTAAAGCAATTTTTAAACATTTCAGAATTGGGCCATCCGTTTCATTTGCAAATATTTTCTATGTCTATTAGAGCTCCATTTTGCACCATCCATTCTCCAACCAACTCAATCTATTTTCAGATACCTCATCCTAAATAGATTTTCTCACGAACTTCTCTAATTTAGTCAATACTTAATACTTCCCTTATCCCAATTTAATATGACAACAATACTAACAACCTCACCTCATCAGCCCTCTTCAGTTATTTCTTCTTATTTTAGGCAGGGCACATACAGGATCGGTTGAGGAGCTTTCTACAGCACACAAATTTCGCCTTACGAATTCATTGAATATTCACCGATACTGCCCAAATTAGATACATTAAGATGGTATGTATGTAAATCTCCCATACATTAAACTAGACGAAACCCCAATCGTTGAATTCCACAAAAAGACCACCAAATCAAGAAAACGAAGAGTTAGGGTTACACTCACATCAAGATGAGCAGCCGTAATAAGGGGGCTATCGGCGGCATCAAGGAGAGTGACAACTCGTCGAGGAGACATGCTGAAGGATCGGCACTGGATTAGGTAAAGCAGGTTACCATATGCGTCGAATACCTTGAAATCACTGCCCTTGAGACCGACTCGGTACTTCCGGAAAGTGTAATCCGTAGGAATTTCCCAAGTCGCCGGAAATATCGGTTCCGCCATCTTGCGCAAAGAAGAGCAAGAGACCAGGACAGAGAATCGACAAGGGCATCAATTGATCGATTCAGTCCGTCTCCGCGTGCAAGGAAGAAAAAGCGAACACTAGAGGGCAAGAAGTTTCCATATGGTCTCTTTGTTCCCAGCGCCGGCCTCCGAAACTACAGTCAAAAGAGGATTTTTATGACTATTTTATTAGAGGTGAGAACTGAGAAGAGTTCAGCAGGGAAAAAAAAAAGAGGAACTTGCCTGTTCCGGTTCTTGATAATTGATGAGCACAGCTCGATTGAAGCGATCTGCGTGGCTGCCCCGTCCCTTCGTCCACCCCTTCCGACAAAAATATATTTAATAAAGATCAAACGTCGATATCTCCTTCAGTTCTCCATTAAACATAGCTAAAGACGAGTTGAGAAGATAATAGTTATGGCCACATGCGGTCACTAACCCTCTTTGGAGCTAAGCTTCTCCAGACTAGTTGGATTTATTGTAAATTACAGTAGTGATTATTTAAATAAGGGATTTTTACATACATACCATTTTATAACATGTGTATTACATATTTAACATCTAAAACTTAAATATTTCATATATACCACTTAAACACAATTTTTACCTCAAAAATACCACTCCGTTAACAGCGAGTATCACTCCGTTTTATCCATGTTCCCGCCTTGATTTTTCGCGGTAGAACTCGTTTCAGCAAATCCCTCCGTATTCTCTTCCTCTGTATTTGCTCTTCCACCGTAGTTGTTCCTCCATGCGATTTCTTCCATCCATATTTACCAGGTGAATTTTCTCTGGGTTTTTATTCCCGCCTCTGTACATTGTCTGCTTTACCGGACATGCTTTTTTATTCACGGGTTTTTGAGGCTTTTACCGAAACTTTTCATTTTTCTACAATATTGATGCCTGCAATAGATGGATGAAACATTTTCCTATGTTTATGACTTTATGAAACTTTTGTCAGCTATAATATCTGGAGATTAAAAAATGAAACATTTTTTGTTATTCTTTTATATTTAGATTTTTGGCACTAATTAACGATGTGATGTGGTGTTTATTTCAGCTTGAAGTTAATGAAAAATGACAACCTCATGGCATAATTCGATAATGCAGGATTGTGACGAAGTAATAGATGATTTATGTGGAGATAAAAAAGAGCATTTGTTTATTGCATTTAAATTTGGAGGAATTTGGGTTGACACAAAGGATCAATCTAGAAAGAGATATATTGGCGGCAAACAAAGAACTGTGAAACTTGAGAAAGGACATATAAATATTTTCAAGATTATAACAGAGATTGCTAGAATATGTCCTTGGTTGAATGGATATCAATACAACATGCATTATCACATTAATGGAACATCACCCAAGGAGTACAAAATAATCAATTACGATGATGACGTGAGCCTGTTGATAAACTCACACATTAATGAAAATTCACGTGCCAAAATAGTTATCTCATTGTACGAAGTTGATGAAGATCAATCAAACTCACAGATTATGGGGATTGAGAATTTTGAGCAAATAATAGATGGGTCTATTTCTCAGAACGATGGTGCTTCGAGATTTAAAAAATCTAGTGTTACAGATATCACTGTAGGTACATTTATTAATGATGCTACAAATTTCAAAAATGCACTCCGATCATTTGCCATTAGAGAGAACTTTGGGTGAGGATAAGAGCCAGTGATAAGAAATGAGTTATTGCAACTTGTTCCTTTCAAGGTTGTCAATGGCGAATTTGGGCATCCCTATGTGAAGACACTCAATCTTTTCAAGTTAGGAGAGTTGATGGAGAACACATATGCCCTGGGATTAATCGTGCTGGAAATCGGCTAGCTACATCTACATGGGTTTCTAATCAGATTCAGGAGATGGTGAAGAGGTATCTAGATATTCCACCAAAAGAAATAAATAGCGGTTTAGAGAAGGAATTTGGTTTATCACTATCTTATATGAAGCTTTGGAGGGCAAGAGAGTAAGCTAGCGACACAATTTTTGGCTCAGTTGATGACAACTACAAATGGGTTCCAACAATGACAGCAGAATTACTTGATAGAAATATGGGCTCACACATAACATATACATTTAATGGTATTGATAATTCTTTCCAAAGGTTTTATGTTAGTTTCAAGGTGTGTGTGGATGGATTTTTATATGGGTGCAGACCACTTATAAGTTTAGATGCATGCCATCTTAAATCTAAGTATTTGGGTGTCTTTTTATCCGCCAACTCGGTAGATGGAAATAATGGCTTATTCACCATAGCATTTGCTGTTATCGAGGCTGAGTCCAAACATTCATGGTCATGGTTCTTGAAGAACATGGTAGAGAGTATTGGTTCTAATTTAAGCACTCTTAGTTTCATATCTAACATGGAGAAGGGTTTGGGAGAGGCAATCAGAGAAATATATCCTGAAGCTGAGCATAGAATTTGCATTCGACATTTGTGGAAGAATATCAAAAAAAATTTCGATGTAAATATGGGCAAAAAATGCAAGGACTTGTCTGGGCAGCTGCAAATGCCTATACTAATGTAGAGATGAACGAGAAGCTTTCTGAACTTCATGACTGGAGCAAGACAATAGATTACATAGATGTGGAAGATGTGGTCTATGGGGACATCATCGAAGTACTTGCAAGAATCATTTGCAAAATATGAATAACGAGGAGACGATGGCCACAGAAGTAGGACAAAAACGACGGGACTAGTTGCCAAGTAGACGGGTAGCGAATGACGTTGAGCAGCAGGAGTTTAATTATTCATATTCAGATGGCTTCTAAAATGAAGATCATGTTTTGTTACTTTTATTTTTGTTGTTTTTTGGTGAGCCAAAAACTTGTGTTGTAGTTATGTTTTGCAAAGATTGCTCCTGATTTTGTTATGTTTCCTAGCTATTTCTAATCTTTTGGCTCACCCAGTTCAATTAATGCAACCCCTTTATGCCGGTGATCTCAATTTCTGAAATGAAAAAAAATTGCAGATATGCAGTAAAATGTATAGGCTTCATCTCATGTTCAATCCAAGCTGCAGATATGCAGTAAAATGTCGGCTGTGCTAAATGGATCTGAGAACATTTGCAGATATGCAGTAAAATGTCTATACTTATTTGTTTGAAAATCTCTGATATTTTCCTTCAAACCACATTCTATTACTTTTCTGCAGTGGATTTCTATATTTGTATTATCTAGGCTTGGAAATGTATTAATTTATTACACTTGACTTAGTGATCTCAATTTCTAAAATTCTTTGACTCATCCCAAAAAAATTCTTAAATGAAAAAAAAAACTGTTTGTCTGATTTCATTGAACATAATTTAGAATTTTTTTTCATTAATTTGGATAAGCAAACAACATACACTTGATCAACACAAGCAACTGACATAGACGACTAAACAAAACAAAACAAAAAACCCGTGTTGATTCTACTTAGCATTCAACCAATCCCAACAAAACACATTACAAACCCAAACGGATGGCTACATCAACAAGAATAATTGCAATGAAGACTTTCATCAAATATCTGATCCAGTCAAACCTCTTAATAACCTGTGCCTCAAAGACTTTGCGCTCATCATATGTTCCATAATATGCATCTTCTACTTCATCGATCCATCTAAAGTATCTGCAGTCGTCATCAGTTCGATTATTCATGCACCTATAAAATTGTCTTCCACTATTAGGACCACGGTGGCATGTATACAAGACACAATTCAGCTGACAATAACAATAAATTTCAGCTCGTGTGCGCCTCGTGCCAGACGAATTCGTAGAACTCATTTCAAATGTTATAACAATTTGTCAACAAAGACAAAAAAATTTAGGAATAACTTGACAAATGAATTTTTAAGAACACTGCTTACTCCATTCAAAAGCATTACCATACAAATTCTTTTAGAGATTACAGCCATTATGTAGCAATAGACTTAGAAATTTACAAAAAGTGAAGTGTGGTCACTCCAAACTCAAACACAAGCAGCTTCGCAGCAACTCATTCACCAAAAGCGAAGTTTTTTCTCATCAAACGTGACATTCAGAGATCGGAAAGGCGCCTCCTTCAGGGTTTAGGAAAATCTTTGAAGCAAAACCGATCTCTGAACTAAACCTCTACGGATGCAAGAGTGAAGTGTGGGAAATTCTGCGTAGAAGATAACCTGAGGAAGATGCCCAGAGGGAGCATAGAGAGAGCGGAGCTGGGGAGAATGCCGCTCGTGACAGCTAGCGGGGAGGAAGAGAAGAGGTTTCGGCGGGGGCGCTAGGGCTTTCCTAACGAAAATGGACGAAGACTAACGGAGTGGTATTTTTGTTATGAGAATAGTATTTAGATGGTATTGATGTAATATTTAAGAATTAGGTGTTAAATATGTAATACATATGTTATAAAGTGGTATGTATGTAAAAATCCCTTTAAATAAATATGATACTTTCGTCTTCAGTTATTTATTATAAATATATAGATTTTACATTATTGTTTGTGGTAGAATAATTTTGGAAGTAGAATGAGTAGTAGAAAATTGAATATATTGAGTTTTTACAATTATTTTTATATGAATGTTTTGTTACAATATTTTCTTAGTTTTTTCGGTTCTTTTAGCATGCTTATTTTTTACAGTGTTTTTTTTTATTTAGTTTCAGCATTATCTTATAATTAGTTTTTTTGTATCTCTTCTTATATGCATATTTCTTTTTAGAACTTTTTTTTTTTTTTTAAATGACTTCTGATGATGAGTCCCTCGCTGGTCAATCAAGAATATCTTTGGTAGATGGAAGAAGGTTACTGGCTCATCCAGTAGGGCTAGAGAAACTGAGGAGATATCTTCTTCATAGCATGCCACCTAGACCCAGCCGATTACGACCTTGCCTACTTCTCCAGTAGGCAGTCCTCAGTTCATTTCTTAAATCTCAATTTTCCTTCACCAGACCCTACGCAAGTACTCCTTTCTACTCTTACTATCCCCCAACATCATCTCTGGGAGTCCTATCCACTTACTCATATCTGTCATACACCAATCGTTCTACTTCCTACTTAACCATTTCTATGATGACCTTCCAAATTTGTGAAACAGTGACTTGAGACTATAGCAACACCAATGATAGATGTTCGCATGCTCATAAAGTTTGAGGGAAACACGTAAATAATGCATGCTTTGGTTTATTTAGCCAATAGGTGGTTGCCTTGATGACTGAACTAGAGCAAGTGCGAAAATCACAAGCGAATTTGCAAATGCAGCAAAGCCTTATACTAGAGGAGTTGCATTGAATCAGGGAGCAGTTTCGTGATAAATAGCCTGTAGCGTCAAAGGAGGGTGAGGAGACAGAGTCGGAGTAGAACATTTATGGTGCACCTTTTCGCTGGTTGTTGTAATGTTTAAGAACTGTTGGCTTATTGTAGAATAATTGGCATTGATTTGATTATCATATAATGAATTCTGAATACTTTTTTTTTAAAGAATTATGAATAATGTTATCATGAGAATGTTTAAATATTTTACCAAATTTTGGTCTTTTCTGTTTCACTTATTTTATGAATTATTATAGAATAATTGATAGGAGAAGGTATTTTTTTAGTCGTGCTACATGTTTTAAGCGGTCTTTTAGTCGTAAATTTTATACGACGAATGTTGGGTGAAAACATTGGTAGAATTTTCTACCGGTAGTTCCAGCAAAAAATTTCACCAAAAATTTGCTGGCAATATTGATGGAATTTTTCGCCAATAAACATTGGTAGAATTTTCCTCAAAAATTCATCGTTAAGATTTTCAGTAGAAAAAATCTATTGCAATGACCTTTCTAGCACTCATTTATCAATGGTAGATATTCGTCGGAATTCCACCAATTTTGGTGGAATTTCGGATTCTTCTAGCAAATATATCCATTAGAAATAATGAGAATTCATGTAGTGTAAATGATTAATGAGATAATTAATAATATAATTAATAATTAAAATTAATTAAGTAATACTTTTAAAATTAATTAAACCATCAGTATAAGTATAAGTTAAAAGATTATTTATTTTAAAAAATAGTTAACTAATTGATTTGATAATTATTAATATAATTGAATATCAAATACTTATTAAATTAACATCTAAATAAGTAATTTGATAAATAGTAATATAATTAGTTATTAAATTATTCAAAAATTAAATTATTTATCATTTTACTTTAATGACCATAATTAAAATTGAAATTAATAAGTAACTCATACTTAATACGCAACACATTAACTTTAATTTTTAAATGAATCAACCCACTCTGGCCGCTCATTCCACCATCACCAAATAAGATATATGTTAATACAACGCGCCTTCATCCCCGCACTTTCTTCTTCCATCCTATTACAATCTTCTAATATGTTACATAGGTCCTTGATAAAGATTCAACATGTTCTCCTAGGGATGGAAAAGGGGTTAAATATTAGAAAGTTCTTAATATAAACTTCTTCCATAGTCTCAATATCCTATCATCTCCTGCTGCTCGACATATACATGACGTCCCACCCTCTCACGCCCCACTTCTTCCGCCATCAGGGAGTTGTTGATTTGACGTTGAACTAAACCTTTTCTGGAAGAACTTTTTATCTTTGATCTAAATATCTTATATGAGGGATTCTTCAATCACTATCATTGTATATACTTAGTAGGCGAAGTGGTTGCTATGCCATAGGACCTGGGGGGCTGGAGTTGACGCCCCAGCATCCATAGTGAAAGACGTCGACAATACTTGATCATCTCCTTCCTGTTCCCTTGCTCGGACCTGAAACGTTAACCACTATAAATGAGCCTTCAAAAACCCAGCAGTTCACCAATATCCTATAACTTAACATCAAAGCACCGAGTACGAAGCAAATGCAGTCAAACTCGAATCCATAACAGTCGATTGGTCACTAGAGCATGAAGTCAATGAGAATTTATGGAAAAAAATTCATAATCAATGCGTGATCGATAAAATTCATCAGTAGCTAGAAGAATCGATAAACAGAAAGGAAGAAATCCGTAAACTCAATAATCAGAACAACGAAAACCGTAAATCCAATACAATCGATCGAAAGATCCACGAGAAACAGATCGAACCTCGAATCAGTTAAATCAATTAAATCAATATCGAATCAATCAAATCCAATCATCTTTGGTTAATATTATCAATCGGTAAGAAATCATATAAAACAATCAAACCAATACATCATAAGAACGATTGAGATCAAATAAAATACATAAACCTATTATCAGTCCAATGAATCAAATGCAGCAGTTCAATACGGTGTATCAATAACATAGTATCAATGAATCAATGTATCCATGTCCATAGTATCAATAAGTCAATGCAATATCGATATCCATATCAGTATCAGTATCAATGCTCGGTGACATATTGCGAATATCAATGAATATCATACAGTAACAATAAATTTGTAAAATTCCTCAATAATTTAATACAGAATACGTTGATATCAATAAATCTATGAATCCATATGAGATCAATAGGTCAATACCGTACAGAGCAAATTCAGTACAGTAGTCTTCTGAAACAAGTACAATCAATGTATTAAGGCATTTTTCGGTATCGATGATCAATGTATCGTGTAATCCGTTGGCTCAATAAGAGTGTCACTTCTTGTGTCCGGCAATAATCTTCTTATGACTCACAAGTCGTAATCAATGAATCAATAGGATACACGCCAAACCTTTTTAAAGGAAACCCGTCGGCCCACCATCCTGTACATGTTCAAGTCAATCTCCAACCAACGGTTCAACCAGTCTTCCACTTGTCTTAACAGTACAATAACAATAATTCAATCATATATTCACATTCGTAATGCATATTCAATCATTCAAGATCATCAATTCAGGAAAATCAGAAGTCGTACGCAGAAAATCGCGGCATAACGACGTATACAGAATTACACACCCGAAATCACAGATTCAGAACTTACCAAATTACCACAGAACATGTTAAAACCAATAATATAAGACTTCATCTGTACGTAAGCAACATTTTTTAACATCCTGATAATTATCTATTCGATAAAAATAGCACAGAAACTTCAAAATAATCGTAGAAAACTTACAGAAAATACTCAAAATCATGCAGAAATATCATATCAGAAACATATCAAAAGTTGTGCCGGTAAAACTTTCGTCAATATAAATTTATCCGCGTTTTTCGGTAAACGGAAAACAAATCTGAGCACAGAAATATCAAAACTCGAAATATTTGAAAACAAAAATTCGGAGTCCTTACTGCAGATAAAACAAATCTTCTAACTGCCGTCGTCGGACAAAAAGCGCTCCGCGGGCTCCAACAACCAAGCTTTTCCTTTTCTTCCTTCTCTTTCTCTCTCCTGATGTCTCTTTCTCTCCTTCAAAATGATCCCAAATATCTCAAATCCGATATTTTATTAACACTGATCGTCCCGACGATTCAAAATTCATCCCGGGACGATTTTGCCTCGGCGAGAATTTCATACAGCGAAATTAAAATTCGCTGGACGACTTGCTCTCAGGACAAATTTCGTCCGAGAGATCGTCCCGACCCTTCCAGGTCGTACAGACGAAAATGACAGATTCTTCACAAATTTCTTCAATTCATCCTTACTAAATTCTAGTTCGTACGACCGAACTGCACTAAAAAAATAGCTTTTTAAGGGTTTTACAGTAGTGCTGTGGTGGACTGCGGAATCTGAATGGGCGTTGGGGTTGGAGGTGTACGTATTCTCGAAGGGAAGAAAAAATTAAGCAAGGTTTGGGAAGGCAAGTGTGAAGTTGGGAAATTTCAAGTGATGTGGATTCTTTGATTTACAGATGTATGTGGGGCTGAGAGGGAGGTCTTCTAATAATGTCATCTCCTTATTGGTATTCATCAAAGAAATGAGTATATCTACATCTTGAAGAGATTCAAATAAACTATTGCCTATGGTTCCATAAATTTATATCACAACCCCATCGAAGAAATGTGGTCCTTAATTTTGAATCAACAATTTGTGACTGTGGTGTGCTCTAGAAACCATATATGCAACAAAAAATAAGGATGAAGCATAAAATGAAATAAAGATTCTAAATCATCATATATATAAGTAGTTCTAGTACTCACAATTATTAATATGTACAAAACCATTCAAGTATCCAAGTGATTGTCCTTTCCTAAACTTCTCATAATTGTAATCAAAGTCAGCCACAAGAAAATCTCTAATTGATCTGGCCAATTGTAAGATAAAAATCCTACGTTACGAGCTACACTAAAAATAATAGCTGGTGTTCGAAAGGTTGTCAGAGGAAAGAAATTGTTTGACAATAAGAAAATGATGAATTCTTCACTACATCACGAAGTGGAGTTGAGTCATCTATAACTAAGAACATCTTTCTAATGTCATTGCTGATTTTCCCATGATTCGGGCTCTTCCCTAGTTAAAATGGTTTTCCTCTATTTGGTAGGGCTAAAATAAAAGAAATTTCATCGGCACGTAAAGGGTAACTTCTAGTCCTTAATGATAAAGCATTACTCTTAAATGGCAGTATGATAACAACTTGAAAACCAATGGAACATTTTATATGTAGCATGACATCAAAAGAAAGATGATGAGATGATTTGCGTTAAATGTCCACAGAGTTTTGGCAAAATGTTTCGACCAAATGTCACATACTTCTCTAAATGTGATGTTCCTCAACAGAAAAATCTTTGAAACAATCCTGCAAAATATGATGTAGTTTATTAGAAAAAATGCATTCTAGCACGGTACCTAGAGGTATCGAGCGGTACCTGAGAGATTCAGATCACTATCAGCTGTTCACAACAGTTCGCCAGAATGGTAACCCATACTTCCTAGATGGTACACAGCGGCACACATACAAAACGGTATCTCTCCTACAGAAAATAAAAATAAAACCCTAACACTTACCCTAAACTTGTATTTACAGAACTAATGAAACTTACAATGCTTCCTGAACAAATAGAGGTACTTAGACAGGTACCTCTAGGTACCAGAAGGGTTAGTACTCAGTGTACCCAGACAAGATACCCAATGGCTTATAGACCAAATGAGAGATACATATTAATACCCACTATATATTACAAATACTCCTATCCAATCCAACCCTAAACTATAAACGTGATAAATACAAATGAGTATAGTTATTTACACGAAAAATATACCTTGCCATATAGAAGATAAAGACAAAAGATAAGTGGTTCATGTAGAAGATGAATAATCGCCTACAAGTATTCCTTGTGAGTAATGTATAGAAAACCTAAACACCCGAATGCGAATTGAGATATTTCAGGTCATTTTGGAAAACTGAACGACATATACAATTTAGTTTGGGACGGGTCACCAAGCCTGCAAGTTTTTTTTTTTTTTCAATATTTTCATGAATAGGCGGGTCGGGTCATCGAGCAGTGATGTAAAAAATAACACGTGGTTATTAGAATGGTGGGTGGATATGTGGGCTCCACGTGGCTCGATTTTACATTGATGTGGACATAGAGCTACGTCCACACTCCACGCCCAATAAAAATTCCATATGCTAGAGTTTTTTTTTTTGCAAAAGTAAAATTTAACTTTAGTAGGATTTAGTAAATCCTTAAATCCATGATTATAAATTCTTGTTATGTTAAATCCTAAAAACTATTGGCAAATAATTGTATAAATTCCTGTGAAATTGATTGACAATGTTAATTCAGGATATAGAG
>NW_021319800.1:3394940-3426652 GCF_001605985.2 Dendrobium catenatum
GCGGACAAGACCGCGTCGCGTCGGACCGGCCTCGCGCGCGTGAGCCAGGCGAGCCCGAGTGCGCCAACGGGCCCGCTCCCGCGCTGCCTTCGCTGAGTTTCGAACCGTGGACCTCCTCACCCGCTGCCCCGCTCCCTGAACACTGCGTCGTTTCTGCAAAATAGTTAAAGCTAAGTATTTTTTTATTTATATTAAAAAAGTCTGAATATTATAATTAAACATTATTAATTTAAATTTTTTATTTTAACTGATAATTAAAATAAATTAGTTAAGTAAAGCCGCCGGTAATCCGTCGGATAGCCGCCGGAAAAATCCGCGGGAAAATTTTGCGGGAAATTAGCCGTCGCAAAATTTTGCGGGGAAATTAGCCGTCAGAAAACCGCCGGAAAGCCGCCGAAAAATTGACCGCCGGAAAGCCGCCGAAAAATTCCGCCGGTAATAAGTGATTTTCCTGTAGTGTATATAGTGGGTATTAATATGTATCTCTCCATTTTGGTCTATAAGCCATCTGGGTATCTTGTCTGGGTACACTGAGTACTAACCCTTCTTGGTACCTAGAGGTACCCTGTCTTAGTACCTCTATTTGTTTCAGAATGCATTGTAAGTTTCATTAGTTCTGTAAATACCAAGTTTAGGGTAAGTGGTTAGGGTTTTATTTTATTTTCTGTAGAGAGGATACCGTTTTGTATGTGTGCCGCTGTGTACCATCTAGGAAGTAATGGGTACCATTCTGGGAACTGTTGTGAACAGCTGATAGTGATCTGAATCTCTCGGTACCGCTCGATACCTCTAGGTACCCGTGCTAGAATGCATTTTTTCTAATAAACTACATCATATTTTGCAGGGATATGTTTCAAAGATTATCTTCTGTTGCAGAACATCAACATTTAGAGAAGTATGTGATCATTTGGTCGAAACATTTTGCCAAAACTCTGTGGATAGTTTAACGCAAAATCATCTTCATCATTTTCTTTTGATGTCTTGCTACATATAAAATGTTCCATTGGTTTTCAAGTTGTTATCATACTGCCATATTAAGAAGTAATGCTTTATCATTAAGGACTAGAAGTTACCCTTTACTGCCGATGAAATTTCTTTTATTTTAGGCCTACCAAATAGAGGAAACCATTTTAACTAGGGAAGAGCCCGAATCATGGGAAAATCAGCAAATGACATTAAGAAAGAGGTTCTTAGTTTAGATGACTCAACTCCACTTCGTGATGTAGTGAAGAAATTCATCATTTTCTTATTGTCAAACAATTTCTTTCCTCTGCACAACTTTCGAACACCAGCTACTATCCTCAGTGTAGCTCGTAATGTAGGAATTTTTTTATCTTACAATTGGCCAGAATCAATTAGAGATTTTCTTGTGGCTGACTTTGATACAATTATGAAGAAGTTTAGGAAAGGACAATCACTTGGATACTTGAATGGTTTTGTACATATTATAATTGTGAGTACATAGAACTACTTATTTATATATGAATGATTTAGAATCTTTATTTTTCATTTTTATGCTTCCATCCTTATATTTTTGTTGATATGGTTTCTAGAGCACACCACAGTCCACAAATCTGTTGATTCAAAATTAAGACCACATTTTCTTCGATGGGGTTGTGATATAATTTATAGAGAAGCATAGGCTAATAGTTTATTTGGAGGTCTTCAAGATGTAGATATACTCATTTCTTTTGATGGAATAACCAATGAGGAGAGGACATTATTAGCAAGACCTCCCTCTCAGCCCCCACATACATCTGTAGATCAAAGATCCACATCACCTGAAATATTCCCCAACTTACAACTCACCTTGCACAAACCTTGCTTAATTTTTTCTTCACCTTCGAGATCACCTACACCCTCCAAACCCCCAAGCCCATTCAGATCTCCCAGTCCACCAAGCACTCACATCCCCCCCAGGTCACCTGGGCAGTAGCAACCTACTTCCCCTACTAAAGTATACCATGATAGTATTGAAGAATCCCTCTGTAAGATATTAGATCAAAATAAAATTCTTCAGAAAAGGTTAGTTCAACTCAAATCAACAACTACCCTGATTGAGACGATCCGTCTGGACGAAATTTGTCCAGAGAGCAAGTCGTCCGGACGAATTTTAATTTCGTCTGTATGAAATTCTGCCCGAGGCAAATCGTCCCGGGATGAATTTTGAATCGTCCGGGACGATCAGTGTTAATAAATATCGAATTTGAGATATTTGGGATCATTTTGAAGAGAGAGAAAGAGAAATCAGGAGAGAGAAAGAGAAGGAAGAAAAGGAAAAGCTTGGTTTTGGAGCCCACGGAGCGCTTTTTGTCCGATGACGCAGTTAGAAGATTTGTTTATCTCTCAGTAAGGACTCCGAATCCTATTTCTGTTTTCAAAGATTTCGAGTTTTGATATTTCTGTGCTCAGATTTGTGTTTCTGTTACCAAAAAACGCGCATAAATTTATATTGACGAAATTTTTACCGCACAACTTTTGATATGTTTCTGATATGATATTTCTGCATGATTTGAGTATTTTCTGTAAAGTTTCTACCGGTTATTTTAAGTTCTGTGCTATTTTTATCGAATAGATAATTATCAGGATGTTGAAAAATGTTGAAGAATGGCTGCAGTTGAACATCATGTATTCGAGCAGCAGGAGATGGATAGGAGATTTGAGACTATGGAGAAGTTTATATCTAAGAACTTTCTAATATTTAAACCCTTTTCCATCCTAGGAGAACATGTTGAATCTTTATCAATGACTGTAACATATTAGAAGATTGTAATAGATGGGAAGAAGAAAGTGGGGGATGAAGGCCTTGTTATAAACCCATCTAATCTACTGGGTGATGTGGATGATGCTGGCCTAGCTTCATCATACAACACGGGTATAGCAAGAAGGGTGAGATAAAGGCTAGATCAGAAAGCCAAAGAGGTTAAGACCCCATTCACCACCGATCAAAATAAGAGAAAGAAGATAATGAAAAAAAGTCATTGCAAGGCATTCTCCTGTGAAGAAAGTAATTACCACAACTCTTGTAATTGATGTTGAAACCGTAAAATCACTGAAACCAAGACCAGCTCCAGTAGAATTAGATTATCCTGAGAGGGCAATGATAAATGATGAAATGAGGATCTTCATCGACAGCTGCCTTTGAAAGTATACTGATAAGTAAGTTTAAAGACTTGATACAAGTCATCTGGGTTATTTAGGTACCAATAATGACCGCTCAGTACTGCTAGGTACCGATTGATACTGATTGGTAATATTTGACCTACTGATAAGTATTGTTGGGTGCCCCTCAATACCGCTCTGTACCGACACATGGATGCCGAAATATCTGCTGCTGACCTATTCTATTATGTAGGGGTGACCTTGTTTATTCTATAGGCAACGTTAATATTTTTAGAAGTCTGATTGATGAACTATTAACCAACCAATATTTGGACAACAACCACATTGATGCCTTCGCTATTTTGCTCGCTAAGAAGAATAAACTTCGGCCAGGACTTTATCAATCATTCATTTTTGTTTCTAGCCTACATTGGGTAATACAATTACTTCTTTTTTATATATCTATTTAAGTTCTTCTAATAACCTTGAACATGCATGGTTCCACATTATATAAATTAGAGACTAGACAATTTATTTCTAATGTTTCAAAGGATTCAGTGAGTACTTTAACTTTTCTGCTATTGCCAATATCTGAGAAGAACTATTGGACTCTTCTAGTAGCAGATTTGAAGAAATCAAGTTGGATTTTTTTTATTTGTTTCCTAACCCGATGCATCGTGTCGTGCTTCCATATGTTGTAAGTGAATAGTCATACATTATAAAAACAATTCATACATTATAACAAGTTAAGTTTTTCTACAGATAAATCATTTGTAAGAGAAAACTGAAGGTTGTTTTGAAAGTGATATCAGGACTTGGCCAGTCGAGCTTGCTAATGGAATACCAACCCAAATAAATTGCTACAATTTTGAGATATTTGTTTATAAATATATGGAAGCTGCAATCCTTCCTGAGTCTGTCAAGTGGGAAGAACTATTATATTAGCAAGATGAAATATCAAAGTATAGATCGAAACTCGCATTCGCACTTCTATGTTGAACACTTAAATGATCATTGAATGTAGTACTTATATTGTAACATTATAAATAATAGTTGTACATCCTAACAGCTCACATATTTATTAAATATTCTTGATGTGCTAAAATATATTTTTGTGCATACTACTTTAACAAAGTTTTACTTCTTAAGTAATTTGCAAACATGTTATTGGAGTTGAGTTTGTGTATGACAACATCGAAACACTATCATCAGCTCAAATTATAAATCTTGCCAATCACTTAAATTCAGGAACTTCTTTCACTTGCATTTATGCATATGCTGCTTTAATAATTGTTTATATAAGTCTAATAAAAAAGATTCTTCAACTGGATCCCAAGGATGTTAAAGAATTACCTTTTATACATCACAAGGTTGTCTAACTACATAATTAGATCAGGACACTTTGCCCTTAGATGTTAGCTCATGATGACGCTATTGTAGGAAGTAAGGACCAATAAGATGATGAAATTTTTCAAAAAATTTACTTTGCATATATCGCCATCCTCCAGCATTTAGGAAACATCCCATTCTATTTGCCTTATCAGCCATCACTTCTCTCCATGCCACTTCAAGCATACTATCACAACGTTCATGCCATGTATGAACATAACATCAATATATTTTAATTTTCCTTGCTTGTTGCTCAAGTTGACAGTCAACAACTATAGCCAGGCATTCATGCATTCTAGTGGTGGCAATCTTGACAAAATCTTTCATAGGCATACCTAGATGCAATTTAGCATCCGACCAACACAATTTCTATACCATAATCAAAATATATGGAATAGCAAAACTGCCTTCAGTTATATAGCTTATAAGTTCAACTAACGAATAATAAATATCAAAACAACTCATCTTAAATAGGTGAACCTCCACAACTACATACTTTAAATGTCATTAAAAACCAAAGTTAATATATTAAAGGGCCTCTAACCAGTACGTCACTGACTTCTAGAACCGAGCAGAACCGATCGATACTGAGTAGACGAGAAAGTCGAACCGAGCAGTACCGAGCTGTACCGATCTTTATTGAGCAGAAGGAAAAGCAAAACTGAGGGGTACCAACCAAACAAAAAAAGCAGAACTGAGCGGTACCGATATATGGAAGAATACAATTTAAAATGTACAATCTCTTAACATATGGAAATTCAATATAATACATCAAATATTACAAAATTCATTACTAAGATTTTCCAGAGTAACATTTACACAAACACATACAAATTCAAATTAGCAAATTCAAATTAACAAATATTCAAAAATCACTAAAGTCTATCTGCATCAATTATTACATTCATCTTCCTCATATATTTAGGGTTCGGCTGGCTGGTTAGTCGATGAAGGGTGAACTAATCTGTAAAGCATTATGATATGTTTGGAAAAATAACTTGACTAATTGGTTCCACTGGTGTACATTATTTAGTTGATAGAGTAGGTTGTTTCTCAGTTTTCTTTTTTTCTTAGATTTTCTCTTCTCCCAATGACTCTTCAATCTTTCATTAGAAATGCCTTTGGGCCTGCACTTTAGTGGGTCTTTTAATTTTTTTGTCATACTTGAATTCACAATAAACTTATGGTTCTTCTTGCCATCTAGTATCAAATTAACATTCTCAACCATGTCAGTCATTACAGCTAATATGTACTATTCTGCTTCCTCATTTTCTTGCCCACTTGTGCTAATTTGATATGTGAATCTATTGAAATAATTTCGGAATATCATACCTCCTAAGCCATAAGGTGGGGTATTCCCATATATGACATTGTGCGGCTATAATAAATGTCTTTTTTAGCTTGAGCTGACCATCTCATAGGTATATATTTTGGAGGAATATTAATTATATTAAACTATCTTATTACTCTCAAACATTGAGAACATAGAAAGCCCATTATGTTGAACTTTCCACAACTGTATTCAATGGTACCATCTTTTTCATCAAAAAGAACATTCCAATGATAAGACTGATCAATCTTGTCTACAGTTTTGACGAAAAATATTTATGAGTCGCTTGAGGCAAAGCAATGCATATTCCACCCACACCCTGTAAAACTGCTCCTAAAAAACGGGTTAATTTTTCAGACTCGAACCCGACCTGCTTCAGGTCCGGGTCAACCCGACATGACCCTGTGCCAACAAAAAAATGCTAGTTTTTTTGGTCCAAAAAACTGGTCAATCTCTGCTCTTCGGGTCAAAACGGGTCAATCTCAGGTTGTCGGGACAAAAACGGGTCAGTTTCGAGTCAATTTCAACTCAAAGGGTCAACCCGAACCTGACCCGTTTCGAGTTTGGGTTGACCCTAACCCGAATTTTTTGGGTTGGAGTCGAGTTGGTTTTTTGGGTCAAGTCAAATATTGACACTCGAAAATCCGAGATTGACCCATTTTCACTCATTTTCAACCCGAAAAGTGGAGATTGACCCATTTTTGGAAAAAAAAACTAGCCTTTTTTTTTAACCTCGTCATTCGGGTCATGTCGGGTTGACCCGGACCAGACGAGAGTCGGGTTCGGGTCCGAAAAATCGACCCGTTTTCAAAAAGGGGTCGGGTTCGAGCTGACCCGAATAGTGCCGGATCAATTTCGGGTTCATCCAGAACCCGACCCCTGACCCGAAATTTACACCCCTAGTCATATCCCCTCATTAACTCTAATCAAACATTTGAATCTTGCACCTCTCCTTCTAGTTCTATGGCTCGTTTGATTTTCACAACATAGTTAAATATCACATTTTCAATATACATCTATGCATCAATCTGAGATATATCGTTGAATTATCTCAAAGTAATTTGAATTAACTTTATTATCATTTATTTTTCTCCAATAAATTATGATATTTTCTAATGAAATGAAAAAAGTCAAAAATGGAAAAATGCAACCCAATTCTGACAACTATTCCACGGCTAGTTTTTTGGTTTTTTATTTTCTGTGCTTGTGAATGATTGATTGATCAGGAAATATTGCTAACTGCGGTTACTATTTCTTATACTTCTATGTAGGGCTGCAAACAAACCGAGTCGAGCCGAGTATGCGAGTGTTCATGTTTGAGTTCGTTTATCATTAGCTTGTTCAAGTTCAGTTCATGTTTGATTCGAGTTTTATTGTTTGTGTTCATGTTTGGTTCATTTAATTTAAGGGTGTTCATGTTTGGTTCATGTTCGGTTCATATTTGGTTCATTTAATGTTTATCGAGCTTTAAGAAAACAAGCCTTAATGAGCTATGTTTATGAACATATTTAACAAACAATCTATTGAACAAACAAACATTAAATTTGTTCATGAACATCTTAAACAAACAATCTAACAAACATATACAGATATGAAATGTCTTTTGTTCAGAAAATTAAATTTATAATAAAAGAATTTATCTATTTAAAATAAAAATATGATTAATCTATATGATATATTCTTAAATGAAGCTTACCTATTGCATTTCTTTCCATTCGAGCTTTTTATCGAACTTAATGTCAAGCTTGTTCACGAACTTCAAATGATGTTGTTCATGAACATAAATGAACCGAACATATTAGTGTTGCAAGCTTGTTTATTTAAGGATCGAGTATTTAAAATGTTTTTCAAATTGTTTGTTTAGTTAGTTAAACGATCACAAACGAGCTTTAATAGAACCGAGCATCGAGTAGCTCGTCGAACGCTTGGTTCGCTTGCAGCCCTACTTATGTGCTAATATACATCTTTCTTATTGTAATTTAGCTAGCTATACTTCACACTAAAGCACAAAAAATAATCCATTTCCTTGTTGGAGATGACATATGAAATTTTTTGTTAATATTTAATGCAATCATAATAACTGTAAAATAAAATAAATATTTAATAGATAATTAAATCCATTAAGCTTATTATATATATATGTGTGTGTTTTGCTATTTATTTACACAATTTTGATGGTTATTTCTTATAAATTTATATTCATCTCATTTTTTTGTTAACTTTGCAAAAAAAAAAAATTGATAATACTAAGTTTAAAATATATTTTGCAGAAATATCTCATTTCTAATGTACATCTCTGTATCATTGGGACATACATCTTTGCATCATTCCGAAGTTGAATTAAACTTATTTGCATTTATTTTCTTCTAATAAATTAGTATATCTTCTCTGTTAGTAATCTTTCATTTTTAATATGGAACACAAATAACTATAAAATTTTAAGTAAATATTTTGCTGCTACAAGTTATCACAATCAAAATTCTTAAAAAAAATCAAACTATGATTGCTACTACTATAAAAACACCTTGTGATTCTTACCAAATATAATCTGCAATTCGAAGAACGAGAAATTATTATATGCAGAGATCAAACATAGAAAATCTTTGGTACTGAATTTTTCATCACTTCACTGTTACTGCTCTAAACGGCATTTATATTAGGTTTTTCTATTCACAGAAACAAAATTGAACAATTTTGTGTCCTATCTCCGCACATAATACTCTCTCTGGAAGAAGATGGAAGAGTATATGAGGAAGATAGCTGTCTGAAGTGAAATTGATATCTTCAGCTATAAAATACCCGTAAGAAACTTTTGCATGTTCTCCTTCTCTTAGTTTTGTCTGTTATAAAGATTTATGATTTGTTTTTTTTTTCTTCTAATATTCATTTCAATTGGCATGTTTTTGCAATTACTTGCCGCTTGCAAGCTTTGCACAAAAACTTATAGAGAAGCAGGCGGATCAGCAATGATAAGAAATAGAAATTCATTTTAGCGAGAGTATACCATTCATCATACTTGCAACAAGAGCTAAGCCAATATTGCTTTAAACTAGCTAAGCCAATATTGCTTAAGTTCTCAACTTTCTACTAGTATGAGAACATCGTCATCTAATTTCTTGATCATTAGCCTTTTTTTAGACCAAATTTTCAATGTAATTTTTGGAGAACAATCTTCAAAGTAGGTATAATTAAATAAGGACAAATTTTCAAAGTAGGTATAATTAAAAATTTAATTATATAATTAAGTATCATAAAATAAAAATTTAAAGCTAGACAAATGTATTCATTTAACTGGCGATTTGCTAGTCCAATCAGTAGTCTAGCCAACATACTAATAGAGTCAACTGTGATAGTAGCAAGTTGTCCGTTAAATAGGCAACTTCCTATAATAATATTATCATTTTTTAATATTTTATTTACTTTTATATGAAAAAAATTAATTATATATAAATATTAAGTTAGCTAGAAATTAAAGAAGAGCCATACATAAATAATAGAGAGCAATGTTGAAATAAAAATTCATCTATTTATGCCGCGCATAGGAAGCTGAAGAAAGGCCCACTCCTCCTCCTTCGATTGAACCTATAACAGAAGCTTAGCCGCATGCGGAAAGTCATCTGCACGAGACCACGCACAGCCCTTCCGCTGTGGCAACCCCACGGTCAGTGCATTTAGCTTTACGTACGCGCAGCCTGCATGAGCCACCCCGTCCATATCTGTAACCCGACCCGACCTTTTTCCTTCGCAAGACACCATGCAGCCCTTGCTTGTATCGCATGTGGCCCATCCTTATGCTTTTTGCGCCAGCATGTGCATCACCAGCCCGCCATATGCTTCTGATCCCACGTGCGTCCACACCGTCTCAAACCCAAATTTATAATACATATTAAAAGATTTTGCATCCCAATAAGCCCAAATTTATGATCCAATTCAACCTAATTTATCATTCTAATCAATATAGTATTCATAACTTCATGCAACTTTTTAAGTACCACATCATAGAGGAGTTTAAGAGAGTTATCATGACATAGTTTAAAAGTATACACAACCTATAACAAGTCATGTTAAGTGAGAATACTTGTATATATCATGCTTAAGGCCATCTCCATGTTTACTAAAAATATTTTGAAATTTTTAAAAGGTTTATTAAATATAAAATAAAATAATATATTATTTAAAAGATAATTAATTAAATTAAATATTTTTTAAAAATGACCGGTTGCACAAAACTAACATTGATTTTAGTGGTTATTCGGTTCAACTGATGCTTCAAAACGGTTTGATACAAATCCTTTTTTTGAAATTTATTGGATCGAAAAATTGGCTGGTTCACAGTCGAATTGGTTGAACTAACCGGTTTGATCCGGTAACAATGATCATTGTCAATGTCCTTATTATTAATGGACTTTTTGCTATAATGATTCCAATGGAGTTGACTTATCATAAATTTACATCCCATCTTAAGAAAAATTATTTAAAGAATATTCAAAATATAAACGATTGTCCATAGCACTGCACAAAGCATAAATTTTTATACAGTTGACTTATCAAACATTTATATACTGGAAACTTAGAGAGAGACTACCTAACTGACAATTCTGCAATGATAATATAAATTCTCAATCTTCATTGCATGGTACAAAACCAATTTATCGTCAAAATTAAATAATTTAGGGCATACACAAAAGATTATTTCAATCAGCTCTTGACTCTATACTTTCAAAAGTGATACATTTATTATTTTTCACAATTTTTGCTTTATAGGTCAAGTGAAGAATATATTCAATGCATAACAGTAAAAAAATCTAAATTACATTCTGGGATTCTCCCAAAAAGATATTTCGAAGGCCTTTTCAAAAATAGGAAATAATTTTTCATCCAAATAAACACTAATTTTTGCAAAAAAAAACAGCAAAAAATCTTTCATAAATAAACCCTTAATTGTAGTAAAACAACTTCAATTACCATTCAGAGTAATCACAGATGCATGGGCCAAAAAAATAATAATTAAAAAAAAAAAAACAGATGCATGGGCCAAATGGAGAGGCGGAGAGCACTGGAAGTGGACGTTACCGAGTGTCTCTTGAATCCCAGAAGAGATCGTCCCTTTCCGCTGGCTAGTTATGAGAAAATTATTAGGTCCGGAGATCAGATCTAGAAATAGGTCAGGATATTCAATTACAAATCACTTCCATCAAACCTGGTGCAACGGAGAATCGAAAGCTATGTCACCCTCTTGATGACAGCAGTGAACCTTTGGTATCTTTCTCACCCTCCTGATGATGGAAAAGAACCTTCAATCATTTTTCATCCTACTGGAGAATGAAGAGTACTTATGAACCTTGACCTTGAAGTTTCTCTCCCAAAAGAAACTCCATGAACTCACCAAGGTCACTGGAGGAAGCAAGGTGAAGCTTGCTTGGAGCAACCACGTGAAAACCCTTCATACTCCTCCCTCACGCACAACCTTACCTTCTCCCCCTCCAAGCCCAAGAGCTTTCTCAAGAATTCTCCCTAAGAGTTCCTTCAACAGCCAAAAGTCTTTCTTGAGACAAGATTAAATTGCTTAAGTACAAGGCTTAAAAAAATCCTAAGTTTTCAATTAAGCCGTCATTATTTATACAACACGATTAGTTTAAAATAGGGGTCCATCTAGTACGATGGAACAATGGTTCAGGCAAACTATTCAATTTATGTGTACATATTGTATAGTACAAACGAAAGTTTGTACATTATGATTCATTCAATCTCCTTCTATTCATATAGGACAATCACTGGGATGATTGAAAATCATCTCTATCAATCATGTAGTATGATTTACATTGTACTATGCATACAATTCAAATTACAAGGGTTCATAAAATATGATCATCATTGTACTATAGGATCAGTTTAAAAAATTAATGATGTGATTCAATATGATATCCAGGACGATCGAATTTCATCTCTGTCAATCGTATATTATGATCTATATCATACAATATAATTTACCAAATTTACTAAACTATGATTATATTGACTAATCATGGTGATTAATTTAAGTAAGATATCAAATATCTTACAGTTTGATTAGTTTAAAATTTAAATTTTAAAATACTTACTTAAATTAAATCATCTAGCGACTAGGATTTCTTGATGGAAATGAATCATACATAACCGAATAATTTTTCCAAAGGATGAGAACAAACCTTTTGAACTACTCAATTAAACCTCAGATAATTCCATCATTAGATTTTTTTTTTAACAAGAAATTTTATTCCATAAAAATAAAGATACAACCATCCAATGAAACATGAGCAAACAACAGCTAAAGAAAAAATGCACAGTGGAGTAACTGACTAGAAAAGAAAAGGGGAAACATTGAAGCGGCCTCAGATAGTGGCCAAACACTGCGACCACTCAAATAATAGACAAGGGCCCTGCAAAGGGCAAGCAACAAGCCTGCAAAACCAAATCCTGCACAAAGACCAGCAAGAAGCTGCTAGTAATGGATACCAAAAAGCCATACGATCAGATAGCACGGCCTCATCATTTCCCATATTAAAAATCTGAGCCACACCAAACAATCTAACAAAAAATATATGCAAATCCAAATCCAAAGAGCTAGACAACCAAGTAACCACATCATCCAAATAGGGGAAACTCCAAAAATCTTATTTGGATTGCCTGCTACAATGATTTCCCCCAACCAATATAAAATCATTTTTCACGAGAGGATCCACTTACACCTTATATGATCCCTGAACACCCCTAGAAGAGTCAGCAAAAATTGCTCGATTCCCATCCAGACTAATAGATGAAACATTCAACCAATCCGAGTGGTCCACATAGTAATCGCTAGATTTGCCTAAATGAACTAGTAAAGCAACATTATAAATTAGAGATACTAGTACATCAATACATTGAGTAGACGTAAGAACCCCAACAGGTGTAACTAACTCAGTAACAAGAGAAATAGCTGTTGACCCACCCAAATCAGTGGAACCATCATCCACAACCAGATTAATACCATATTGATCTTCAAAAGTATATACTAAAATTTTACCAAAACCACAGCCACTAGGAGACTTCTCAACGACAATAAGGGATATAACACCATCAAGTGTACTAACACCCTTCATCATACAAGCATTATTATTAATCTTGGAGCAAACCACAAGTAGAGGAATCTCCTTCGAAACTTACAGAGGAAGAACCAAAGCGACCACAGGTGCTAGAGCATCCATCACAATCTCAGGCTCCACGACACGAGCTACATGGTTAAGGCCATCAACAAGTTCAACTGAAGTGTTAACATTATCCAAAATAGAATCAACGGCCTTAGTCAATGCAGTATGAGTTAAAGATAACTAGGGATGAAGAATTTTACATTCAGGTTTGGAATGCCCCAAAGACTTACAGTGGGAGCAATGATAAGGGAAATCCTCCGTAACTATCGGTTGTATATACCCTAAAGTTTCTGGACCTACCCACACCTTATCAGGATAGGATTTAGTAACATCCAGCTCAACCAGGACATGAGCTACCAAAGGCCTAGAGCTAGCCGATGTAGCATGATTAATCTTAAGAGGCCGATTAAACATAGATCCTAAACCATGCAAAATCCTCGAGGAATAGAGATGGGGATGCAGGTTTGAAAAAAGAAATCCAAATGGGAATAATGGGTGATTCAATTTCAATATCAAAGGATGGTGTCCACTTAAAGATCTTCATGTAACAGTTATTAACAAAGTAAGAATGGTGAGCAAAAATATGGTAGTAGTCTAGGTCATTGAAGAGTTTGATTAAAACATGCATGGGATTTAGAACAGTAAAAGAAAATTAACTATTGAGCTTGAGGTTAAAGAAATATTTGCGAATGGCCTCAAGCGACGGTCTATGTGAAGAGAATTTACCAACTAAAGCAAACTCAAACGAACCCGCCAACGCTAAAATTTCCTCTTCAAAAATCCATAGAGATGGAAAACCACGGAAGGAAGCAATTTTGAGATCCGGAAAGAGGGAGGAGGAAGAACCACTAGAAAGAGCATCATAAAAAGACTTCGAAGAAGCTTTACCAACCAAAAAATTGGGATCAACTAATAACTTACCCACCATCATCACAGCAGACCTCAACATCATGGAGCCCCATCTAGGATAGAATTACTTTGAACTGCCACGAACAATACAGTGACATCCTTTACAAGCGGCGGACCTCACGGCTCTCGCTGCAAAGGCCAGCTTGGCCATCATGAGAGCAGCGCCGGGTGGGGCAGGAGGTCTCGAAGATGCGATCCAAGCCAAAAAATTGATGGCTAGGGCTTAAATGGCTTAAATGGGTACGTATCTAACCCTAAAATTTCTGCTGCAAAAAAAGTAATGGACAAACAAAAATTATTGTTGCAGTCTAAAAAGCAAATTAATAAGAAAACTATTCCAAACAAAACTTAAGGTTTCATTTGGGACAATTTTCTTCCTGCTTTTTACAGCAACTTTTTAGTACTAAAATTTCGTGAACTCAAAATTTTTGTACTAGAAAGTTCTTGACGTCCTTTTCATGAATTTCCCCTCAAGCATGCTCGACCAACTTGATTGAACCTTATCGAGCCTAATTTGATTCAAATCAGTATTGATTTAGATTTGATTGCATTTATTTGAGTTCAATTTCATTAAATTGACTTAATCAGAACCAATTGAACTCAAATTGACTTAAATTGAGTCAAATTAGACCCAATTACATTAAATTAAGCTCTATTAATTCATGCCAGCCCTATCAATCCTAATTTGAGTCATATTAGTGAAAATTTTAATTCAATTTTATTAAATTAATTCAAGTGGAAAAAATTGAACCCAAAGTGACTTGAATTGAGTTAAATTGAGCTTGAATATAACTTAAATCTAACCCAAATCAGCCCAATTAGTTCAAAGATGAGTCCAATTAAATTTCTAAGTAGTTTGAACCCATTCCCAAATCAAAAATTTGATCCAACGGGTCTGATCATGTCAAATTTCACGTGGTCTGTGTCTTTACCAAGAATCTTGCAACTGCAATGGTTTTATGATATACGATTAGAAGAAACTTCATTCTTTGGGCGTATAGGGAAGATTCAAATGTTTAGCTCTTGGACTCTTGGTTAAGTTTTTTTTTAGTTTTGTTTTTTAAATGTAAGTTGCTATGTATGTGGAGTGTGTAAGGAAGAAACAAAGGAACTTCAATAGTTAAGCCTTTCTCCTTTTCCTCTATTATGCAAAGCTTTTTCTTTGTCTCAGAGCCCAGTTTCGATTGAAGTGGGCGTTGAATTTCTGAATTGAAGCAAACTTTTAAAAGATTTTGTGTATTCTTCTAAAAACAAGGTGTGTGATTCTCCTTCAAGTAGTTTGAGAAATTTTTCATGGCAACAAGCACTACTTCTCAACCTTTGATTCCCATCTTGAATGGTGAGAAGTATGAGTTTTAGAGTATCAAAATTAAGACCTTGTTTAAGTTACAAGATTTATGGAATCTTGTGGCGAATGGTGTACAAATTGGTGAAGATGAATGAAGAAATACTGATAACAAGAAGAAGGATTCAAAGGCTTTGTTTTTCATTCAAAAAGCTATGGATGATAGTGTATTTTCAAGAATTTCCTTGGTAGAGACATCAAAGGAAGCTTGGGATATTTTGGAAAAAGAATTTCAAGGTTCAATAAGAGTAAAGACAATAAAGTTGCAAACTATGCGATGTGATTTTAAAACAATGAATATGAATGAAAGAGAACATGTTCAAACTTATATCTCTCGGATATCAACAATTGTGAACAGAATGAGATCATTTGGAGAGCAAATATCTGATGAGAAGGTAGTATCCAAAGTTCTAAGGAGTCTTCCAGCAAATTTTGAACATGTGGTGGCTTCTATTGAATAATCCAAAGATCTTACTGTGTATTCTTCTGATGAAATGATGAATTTGTTGATGTCTCATGAGGAGAGAATAAACAGAAGAGAATTGAAGACGTTTGAGAAGGCATTTCAAGTGAAAGAAACTTCAACTAGTGGCAACAAAGGAGGTCATTGTAGAGGAGCAGGAAGTGATTATAGAGGAAGAGGTGGTCGTGGTGCTTTTCGTGGAAGAGGATCTTATGGAGATAAAAGATCAAGTGGAGGTCAAAAGCAATGTTATTATTGTAAGAAATTTGGTCATATTGAGACAAATTATTGGAACAGACAAAAGAATCAAGATGTTAAAGATAAAGTGCAGTGTAATTTTGTAAGAAGTTTGGACATTCAGAAGATAGATGTTGGTCCAAACAAAAACAAGCCAATGTTGCAAAGATGATAACATATCAAAATAATATGTTTATGACACATTTCTAAGGTGATAGTGATAATTTAGAAATTTGGTTCCTTGATAGTGGTTGTTCTATTCATATGACTGGAATGAAGTCTCTTTTCAAAGAGATTGATATATCAAAGAAATCATAAGTCATATATGGTGATAATAATATTGTTCAAGTTGAAGGAAAGAGGAGCATTGATGTTGGGACAAATGATGGCAAGGTAAATCTATTACATAATGTTTTATATGTTCCAAAAGTAGCACATAATTTGTTAAGCATTGGACAAATAATTGATAGTGGATATAAAGTTGAATTTGATGAAAAGGCTTGTAAATTTGAAGACAAAAATTATAAGCAATAAATTGCAAGAATTCATATGGCTCCAATTAAAATTTTTCCACTAAATATTTCAATAGTTCAAGGAAAAGTATTGAAAGCTAAGAAGATGTCTGATGCAGAATTGTGACATTTTAAATATGGCCATTTATATATAGGAGGTTTGAAATTATTGTATCAAAAGAAGATGGTTTATGGTTTTCCTAAAGTGGACTATGGTGGAATTTGTGAAGCTTGTGTTATGGAAAAGCAAGCTCGAAAGTCTTTTTCATATGAAAAATCATGGAGAGAAAGAAGATGTTTTGAGTTAATTCATGTAGATTTGTGTGGCCAAATGAATACACCATCTCATGGATGGTGTAAATATTTTCTTTTATTTATTGATGACTATAATAAAATGAATTGGGCATATTTTTTGAAGCATAAATCAGAAGCCTTTGAAAACTTTATGTATTTTAAAGCATTGGTGGAGAATCAAAGTGACAAGTATATTAAAACTCTACACATAGATAGAGGCGGAGAATTTACATCAAATGAGTTTGACAAATTTTGTGATAAATATAGAATCTTTAGACAATTAACTGCTCCTAATACACCACAATAAAATTTGGTCTTGGAAAGAAAGAATAGAACTGTTGTAGAAATGGCAAGAAGCATGTTGAAGATGAATAATTTACCAAATATATTTTGGGCTGAAGCTGTTGCAACTGCTATTTATATTTTGAAATTATCTCCAACATTATGGTATCAGAGCCATTATGTTATGAAGATGCTTGTGGAAAAGAAGAATGTGAAAATGCTATGAAAGAGGAGATTCAAAGTGTTGAGAAGAATAATACTTGGGAGCTTGTTGATGTGCCACAAGGAAAAGATCTAATTGGTGTGAAGTGGATTTATAAAGTGAAGCACAATTCAGATGGAAGCATAAAAAAATATAAAGCAAGGCTTGTTGTTAAAGGTTATGCAAAAAAATATGATATTGATTTCTATGAAACGTTTTCTCTTGTTGTTAGATTTGAAACTGTTAGACTATTACTTGTATTAGTTGCACAAATAAAGTGGAATGTTTTTGAATTTGATGTTAAATCTATAATTTTGAATGGTGATTTGGAAGAATATATCTACATTGATTAAACACAATGTTTCATTATTAAAGGCAAAGAGGAGAATGTTTATAAACTAAATAAGGCACTTTATGGGCTTAAAGAGGCACCAAGGGCATGATATTGGAGGCTTGATTCATAAAGAAGGGATTTCATATAAGTGAAAGTGAGCCTACTTTGTATGTGTTAGCTAAAAATGGTGATTTGCTTATTGTTTGTGTTTATGTTGATGATATTATCTATTCTAGATCTTCTAATGTGTTAATTGAAAAGTAAGGCTGATATGATGAAAGAATTTGGTATGACTGATTTGGGGTTGTTGCACTATTTTTTGGGCTTATAAATTATTCAAGAAGAAGATGAAATTTTTATATCTCAAAAAAGATATGCATTAGAATTACTAAAGGAGTATAATGTACTGAGTTGCAAGACTTTTTCAACACCCATGAATACAAATGAAAAGTTAGTTCAGAATGATGGTACAACTAAAGCCAATGAGAAAGTTATTAGAGGAATTGTGGTTGGTCTTATGTATTTGACACATACCAGGCTTGATATTATGTACTCAATTAATCTTATTTCAAGGTTCATGAACAATCCTTCTGTACATCATCTTAGAGCAGCCAAGCGCATTCTTCGCTACATTCGGGAGACAACCAATTATGGGTTTAGTACAAATCAATTTCTAACTTTAATTTAGTTGGTTTTACTGATAGTGATTGGGAAGGTTCCATAGAAGATAGGAACATCACAAGTGGATTCATATTCAATCTTAAGTCTGGAGTAGCATCTTGGAGTACAAAGAAATAAGCTAGTACTGCAATGTCATCTTCAGAAGCTGAATATATTGAAGCTTCATCAGTAGCATGTCAAGAAATTTGGATGAGAAGAATACTATAAGACTTTCAGCAACCTCAACTAAAGGTAAAAAAAAAAAAACATCAACTAAAGGTGACAGACATATTTTGTGATAATAAATCCACAATTTCTATGACAAAAAATCCGGTGTTTCAATGTAGATCATAGCACATAGAGCTCCGACATCATTTTGTAAGAGAAGTTGTGGAAAAAGAAACTATTGCAATTAAGTATTGTTCAACTAAAGATCAAGTTGTTGATGGATTCACAAAAGCTCTCAATTTTCAAAAAATTGAGAGATTTCAATCAAATCTTGTTGTAAGAATTTTGCATTAAGGGGTTGCGTTTGAATTAATGCAAAATAGTTTTTTATTAGTTAAGAATTATTAAACTTAAATTAGTTTGTTGTGAAACAATGTGACTCTTGGTTAAGTTTTTGTTTCAGTTTTTTTTTTTTTTAAAATGTAAGTTGTTATGTACGTGGGTAAGGAAGAAAAAAAGAAACTTCAATAGTTAAGCATTTCTCCTTTTCCTCTATTACGGGAAGCTTTTTTTTTGTCTTTGTGTTTCTTCAATTTCTCCATTTTCTCCAACATTTCTTCCATTCCTTCTTCTTAACTTCCTTCACAAATAATTTCAAAAGAAATCTAAACTTATTTAGTGAATGAATGCTTGTCTTAAGGAGACAATGATTCTCTTTCACAACCATGTTCCTCTTTTGCATATGTAATTTTATAGGGATTGATTACATAACCTTCTAGTGACCCGTTTGGTGATGCAAACTTTCTTGAACTTGTTGTTTAAATCTAGAAAAGATGCTAAGATGTCCCCATGTTAATTTGGTTACATTATGGGGAAAGCAATTTTGCATGCATTTATCTTAGTTGCTTGTAGATTACTTGGACAAATTTAAACATGGACTCAAAATTGAAATGTCATATCTTTTATTTGTTGCATAGGATTTTTAGATGAGTTTGTCGATACTTCATTTCATTTACGCTTCTAAAAAAGGGGGTCTGCGAGCTTGGGTAGAGTAAGGAGTTTGTATATTCATACATGTTCCAAATGTTCTTGCCTTGAGGAGTGATGTATCCTAATATTTAAAATGGTTCCAATGCATCTTTGAAAGAGTTTAATGAACTATATTTATTCATGTCATGGTTTACCATTTGATGAAAGTGAAGTGTATTGCATTTCTTTTTACACAAGTCTCATATATTAATGTCAATAGTAAAAGAATAATGATCTTCTTAACATAAAAAATAACATTCTGCATTGGTTGATTTTGCGGATGAAATATACTTGTTATTCTCCAATCCAATGTGTCTTTTGCGAGTTGTAAAGATTATTTATAAAATATGGTGTTGGCAATAAACTTTATTTTCAAATGATATTATGGGCATGCCTACTAAGTCTTTATTAGATTGGAAAGTTTATATACACATTTTAACTTCAATACTTTGTATACATTTGACAATGATGGATTGTGGTCACTTTCTTTCTTCGTCTCTTTCAATTTTTCCAATAAGTAGCGAATATATCATGTGATGCGTACTTTAACTTTAAGGAAGAAATTTTAGATGATTAATTAGTGTTAGTAAAACTTGACATATGAAGGATGAATTGCATGAAATTACAAAGGATTTCTTGGTGTTGTTTGCAAAGGATGTTACATGTTGAAATACCAGGGAAGAGCATGGGACTTGTATAAGCCTTTATTTTGCTCCATGAGTGATAATTTGTGGTTCCAAGTTGAATTTGATATGAAATATGTAATCAGATTAAAACTTCATCATGTATATCTATATTAATTTCTCTTGAAAGAAAAATTTCTTTGAACAAATTTCTCTATCTCAAATTATTCTTTAGGTCTCTTTCTTGAAGCACAAAAAATAAATTGAACTTCTTATCAAATTCCATTTTCTAGGAAGTATTAAAGTTGCAATGTGTTGTACAAAATAATTTTGATTTAAAGAAATTACATGTGTTGAGATTCATTTGCTAGCATTGCATTATAATTTCTTTCTTTGTTTAGATATTTATGCTTTGCATACGTGTTGGTGGTCAGGTCGTGTCTTCCCCGGCCTCATAGAGAGTCTGCTACATTTTGTCAGGTGTACGGATACACCTCGCACGCTATGGTCATATATAATTTCTGTAATATGTAAAGACCAACTCATTGTTTGATGAACTGGTTACACTTGCATACACAAGATTGCTATTTCGTTTTCACACCCAATGATTCAGGACCGGATTGTTACAAATCATGATCCCTAGCTTATGATTTTGATAATAACAAACATTATTGTTTGAGATTTTTATTTCTTCAAGCATATATACTAGAGATTATTTTTTTCTATACACACTAACATTTCAGGAACATCATATACTGCTCAAGACTACAAGACTCAAGTTTGGATAGAATAGGGTGTTAATCAAAAGAGTTCGTAATTTTAACTTTCTTATATTTTCTATTTCTGTAGCCTGGCCATGTAAGGGAGTATGCTAAATTGGTGACCGTGTATATACACACTAGGGGAGTGAGAAAATTTGAGTTAATTTTTTTAACAAAATGTACTATACGATTACGATCATACTGTACGATCTATTTTCTGAAAAGAAGTCTAACGACTAATTGAATCATAAATTTTAATGAACTGATCGTACTATATGATTTCAATATTTCAAATCTACCTAAATTATCCCCTATGATTATTCAATCAAATTAAGGTTAAATAAATATGGTTGATCGTCTAGTATAATCTAGATCATACCATTGATTGACAAAGTTGAAATATAGTCGTCCCATAGATCGTACCAGATAAAACCTTAAATTTTGAACTAACATATAGAATAATATATATATCATACTATACAAACTATTGAGCTTAGGCTAGCCGTACTGTATGATGAAAATAATACAAGACAATTGATAGAGAAAATTTCCATTCATTCCAACAATCATCATGTATAGATATAGATAAATAAATCTAATCATATTCTATAACTATACGATCGTACTGTGCAATATATTTATAGAATTTCAATAGTTTGTCTAAATGTCTGTCTGCATCATATTGGATGAGTCTAGTTTTTTGAACTCATCATACTGTACAATCTCAAATCGTACTATACGATCAAAGATAACTAAATTAAAATTTTTAGTTTTTTAAGCCTAATACTTAAGCAATCTCTTAAAGTCTTTTTGAAAGAGATTTTTGGCTATTGAAGAAACTATAAGAGAGATTATCCTTGAGAGCTTTAGTGTTTGAGGGACAAGGAACAAGAAGTTGTGTCTGAGGGAGAAGGCGTGTGAGAGGTTCACAAGGTTGCTCAAGGCATGCTTGTACCTAGCTTCCTTGTGTGGTCTTAGTGAGCTCTTGAAGATTCTCTTGAGAAAGAAATATAAAAGTCAAGAATCTAAGGTTCTCTGTCTTCTCTAAGAGGGAGAAAAAGAATTATTGTTCTCTACCATCACCAGGAGTGTGACGAAAGATTTCAGGTTCTCTGCCTTCTCTAAGAGGGATAAAAATTATTAATATTCTTTGTCTTCTCTACAAGGGGAAAAAATGATTGAAGGTCAGCTACCATCAACGGGAGGGGGATAAAGCTGATGGTTCTCCATCACACCAATTTTGGTGAAATTAATTTATTTAAGGGATTCTCTGTCTTACTATGGGGGCAAAAGGAGAGACACTATAATGATAGTATAATACTCAAAGTGGAGGACTCTAGAGAATGGACTTAGGCATTGTTTAATCAAATCACTATAAATCTCTTGTGTCTTTGTTCTAATTTCTTATTCTCGACATTTTACTTTTTATGTATTTACTTTTCTACGATAATTACTAGTTGGAAATAAGTTATTAATGATTTATTCTATTAATTAGAAAATCATCATTGTTTCTTCAACTTTTGATAACATTAATTGCTTATGTATTAAGTAATAGTAGTTACTTGTTTGAAAATTACTAAAAAAATCAAAAGCATATCAGTTGAATTTTTAAGCAAGTAGTTAAATTTTTAAATACACCATTTCACCCCCCTTTTATTGTGCCGAGATACAGTTCACTTAGGCTTAACATCCTATATCAAATTTTTAATTGGTATCAGAGAGGTACTAAAAAAATATTTAAGAAAACTTAGAGGTAAATGATCCATGAAACATTTCAAAAATAGGAATACCCTGGAAGGTTACTCTATTGCTCATCCACCTTTGTTTAACAACATACCATTTGATTTCTGAAAACTTTGTATGGCTACTTTTTTATAATCTATTAATTTTAGCATATGATTTTTAGTACAAGAGTGTTATTTTGCACCATCTCATTTTATTAATGGCATTAAAACTGAGTTACCATTTAATGAATGGAGTAATGAGGATAGAGACTTAGCTCAATTAAATGCAAAGTATTTAAACTACTTTTTCTGTGCTCTTAAGTCAAAAGATTGTATAAGAGTCTCTACCTGTACCATTGGAAAGGAAATATTGGATAAATTGTGTATTATATATGAGAAAACTAGTGAGCTTAAACATAATAGGTTGAACATCCTATTGTACGATTATGAACTCTTTTTCATGAAACCTAACGAAACCATATCAGATATGTACAGTAGGTTTATACAAATTATAACATCTCTGCATGCTTTAGGAAGAGAGCTTTCTAATTCAGAGAAAGTAAATAAAATCCTTAGATGTTTACTTAGTCATTATGATGCTAAGGTTACTTCCATCTGTTAATGAAAGGATCTTAACATTTATTCTTTAGATAACTTGTTAGGCTCATGCATTGCCTATGAACAAGGAATGAGTCAAAGACTACAGGAGATAAGTAAAAGGATAAGGTGGTAGCATTGAAAGCAAATGAGTCAGAAAGTGACAACTCTACAGCTGAAGTAGAGGATGACATAGCGCTAATGACACGATAATTTAAAAGCTTCCTACGAATAAAATAAAAGCATCATCAATAGTGGAACAAAGAAAAATCAAATAAAATATTTAGGGCGTCATTTGATACTATTTATTTTGAATGTAGGAAGCCGGGGCACTTGAGGATGGATTACCCCAACCTAAAAGCTCACTCGATCAAGGAGAAGGGTGAAGAGAAGATAAAGTTTAAAAGGGACAAGCAATAGACTCAGAAGGCATTTTTGTTAGGCTCTACTTTATATTCATTAGAAACATAAATAGAAGAGGAGGTAACCAATTTGTGCCTTATTCTAGCCAATAATATTGATCATTTTGATTAAGAGGAGGAATGTGAGCTTTCTTATAATGAATTATTTGAAGTTTTATAAAAAAATTCAAGAAAGCTGAAAAAATTTATGCTAGGCTAAACTCTGATTTTTCAAACTTGCAAAAAGAAAATGTTTGCCTTAGAATAGATCATTCTACATTAGATAAGGAGCACATGTCTTTACTTGATGAATATGATGCATTAAATAAGAGGCATGTTGACCTAACTAATGGACATGAATCCTTAAAAATAAATCATATTGAATTAGAAAACTCATATTGAATTATTTTAGCAGCATATACAACAGAAATAGATGATAATGAGCATGTATTGATGATAGATGTGTCTATCCTTGAAAGTGAGAATGAATTTTTAAAAGAAAAATTAAATACACATTAAAATAATAAACCAAAACCTACTTTGGTATCGTGGCATAACTCATCACCACAATATATATAATTTAATCCTAGGAAGAGACACCATAACCTAAATAGATTAGTGAATCATTTTCTGGGTGTTAGGTGTTATTCTTGTGACATTCTAGGTCATATAACCCATACTTGCACTATACACCGTTTGACACATTTAGTGTGGAGACCAAAATTACATGCATCACAGTATATCAAGCATACAATTCATCCATTACAGCATAAGGTGGAACCTAAACTCATTTGGGTTCTCAATTCTAATAAATAATTGACTTTGTTGGGACACTCTCACAAAAGGTCTAGTGAGAGCATGTGGTACTTGGACAACGGATGCTCCATGACTAGAGATATAAAGCAATTCATCACACTGTAGGCCAGGGTAGGAGGCAAGGTAACACTTACAGATAATACCAGTAGAAAAGTGGTAGTACGAGTATGATTGGTAATTCTAAAAATTTCATCATTGAAAATATTTTACTAATAGATGGCTTGAAACATAATTTTCTTAGTATTAGCCAACTATGTGAAAAAGGTTTGCATATTAAATTCTTATATACTAGTTATGTGATTAGTTTGAATGGAAATATTATTTTCAAAGGAAAGAGAATTAATAATGTTTATATACTTGATTTGAAATATTGATTATTACTTATTACTTAAGGTTTACTTATACCAGGTTTTAATCACATAAGAGTGAATCATTTAAGGAGTTTAAGACATTTTTCATATGGATACAAGAAAAATTAGGCTTTGAAATTCTAACTATTCATAGTTTATCATGATAGAGAATTTAAAAATGATAAATTTTAATAATATTATAAGGAGCTAGGTGTAGAACATAATTGTTCTGCTCTTAGAATCCCTTAGTATAATAGGGTTATTAAAAGAAAGAATATAACCATTGTAGAAGCTGCCAGAGCCATGTTAGCTGAATACTCCCTTCCTAAGTATTTTTAGGCAGAAGTAGTGAATACTGCTTGTTATGTTCTCAATATGGTTAATATTAAATTCACGCTAAATAAGCACCCTATGAGTTACTCAAAGGAAGAACACCCAATATCTTTCACCTTCTTGCCTTTCAATGCAAGGTGTTTATTCTAAGTAATATAAAATCTCCATTAGGTAAATTTGACCCTATATCTGATGAAAGAGTTTTCATAGGACACTCAACTATTGGTAAATCAAATAGAGTTTTCAATTAGATGACAATAATGGCATAGGAGACCGCCCATATAGTATTTGATGAATCTGATAAATTTAATGGGTCTAGGTCGAATGAAGAAGAAGTGGTTAAGATCACTAAAGGAGTATAATATATTAACTTAGAAGATAGATAGAGCCTCAAAATCCATTGGCTAAAGATTGGAGATATTCATCTAGTCATCCTAAGGACCTCCTTCTTAGAAATCCATCAGTAGGAGTAAGAACTAAGCATGGACTTAGGAAAGAGGTTACCACTTTACCTTTATCTCTTTGATAGAACCCTAAAACATAAATCAAGCTTTATTTAATGAATTTTGGATCCTAGCCATGCAAGACGAGTTAATTAATTTGTTAGAAATGATATTTGGAAGTTTGTTAGTGGGCCTAAATACTAAAGTGTGGTAGGAATCATATGGGTTTTCAAAAATAAGATGAATGACTCTAGCATAATAATTAGAAATAAGGCTAAATTAATAGCTAAGGGGTACAATCAAATTGAAGTGATTGAATTTAAAGAGACTTTTACCCTTGTAGTATGACTAGAAGCCACTAGAGTGTTGTTAGCATTTGCTTTCTTTAAAGGACTTGAGTTATATTAAATGGATATTAAAGTGTCATCCTAAAAGGGGAAATTAAAGAAGATGTATATGTTAAGAAACCTATAGATTTTGAGAATTCTAAAATTTTCAATCATGTATTCAAATTAAAAAAAAGGCATTATATGGACTAAAGAAGGCACCTAGAGCTTGGTATGAAAGGCTGAGCACTTTTCTTATAGATAGAGATTTTGTTAAGGTAGTATAGACACCGCCTTTTTTCTAAAGAAAGAAGAAGAAAACCTACTCATTGTTCATAATTATGTTGATGATATACTATTTGGATCTAAGAATAAAAATCTTTGTGATAAAATTTCAAAAGCAATGAGTGAGGAATTCAAAATGAGCTTGATGGGAGAGCTTACCTATTTTCTTAGATTTAGTATAAAACAAAAGGATGATAGTACTTTCCTTAAAAAATCAAAGTATATTAAGGATAATCTTAAGAAATATAAGATGGATAACTCTAAGGTAATTAGTACTCCCATGATCTCCACCATTCAATTAGATAATGATCCATGTGGAAAATCTATTGACTAGAAGAAGTATAGAGGAATAATTGTTGAGATAGTTGCTACTTAGTTCTTGCCTGTTTGATATTCTTGCAACTTGTATATTTTTTATGAATCCAAATATTATTGCTTTAATTATTATTTCTCCTAAATATTTTGGAAGAATTATTTTTCTCTTGTGTGTCCTAATATTTTAGAGAAATCATACTCCGGATTATTGAAAACTTCAAATCAAGATCAGTTTAGAGTTTATTATAATTGAAGTATGTATTTTTCATTTTATTGAGTATGAGAGAGTGTGATTATAATTTAGTAACTAAGCGCACACACACACACTGAGGAAGAGTTTAAAATTCATATTTTTTAAATTGATCGTACTATATGATATCTGTTCATACGGGATAATCTGGTCAATTATTTTCCCCAACGAGTAAATGAATGAACAGAAATAAAAATTTTTATAAGTATGGATCGTACTGTACGAATCCAGTTCATACATTCCTTCTAGAGTACAAAATGGATGAGATCCTGTTCCCTCAAAAAATAATTTTTCTAAGTATGGGTCATACTGTACAAACCCAATTTATACATGCATTCCAGAGTCTGAAATTGTGAGGTCCCATTTCATCCTGGCATTTCTTTTAGATGAATTTGAAAAAAATTTATAACTGATCATACCATACGATGACATCATGTGCTAACCATCCAGAGTACGAAATTGGGGGGTCCCTCTTCGTCCTGATGAAGATGAAAAATTTTCTAATTGTTCGTCCTGGACGAACTTGGTTCATATCGGATGATGATCGTGTATGATTTCATTTCATACTGATTCATAATAAGTTCATACGCAATATTATTTGAAGTGTTCATACGTATAAAATCTGATCGTACTGTACAATCGTGTATGCTCAAAATTAAAAAATTCAATTTTATGGATGGGTTTTCTATCTTTTGTATATAAGATCCACTAAAAAGTGACATTAAAAAGTATTGTCTTCATGATTTTTAAGGGCAATTCAAAGAGAGAGTGTGAGAGAGTGTTTGATAGAGATTTCTTACAAGTAGAGTGTGAAGGGTTCACAAGGTTACTCAAAGGCAAGGATCTCTTTGTAATTCTGGTTATCACTCTTCCTCTTCTCTTTCTAGATTGCTCATGTGAAGATATTTGAAGAAGATCTAATACTTTATTGAAACTTTGAGGGTGTGAAAGGATGAAGGTTCTCTGCTTATATTTGGGGGTGTGAAAGGATGAATGTTCTCCATCTATACTTGGAGGGTGTGAAAGGATGAAGGTTCTCTGCTTACACTTGGAGGGTGTGAAAGGATGATGGTTCTCAGCTGACAATTGGAGAGTATGAAAGGATGACAATTCTCTGCCGCATCGGGGATTGGTGGAAGAGAGGTTTTTATAAAGGCTTCTCCGCCTTGCTGTGGTGGCAAAAGGAGAGTCACTTTAGTAATAGTGCAATACCTGAAGAGGGAGTCTTCAGGAAGTGGATGTAGGTCATGTTAGACTGAACCACTATAAATGTTTATGTCATTTTAATTTCTGTGTTTACTTACTAGAAGTTATTAATTTATGGATAAAAAGTTATTTTGAAACTTTAATTAACTTGCTTTGATAATCAAGGATTTTCAATTTTTAAACTCAAGAGAATTTTTTAAATTACCAATTCACCCCCCTCTTGGTTAGGCTTGGGACATTAGTTTAGGTTTAATAACTAATCGAGTTTCAATAAGTGGTATCAGAGTTTTGTTTCAAAATCATAAGTTTAGACTACTTTTTTAAAAATAAGAATGGCTACTTTTGGAAACTGAAATACACCTGAAGGGTATTTGATCACTATACCTCCTTTATTTAATAATATTCCTTTTAATTTTTGGAAAACACGCATACATACTTTTCTGCAATCACTAGATTATCGCATGTGGATTTTAGTTTAAGAAGGGTTTACAAAACCAGTTAGATGGTTAATGGTGTTAGAGTTAAAATACACTTTGCTGACTCGACTGTAGAACAACATGATTTAGCATAATTAAATACAAAATGCTTAAATAATTTTTTTGTGCACTTAAGTTAGAAGATTATAAGTGAGTTTCAACTTATAAAAGTGGAAAGGAGATATATGATATACTTTGTATTACTTATAAAGGGACTAAACATCTTGTTACATGACTATGAATTATTTCATATGAAAACAAATGAATCTATTTTTAAAATATATACAAGATTCACTCAGATAGTCACTTCTTTACAAGCATTAGGTAGGGAATTAAAAAATGTTGAATTAGTGAATAAAATAATTCATTGTTTGTCTGTTGCTTATGATGCTAATATAACTGCTATAACAAAATTTAAAGATTTAAATGTTTACTCTTTTAATAATATTCTTAGATCATTAATTGCTTACAAGCAGCGAGTGAGTTAAAGAAAGATTGATGCAGGTGAACAACGAAAGGAGAAGAACATAGCACTGAAAGTGGAGGAATTAAAGAGTGATTAGTGACAACCTGAGGATGAGAATGACATTGCCTTGATGACTAGGCAATTTAGGAGCTTTCTTAAAAGGAAGTATAGGAGATGCCAACAATGAAACAAAGGTAAGTTTAATAAAAATGTTAAGGTTTCTAATTATATGATTTATTATGAATGCAAGAAACCTAGACATCTAAAATCAAATTTCCCCAATCTCAAAGCCACTCCTAGCAAGGAGAAGGTAGAGGAGAGAGCAAATGTTAATAAGGGTAATAATAGATTTTAAAGATCTTTTTGGGTTGACTAAGCTTCACATTCGTCAGAAATAGAAAAAGAGGAGGAAGTCACCAACTTGTGCTTAATGGTCAATAGTCTTGATCAGTCAGATTAAGAAGAGGAATGTGACTTGACCTATAAAGAATTGTTAAAAGTTTCTGAAAGAATTCATGATGTATTTAGAAAGCTTAAGAAAATACATGCTAGTTTATATTTAGAAATGCTAGAACTATAAAGAGAGCATGAAATCCTTAGAAAATATCACACATTGATAGATAACAACCACATGAGCTTACTTGATGAATTTGATGACTTGAACAAAAAAAATAATCTTTTAAAATCATCTTATGCTCAATTGGAAAAAGAATTTAAGAATTTTAAGGATGAATCAGAAAATAGAGAGCATTATTTAAAATATGATATTAATATCTTGGAAGATGTAAACACATATCTTAAGTCGAAAGTGAAAGCTCTCGAAGAAAATAGGAAACCTGAAATGCTTGAAGATTTTATAAATTCTATTTTGAGGTTAAATTTTACAACCTAGGAAAAGATAAATTTATTATAGAATATTAAGAAATCTATTTCTTGGAGTTAAATATTATTCTTGTGGCATGATTGGACATATTGAACACATTTGTACTTTAGATAGAAAAACTCATTTAGTGTGGAAACCTAAGATGCATAAACCTAGATATATCATATATGCATCTAGTTTTATTTTGCCAAAAGGAGAACCCAAACTTGTTTGGGTTCCCAAGTCTAACATTTGATTGTTTTACAGGAATGCTCTCATATAAGGCCTCATAAGACCATTTTGTACCTGGACAGTGGTTGCTCAAAGCATATGACTGGAGACACTAAGCAATTTATATCGCTGGAAGCCAGAAGTGGAGGCAAGTTACACTTGGAGATAACGACACTAGGAAAGTGGTTGGATTAGGTATGATTGGAAATTTGCAAAATGTTTTTATAGAAAATGTACTGCTTGTAGAAGGCTTAAAGTATAATTTGATAAGTAAAGTTAGCTCTGTGATAAAAGGGTACAATGTAAAATTTTTTCTCACTAGCTGCATATTAAGCATGAATGGTAATGATATTTTGCATAGAAAATGGATAAATAATGCTTATGTGCTAGATTTGAATTATATTTCAGTTCTTAATATTTTTTGTTTGAAAATTATTTTTAATGATTCATGATTATGACATAGGAGACTCTGTCACTTTAGCATAAAAAACTTTAGGAAAATTACCCAAAAGAAATTGGTTAGAGGTATACCAAAACTAGATTTTACTAAGGATCACATTTACGATTCATGTAAATTAGGAAAATATGTGTAGTCATCTTTTTAGTCTAACAAAGATCTTAGAACTAGTAAACCTTTAGAGATTATTCATATGGATCTTTTAGGACCGGTTAGCACTATTAGTTTAGAAGGGAAGATATACAGATTTATGATTATGGATGATTTCTTAAGATTCACGTGAGTTAAATTTTTTATTTCATAAGAGTGAGCCATTTGAAGAATTTAGAGATTTTTTGACTTGGATTCAGAGGAAATTAGGGTGGGATATTTTAACCATTCAAAGTGCTCATGATGGTGAATTTGAAAATAAAAAAGTTGAGGATTTTTTTAAAGAAAAAGAGATTGATTATAATTTTCTACACCTACAACCCCTCAACAGAATGGGGTAGTCAAAAGAATGAACATAATATTAATTAAAGCAGCTAGAGCCATGTTGGTTGAATATTCACATCCTAAATATTTTTGGGCTGAAGCAGTTAGCACTGCATGTTATATTCTAAATAGGGTGAACAAAGATCAAAATTAAATAAAACATCCTATGAGCTTTTTAAGGGTAGAACACCTAAGTTGTCATATTTTCATATTTTTGGATGTAAGATGCTCATACATAATAATGGAAAATATTCTTTAAGAATTTCTGATCCAAAATCAGATGAATGAATTTTTCTTGGATACTTTAATTTTGAAAAATCTTATAGAGTATTTAACAAAAGAACTTTGGTAGTTGAGGAGACCACACATGTTGTATTTGATGAATCTGGAATTTTAATAGAGCTAATTTTGGAAGAAGATGATTTGGAAAATAACTCCCAAAGGATTGAGAAGATTAATTTGGAAAAAAATTTGATGATAGAAAACCTTCTGCCTAAAAATTTAAGATTTTCTAAAAACCATCTTAAAGAATTGATTTTAGGTGAACCTAGTGAGAGTGCTAGGACTAGGTGTGGACTAAGAAAAGAAGTCAATCATTCAGCCTTTATTTCAATGATAGAACACACAAATATCAATTAAGCACTTTCAAATGAATTTTGGATTTTGGCAATGTAAGAAAAATTAAATTAATTTGTGAGAAATGATGTTTGAGAATTAATTGTAAGGCCAAAATATCAAAGTGTAGTTGGAACTAAGTGGATATTCAAAAATAAAATGAATGACTCCGGAGGTCGATAGAAATAAGACTAGATTAGTGGCTAAGATATATAATCAGATTGAAGAGATTGATTTTGATGAGACTTTTTCCCCTGTAGTGAGACTTGAAGTAAT
>NW_021319800.1:3433737-3517135 GCF_001605985.2 Dendrobium catenatum
TACAATAAGCCGTTGTTTTTTGAAATAATAGTTAGGCATATCTCGTAGAATTCTCCATTTCTTTTTCCATATAACAAAAGCCCGTTCTATTACACTTCTTAATGAGGAATGCCTCCTATTAAACACCTCGCGATAGCCTGTAGTAGTTCGACTTCCTCGTCGGAAATCAGGTATATGATATCGCGTCTCTGGATATGGCTTATGAAAACCTCGTTGCAGTGGATATCCAACATCAACTAAATAAAATTTTCCTGTTAACAGATACGTTAATTTTGTCATAACCTTAAATATTAAATATGTGTAATAAAAAAATTACTTATTAATAAAAATTTACCTGATGGCGGTGTAGGAAAATTGTATGTCGGACTCCTTAGAACATATTTGAATATATGGGCATGATGTGCTGAACCTTCCCATCCAGCTGCCACAAATGTAAAGCACATACTAAAATCGCAGACTGTCATTACATTTTGTGTAGGTGAATGATGTCACCCTATATATGGAATTTGATTTTCAACAGGAATACGGGCGTCTACATGAGTTCCGTCAATGGCCCCAATGCAGTCCTTAAAATATGGCATATACCTTGTATCGTTTCTAATATGTACAGGGATGTCACAAAATTCATTATCTTCTGGTACAATAGTATCCATTGCTAAATTAACTAATGCTCGAATTCCTAAACAAAAATATATGCTTATTGTTTATGTAGAATGCTGAAATCTTTCTGAGGTAGCTCTTACGGATTCATTGTGACTCATAATAAACAAAGTTATTCCAAGAACTTCTTTAGTATTTGTTCTATGCAAACCATGTAAACCATAAACAGATTCTAGTTTGCAAAGTAAGTTAGTAAATATAACTTGCGACATCCTAAATATATTATAAAACCTAACGGGATGGCCACAAAGTAAATCATGTACCCATCTATCGCCACTTTTATCTGATATCATGCAAGGCCTTTTGTTCAAATAAAGTGAGAAGTAATCATTTTGCATAAAACTTGAGGCAACCATTATATTGCTAAATTCTGTAATTGCCATTTTATCAAGATTTCACAATCTTCCATCATTACACTCGACACTTGAACAACTCTCATTATCAGTTGACATAGCGTATCTGAAAAAAAAAAAAAAAAAAACTATAAATTGTCTACCAAATGCTTGCAGTAATAAATAAAATTCAAATTAAAATTGTTTGAACATTGAAAAGCATATTCCAAGTAAACAAGTTCATAAGCAGCTAATAAATAAACATAACCGTTGTATAAATTAGCTTGTTATATACATTAATCTGTTCCCTGTAATAGGAGGACTATGAAAACTGAATAAAATGTACAAATATGTTTCAGGTTACAATATTCTTAGTGCACTGTGCAGCTTGTCTCTACTACCTGCTGGCAGACCGATATCCACATAAAGGAAAAACATGGATGGGTGCAGCTATACCAAATTTCCGAGAGGCAAGCCTGTGGATTCTCTACATATCTGCTATTTACTGGTCTATTACTACCATGACTACTGTTGGCTATGGTGACCTTCATGCTGTGAACATAACAGAAATGATCGACAACATATTTTACATGCTTTGCAACCTCGGTCTCACTGCGTACTTGATTGTGAACATGACTAATTTAGTTGTTGAAGGAACCCAACGAACAATGGAATTTGTATGAATCTTCCAATTTCATGAATGATCTTCTGTAGAAGTAGATGAGCAAATTGGAGCTTCTTACATGGTATTTACTGATTGTTGCAAAGGAATAATATACAAGCGCTGCTTCTTACATGGTATTTACTGCTTAACATTAATAACCTTTATAACTCATATAATTCAAAATATGCTCAAAACTGGGAAGTAAACAAATCTAATAATGAAGATTAAAAACAAAAAAAAAAAAACAAAACAAAAAACAAAAAAAATGTGTTATTCTTTTTTGTTATGAAGGTCCTTGGCTTTCTAGCCACTGCTGTCTTATCATCAACAAATCTTATCAACAAACAAAGTTATTACAGATTCACCTGCCTTTAAAGAACTCAGAGTTTACACAAATTGAATCTCTAATTTGCACAAAAGATTGTATTCAAACACAAATACAAATTCGTCCAAAGCCTTTAAAGAACACAGAATTTACAGTAACAACTTTATCTTCACCAAACTAACTTTTAATAAACATATATTCACTTATTACAATACTTGTGATTAAACACGCCTGTTGTCCATACATAAAAACAAATACACATAATTCTTTGAACAATATAAAAAAAGTAGTAAATAAACTTATTTTTTTTTTTTAAATTATCAACAAATTGTGCTCTACAGTAAAGATGTGAAACCCCTGTGGCATTGTTTTTTTAAAAACTAAACTTTTCTATCAGTTGGAAGTCCCATGAAAGCCTCCCTTTGATTCCGATCTAGTATATACCGAACATCAAATTCATAAAGCTCTGGATCGTCAAATATCTCAGGTATTTTAGAAATTTCTTCCAAAGCATCTGCAATTGTCAAACATTTCCTTGAAGCAGTTGATGATGGTAGGGCAGAACCTATGATGCACAGACACTTATCCTCAAAGAGGCGTGCAGTGTCCGACACCGTGTCTGACACGACACTCGTCCGACACTCGTCCGAGACGTGTCGGACACGCCGAAAACATGTTAACTTCAGCCATATCCTTTGCACCTTCGCCATCAACCAACTCTACAGAACAATTCGTATTTCCTAAGGGTTCAACTTCTTCTTCGACTCGGAACTCACGTGCCTCGGAATGAACAAAATTTTCATCAGCATCACATTCATCGAATTCTGGATCACTTCTTGACTGATGCCTTCTTATGTAGTTATGTAGTGCCATTGTAGCCACTACAATAAGCCGTTGTTTTTTGAAAGAATAGTTCGGCATATCTCGGAGAATTCTCCATTTCTTTTTCCATACGCCAAATGCCCTTTCTATTACACTTCTTAACGAGGAATGCCTCCTATTGAAGACCTCCCGATGGCCTCCTATACGTTAGCACCAGTGGCAACAACTCGACCAAACATGATATCTAATTTTTCCTCAAGCTCAGGCATGATTCCGTTATAACGAAACTTCTTTGCTGAAGGAAAAACCTATAATATAGGAAGACAAGTTGACTGGTAAGTGTATTATGTTTTATGGAATCATGTAACTTAACGTAAGTATATATATGCTATTGTACCTATAATTTTTCGCTCCACCATTCATTTGAAGCATCAATTGTTTTCTTCAAAGGATTCCATCCTATTCCAGTTTCACCGTGCATTAAATCTTTCCAAAGCTTCCACTCCTTTAGTTGATCTCATTTGTTTTTTAATTGGGCACGATCATAGGTTCGACCTGTGCGCTCATTAAAATTTTTTGTTAAGTTTCGTCAGCCTTCCTTATTAAAGTGAGTAGTTGGTCTGTTTCCCAATTCTATCTCCTTAATGCAAATGTCACAATAGATTAATGTGGTTTCCATCTCCCATGTTGCTGGAGCACCTCCTTCTTTTTACTTTCCCATTTTTTTTATTGAGCAACCTATATATCAGTAAGTTAGTAAAGCGTGTTAATATTAGTAAGTTAATAAAATGTGTTATAATAAACTAACAATTTGTAAGCATATTAGCTTACAGAAATAAAGATATTTAAATCATCATAACAAAAAACTTTAAGATACATAGTGATAAGAACCTTGATCCATCAGATTTGTACAGTGTTTTTTGAGTCATACCACACCACAACTTCACCATCTAAAATTTCACAATTTAAGTGGCTAGAAATTAACTTGGATTAGTGCTGTATTAAGAACCTACTCGAGTAATTAGCAGTTTTTTTTGCTGGATTAAGCATCTACTTCGGTAAAACACATGTTTTAATGGATTCAGGGCAAATCAGTGACGCTTAAACCTATCATATTCTTCAGCAGCCCTGTCTACACCAGTTCCCGATCTCTGCCAAGCGACCATGCAGCATTTTCGTCTCCATCCGCTCGTTCGTATCTCCGTAAACCGACCACTCTCCAGCCCATCGTCATCGTCTTCGTCGTCAGAGATGGACGAGGGCTTCGTGAAGATCCTCCTTGATATGGTCTTCTCGAAGCACCATAGCTGGCTTACCGCTCTCTCCAGCCCTTTCATCTCCTCCCGCATCCAGCAGCGCCACGTCGAGGTCCTTCTCCTCCATATTTCTGATCAACCTCGCCTCACCCTCTGCTTTTTCAATTTTCTCGGTGTCTATCTCCTCTTTCCCCATTCCCCCCTCAGTTTCTTCAAACTTGTTCACTACCTCCTTTGCTATGGACTACATTGGCCTGCCTACACCTTTCGTTTTTTTCCATATATTATTAAATTTTATTCTATAAATAATAATAAAATCTACAGGTAGAAAAATGGAAGAGGATCGGTGCTTGTGGAGCAAGATAAGATTGTATATTTGTATTTGCTGTAATAGGAGAGGGCGTAACTATGGATGATGAATGTTGCCAAAAACGGATGGATGCAAATTGGACAGAGGCATAACGAGCAAAGCAGGAAGGAGGAGGCGCTGTAGAGGAATGTCTAACAAAATTTTTAGGTGATTTTGGCCCCTTGAACGAGAAACGATTCCTCGTTGAAGCCTTGTCGCCTTGTCGCCGTGAAGAGGATACGTGAGTTTTTGCGTGTCGTGGGAGGGTAAAATAGCGAAAACGAGGGCAGTTCGCGGAAGGTCTCTGAAAATGGTGCTCACTTTTCTTTCACGTTTCTATGTAAAACACCGGTATTCAGAACGTAATAAGAAGAAGCCGTTTTTTCAAACAAAAATAAATTTTATGTGTTGACGTTGGCAGACGGAATAAGCACAAAAAACGGGCAAACAAACGAGCCCTTAGGCGTATACATCCTATAAGATTTTATAAAACCTCCCACCAAAAAGCCCAAAAGATAAGAACAGCCCTTTTTATAAAACTCCAGAAACCTCAGATAATTCCATCATTAGATACGTACCCATTTGCTAATAAGCAGAAAATTTATATCTAAGCCTTAGGTTTGGGACTTTTTTTACTGTTTTTTTATTATTTTTAAAAAAAAAATTATTTGAAAGTTACGTTCTCAAACTTTAAAAAATTAATTTCTCTACAACAGTAATCAAGAAAGTAACTTTTAAAATTTATTGTATAAAACAGTCTCGTAGTATAATTTTTTTTTGAAAACCACCAAAAAATAATGACCAAATATAAATTATGATTGCAATATGAAAAATAAAATAATAATAAAATTATCCTAAACAAAACCTATGGTTTCATTTGGGGTGATTTTCTTCGTGGTTTCTACAACATCTTTTTTGCACATAAATTTCTTAAACTCTAAGTCCATCTCTTCATCACAAGAATTAAGTTTCTGCTTTCGCTCCGCCCGCTCCGCTAGGGCAAATGCCCAAGCTTTCTCCGGTGGCTCCTTCTGGTTGGTTTCACTGGTCGTGGTGGCTCTTCTACCTTAGGGCAGTTTTTCCTTCTCTTTCAAGTTGTTCTTTGCTACTAGTTTTTGTGGGTTTTTCCTTCTCTTGCCGACATGTCGCCAAAACTGTGTGATCCTGAGTTTTTAGAAGGTGTTTCCTCTTCTCGTTCATTTTTAGAGGTGCTTGCTGGTTCATCGTCATCTCCTTCTTTTCCCGATTTGAAGGTTTCGTCTTTTCGCGGGTTACCTTCTCTTTGGATTTCGGAGAATGAAATTTCGGCGTTGGCAGCTCCGTTCCAATTTTCTCTGTTGGATTTTTCCCGTCTAAGCGTCCTTCCTTGGATACGATCAGGCTTTTCTTCTTTAATTTGAAGTTACAGGGGGAATTCTCTGTTACTCTTTTGGACCTGACACATATTCTCATTAAGCTAAAAAATGATCTTGATTATTGTAGGATTTTTTGCCATGGTTCTTACCTAGTTTTTAATTGTTATATGAAACTTTTAAAATGGTCCCCCCTCGTGGACATTGGTGTTGAATCGCCGATTGTACCCTTATGGATATCTTTCCCTCAACTCCGTCCCCATATTTTCTCTCCCAGGATTCTGCATGGTCTCGGTTTGATCTTTGGTAAACCTCTTAAAATTGACACAGTCAGTTCTATTGGCTCCCGGCCGTCTTTTGTCAATGTCCTGGTTGAGTTGGATGTTACCAAATCTTATCCTGATAAAATTTGGTTAGGTCCTGAGCTTTCTGGTTATGTCCAACAAGTGCAGTTTGAAGATTTTCCTCATTTTTGTTCTTCTTGTAAGAAACTTGGGCATTCCTCTGGCAACTGTCATCCATTGTCTGATAATCCGATTTTGGGTAAATCTCCACCTAAGGATATGGTTTGTACTATTGCGGGTAATTGTTCTTCTCATTTAGTTGAGATTGCTCTTAGTCCCCCCCCCCCCCCCCCCCCCCCGCGCTGTTAGTCCCCCCGTTTAAATGATACTACTCTCGTTTTGTCGCCTGTGGTACCGTTGCCCGCTGGTGACACAGTTTTGACTCCTGTGGAAGTTACTGTTAATACTCAAAATAATATTCCTGTAGTTGATCACAATTTGAACGTTTTGTCTGGGGATGTAGTTGATGACTTTATGTTGGCTGAAAAGGCAAGTAATTTGGATGGCAAGGGAGGTTGTAATTTGATTTCCTAGGAGGATCCTCTTTATTCTATATAGGTGGCGAACTCTATGCCTGTTTCTGTTTCCCCTGTTGTGGTCGGTTTGGAGAATGTGGATAATGTTGTGGTCAATGAGGTGGTTCGGGATGGCTGTGGTGTTGAGTTTGTTGCTAGTTTATCCCCTGATGCTCAACCTTTTACTCATTTGGGTATGAATTTGGCCTCCAATCGTGTTTGTCATAGTGCTGAGGACCTTCCTCGTGAGGCTCCTTTGGTGTCTGTGAGGTCTGCCCCCGCTGCTTTGGTTGGTTATGCTCTGAATTCTATGGTGTTGGATTGCCCGGTTAAGCCTGCTGTCGTGGAGATTTTGGGTGAGGAAGTGTGTAAGGTGGCTGGGTCTAGTAATTCTAGCCCTACCCCTAATGTTAGCTTAGGGAATAATGATTATGTAGATGTTCCTGTTACTTTTATGGATCCTCAAGGATTAATGTATCATGTAAAGGATAATTCGGGCATTGATTTGAGAGTCCACCTGGATTGGCTTCATGACTATAGTTTCGACTCCGATTCTGCTTCTGATTCTGTGGAATCAATCGGAGACGGCGATCCTGGTAATTCTTTTAATTTGTTGCGAGATCAACCGGTTGTTTCTGTTGCCTCTCGTGGTAGACCTCGTGGCCGGGGCAGACGTGGTCGCTGATTGTTGGATTATGTCGCTGATTGTTGGATTATGTGCTGTTTTGGGGTTGCTGATTTTGTTGCTTTTCTTTCGTTGGAATGCCTTTGTGGCTTGTTGTTTGACCGATCAGATGGTTTTGATTTGGACGCTGAGGAAGCAGCGGCGCTGCAAGCGTCGTGGATGGCCAGGGTTGGTTGACAACCTGGTTGGCCCTTCGATCTTGATTTTTCCAGTGAATGGCCCCGCCCTGGCAACCCAGAGCTGGTCTGAGTCCGACTTTATTCTTGTAAGCTTGTGCTGTGGCCAGATGTGTGGTCTCCTTTTGTAACATTCTTTCATTAATGGATTACTGTTTTATTAAAAAAAAAATTTCTTGAACTCAAAATTTTTGTACTCAAAAGTTGTTGCCCTCGGTTTTTGCGCATTTCCCCTCAAGCATGCTTGATCAACTTGATTGAACATTGTCGAGGTTAATTCAATTCAAATCAGTACTGATTCAGATTCGAATGTGTCGATTCGAGTTACATTTCATTAAATTGAATTGATCATACCTAATTGAACTCAAATCGGCTTTAATTGAGTCGAATTAGACACAATTACATTCAATTAAGCTCTATTAATTTTTTGTTGGCACCTTCAAACCTAATTTGAGTCAAATTAATGCCAATTTGGATTTAATTTTGTTAAATTAATTCAATCGGAACAAATTAAACCCAAAGCGACTTGAATTGAGTCAAATGGAGTTCGATTCAAACTCAAATCTAACCCAAATCAGCCCAATTTGTTCGAAGATGAGTCCAATTAAATTTCTAAGTAGTTTGGATCCATTCCTAAATCAAGAATTCAATCCAACGGCTCTGATTATGTCAAATTTTAAGTGGTTTATTTCTTTGCCAAAAATCCTGCACTTGCAACCCTACAGGGAAGATCTGAATATTTGGCTCTGGCCAGATCTCTGATTCGGCACATCACTCCCGATCCCTCTCCCTCTCTTTGCTTTGTATCTCTCTTCGGCCAGCATGAAGAGCACCAGCACAATCTCAGCATGGGCCGACCCTAGAGTCGCACGTCGCCTGCTCGCGTGAAAGGCCGAACCACCCGACCCTGTCGCCTGTTCGCGTGAACGGTCGAACTCCACACCGGCTTGAGTCTATTTGCTTACAGGTTTATTCTTCCTCTTTATCATCTTCTTCTTCTCCTCATTCTTCTTCCTCTATTTCTTCCCATTCTTCTTCTTCTTTTCTTTCTTCCTTCCACTTTTACTTCACCTTCTTCTTCCTCCACTTCCCCTTCTTCTTTTCTTTGTTCCTCTAAGCCACTGTCTCAAGGCTCACCCCCTATATAAACCTTAGAGAACTTCATGATTATCTTGGCCTGTAGTGTAGGTCACTTACTTATGCCATGTACATTGATGTTTTTTCGTATGAAGTGGGTCTCGTTAAGATGATTTTCTTTGGAGATTTAAAATTTTTAAAAATCTCTAAAAATCATCTCTTAATAATTAAATGTGATTTCTCATAAATATGTCAATAACGTAAAAAATTTAATAAAAATTGAGTTCTAGTATGTTAAATAGATTTGCATGTTAGCACTGTGTTGTATGTCTCCTTGTAGGTAGCGTGCTTAGTTCTATTACGTGAACCTAGTGTAGAACCCATATTTTGAAGTTCAATTTCTATATAACATTAATTAATTGGTGAAACATAAGTAATCAAATCATGATCAATCTTAAAATTGGCAGTCGGGTATTTAAAAATAGTAATTATAAATTAAAATCTATTAAATAATAAAAAAGGTAATTAAATAACAAAATAATTATTAGGTACCCTGGCCTATGAGACTATTAAGTTAACCCAAAAAAGAATGAAATAAATTTTATGGCCTTGATTTAACGAATGCAATTATCATTCATCATAAATAATGAGTAACAGATCATTAGTAAGGTAAGTTTTTATAAGATTCATTATATTCAATTTGGAGAGTAAATTTATATCAACCCATATGATTTTAAAGGTTAAAAGATTAATGAATATAATAAATATGTATATCTTTTACATAACATATCCTATCAAAAAGGTTTATAGGCTGGACCACCTCAAGTTATGGGGCTACTTGTCCATATATATATGAAGCAAATTTGTATGAACTCCTAACATGATCATGAACCAAAATATCTATATTATTTAAGATAAAACCAAAATAAGCAATAAAATCTTCTCTTATAAACTCTCCAACAATTAAGTAAAATACTAAAACACTAAAATCTAAACTCAAATTAAATATCCCTCAACTTTAAATAGATAAATAAAGATGTTGGACGAGTAAACAAACTTTGAGTCAAGCCTTAGTGTTGTGACCAATGTTAGATTTTGTTAATCTTTGCATATTCTCCCTTAATACATGTAAGATATATAAACTGGACTACCTTGAGCTATAGAGTTGTGTATCTTAAGGAGGCATTGATCCTCATGCCCGTTGTGAAAATGCCATGTACCTCATGAATTAAGGGAGATGGGTCTAAAAATCTACATAAATTGTCCATTTCAAAAAAAAAATCTAAAGCCTCCCATAGGAACCCAATCCAACTTCTTAACTATTCAAACGTTAAGCTTTAAGTCATGTAGAACCCTCATGTATATGTAAATAACGAGTTTTTCATTCTTATGTCAACCTTTAAAATTATTCAACCTTAGATATAGGAAGCCTTGGATTTTTACGGTGAATGACAGGACCTCTTAGTGTGTCACCCATTAGCCTTACCTCGAGTTTTAGAAAATCAAGGGAGAAATAACCAACCCTACCACCTTATTCAGGTATAATTAGATGTAGGATTAAGGATTGACCATTTGTCCCTCAATTCTTCACAACTCTAGCATAGGTTAGGACCCATATATTTGGGCTCTTTACTACCTAATAATCTAAACTATAACTCTAAAGTTAAGTCATAATTAATTAATGCTAAATAACTAATCACTTAAAGAAAAATCATTGGGCTAATAAATTAAATATTACGAACTTGACCTTATAACTTGAACCTTTCACCTAAATTGGAGTAGTTAGGTAACACTAATTTTGCATACAGTTAGGTGCTGGATATGACATTTTTCTATAGGCATCCTAGGGCTGGGTCTAGTTATGATAACATTTTTAAATTTTTTTTTTCACTTTACATTTATGATGATATGGTGTTGTGTTTATGATTTGGATTATTTATGATTCTTTTCTTTTCTATTTTATATATTGATGAGTGAGCACTTGCCCTTAAGTGGTTAAATTTTTATAAAGATATTTTTTTTGTAGGTGGCCACATTCCTAAGAGGCTAATAAAAATGCTCAAATAATAATTGTAAATGCACTTTTTAATAGGTACTATGAGGGTTGCTAAGCATCTTCATTTTTTTTTTTAAGTTGAGGGATATTTAATTTGAGCTTAGATTTTAATGTTTTAACATTTTGGTTAAGTGTTGAAGAGTTTGTAAAAGAGGATTTTATTCTTTGTTTTGGTTTTATCGTAATTAATGTAAATATTTTGGTTCATGATCATGTTAAGAGTTCATAGAAACCCATTTCATATTTTTCTTATTTTATTTGATTTTTTATAATTTTTTTAAGTTCTTGTTTGATTAACGGGTTTTAATTAATTTGAAGTTAGAATTAAGTTATTAATCAAATATTCATTTTTAGTTTATGGTTCATGAAAGTTTTATGGGTTAATAAAAATTTATTTAGAATTTTTCTTGGATTATTAATGGATTTTACTATCAATCAGTTCATGGCGTTGTCACAATGGGCATGAGGGTCAGGATCTCTTTAGGACATGTAGTCCCACTGCTCGAGATAGTCTAGTTTATAAACGTCATTGACGTGATAGATTATGTAGAAGATATACATATAAATTACATTTTGTTAGCCATCTCAATCTTTAAAGTTTTATAATCTTGATATGCATTTATTCTCCAAGTTGAACATGATAGAGGTTATGAAAGCTTTCATTTGGTAATAGCTTATTATTGATTATTTATGTTGGGCAATGATTGTCTTTGTTAAAGCAGAACCATGAGGTTTATTTCACCATATTTGACATTAACTTAATAGCCTCATAGGTTTGAATAATCCAAAAATAATCTTCTTTAATTTATTTTATTTATTATTTAATTGATACTTTATTTCATGATTATTATTTTTTAGTTGATTTATTATAAATTTTAGGATTAGTTATGAGTTCATTAATTATATTTCATTAGTTGATTACTTTAATTTGGCTTTTAATAGTTCTCTTTATTATTGTTTGCAGTAAATGAATTTCACTCACGAATTCAATATTAGGTTCAAATAATAGAACTAAACATATTACCTATAAGGAGATATACAACACAATGCTAACATACAAATCCATCTAACATACAAAAGCTCATCTTAAATCCAAGATATACAACATTGAAAGGCTTAAAAATCATTAAGTGGTAATTTTTAGAGTTATCTAAATATTTTAAAACTCCAAAGAAAGTCGTCCTAACGAGGCATGCTTCAGGTGAGAAAATAATGATGCACATGACACAAGTAGGTGGCGTACACTATAGGACTAGGTGACCATGAATGTTTTGGGTGATAAGCCTTAGCCAATAAAGCCAAGAATTCATGGGTGCACTATCCTATGGTCAATGACTAATACATCCTACCATGAATCATTGGGTGGAAATTAAAATAGCAGCCATGTGTGTGCAAGGGTTACCATTCATCATATAAAGGGGAGGTCTTTACAAGGTTACAAAAATATATACTTGAATGTGGCATATGGATGTGTATTAATACACCCCGACAAAATATAGGAGCCTTTCTATAAGGCCTAGGGAGACCTGACCCACCAAACAACGACAAATGTAAGACATGAGTACCTGGAAAGTAATAGAGAAAGAATAGGCCTCAGAGTTATGATACAACCAAAGTGTCAAAAAACTAAGACATTGGTATGTTCTCAATGCACCTATACTATTCAACATTCAATGTTATACAAAAGATGTATAAAACACATTGCATATGCTACATGCATATTTTTTATTATCAAAACAAAATATAGAAAACTCACATGTATACATTCCTAGCCAACATGAACAAAGCATCTTTGCATTGAATCTATATACATTAATGATTGAAGCATAAAGAAAACTATATTATATAACATGGTCATCAAACTTTACATAACATTAAGATACTATTTGATGTTGAGATTTATAAGTGTACATAAACAGCTTGTTGTAACATAATTGCTTTCGTTTAGGATTAAGCATGCTTCTAATTAATCATGAACTATATGAGCATATGAATGAACTAACTAAGCATGCTTCATGACAATAGTTGTAGCCACATGTAAAGATAAAGTATATGTATATATAACTATTATTCTAGTTCAATTGTACCTTGTGAAACATGACATCATTTTTTAATGATAAATAACAATGCTACTTTATAACTTAGTTTAACAAGGGTTATAACAAGTTGTTGCCAAATGCGTTAATTATGCTCATGAACCATATGTTGCAACTAGGATGTAACATACAACCTTAACACAACCACGATAATTGAATTAAATACATTGGCATTGCTAAAGCTTAAACATGAATACACATCTTACATCATAATTATGTTGTTTATAACAAATTAAATCTAAACATAATTTGAAGCTTGAATGCATGAATTCAATTTACAAATTGGTATGAAGTAGTCTGAAGCATAAATAATGATATGAATTTCACCAAAATCGATAGATGAAGTAAACTTTAAATACATGCTTATATTTGATGTTGATCGTCAATCATACAAGAGTATCTTTGGATTGCATTCTATATGGGCTAGGTCACGAACCAAATTCAATTTTCATAAAATTTGTACATATGTATACAATCTCAAACAATACATAGCAGGTTATAACATTTATTAATGATTCAAGAAGCTCTCAAATTATGATTTTATGCTATACATAGGTAAGAAATGATTCAAGATTTCAACAATAATAAAAGCAAATCGACCTTATTTCTTTTCTAAACAAACAATATCATCATTCAACCTTCTCTTAGTTATTAAAATTCATTGGCATATCTTTAATTAGTAGGCAAGAGATCTTTCAAACTTGCTTTCCATTGAATATGATTGTATATTTTTTTAAGCAAGTCTATAGATAAATTCTTAACACCAAAATCTATTTGAAGTATTGAGGCATAAGAATACAGGTATAGAATGAATCATGAAATTCTATGCTTACTCTTTCATGCTTTACATTAGGCTTGACTTACAATGACAAAACATAGAACATGTGAAACTCATTCATGATAGCAAGATAAATTTCAAGTTCGAAGATTGGGCTGAAATTTGGCCCGAATCAAACTTGATTTAGCTCCATTCAAGTCAATATGGGTTCAATTCGATTTGGTTGAACTAATTTAATGAAATTAAACCGAAAGAAACGCTGATTTGAGTCTTATTGGGTTGGACGAGGCTCAATTAAATTGCTCGAGCACGCTCGAGAAGAAATGCTTGAAACACAAGTTTAACAACACCTTCAAGATTAAGATTTATATGAAAAAAAAAATACTGAATAAATATTAAAGATAATAGTGGATAATTCAACGGAGAAGAAATCTTTATAGCTCATCAGATTATTGAATTGTGATTTAAGCTTCATTTGAGACAGCTTTATCATTATTTTTCAAAGCAGATTTCTAGTAAAAAAAAATTAGGAAAAAAAAGTATATTAAAAAGCTATTTTAAAAAGCACTAAAAAAGTTGTTCCATTCAAAATTTTAATGTTGCATTTTTCATTCCATCCTATGCTGAAAAAATCATAGAAAGCTGATGCAAAAGGGTTTCAAAAGTAGAGAATAATTTCCTTAGAAAGTATAGATAGTTCCATTAAAGAAGACGTATCTTTCTTTGCTAGATCTCAAATGAAGGGTGATGAAGAGGACAGGTTACCCATCCACAAATCAATTGCATGTTTTTATTGAGTATTTATATATAATAATTGAGCTTGTAAGAGGGTTATTATTATTAATACTAGAAAACTGTTTTAAAAATAGTAAGAAAGTCGTCCCAAATGAAACCTATCGAAAAATATAGATATGTAGAAAAAATATAAAATGATTTTGAGGAGAGCCAATCTACCTACCTCTTGAATAGAAGTTACAAGGGCCAACTTATTTTTCACCTTTTCAATTATATAACACCAAACAATTTATTATTATTTTTTAAATGGAAAGAAAATCAATATGTTCGAAAGAGACATTCTCAATGTTGCATTCAAGTACAAAGTTAAAAGCAAAACAAAGACAAAAAGGACCCATATTAAGATCGAATTGAGCTTGTGATAGATAACCTCGAGTCCTAAAGCACCTTCAAGTACAAGGATACTTTTGAGATACTGGGGTATCATCAACAAACACGATGCTGCTTTTCGAGGGGGAGGAAGAACTAAATTGAAAACCATCAATCCAGATGTTGATGGAAGCATATTGAAGTATTTTGTGTTAATTAGATGTCCTTGATTAATTTGAAGATATAAGGATAGGAAGAGCAACTTGTATAAGCCTACAAGAAAATTTCTTGTTGGGGTGATAATCCCAAAGATGGATTTGACATATATGTTAGCCTATTTAACCCTAAAGACAAATTCAAGAAGAAAAAATCTATAGATGAGAAGGTCAAAGTTGAAGTTTCAATTGTAATAATCAATAGTCTTTTCAATATTGATGATTAAGAAGTATTTACGCGTGTTTTGTATGATGAAGATAAGAAGAGCTTCATAAAATAGAATATATGGGCTCATAATAATATTTGACGAAAGCACATTGAGCTATAGAGAGGAAATATACAAATTGGTTGCTAATAGTTTTAGTGAAATTTTAAAACAATGATTAACAAGGTTAATGAAATAAAAATAGCAAAGTGTGGGTGATTTTACATGAGGCAAATAACAACTTATGCCCTTGGAGCCATTGTCTTCATGATATGAAATATATAGTGAATCTACTAACTAAATAAATATATTTAAATTTTATTCTTAGGCTCACCATAAATCATGCATGATAAATCAACATTGATATCTTTTAGGGCTTATCAATTTGTGCTGGTGAGTTGGGTTCGAGTTTATTCAGATCTAAATAAGCTTGACCTAAATTTAACCATTTTATCATATTGATCAAAATGTTTAATCCAAATTTGACTCGACCTGAACAAAACTAACCTAAACCCAACCCATTTGACCTACTTCATATATATCTTGTATTTTTTTGTAGTGATAAGAGCCGTTTAATCTTAATATGACTCCTATAACTTAAAATAACCTATTTAATATGAACTCAACTCGTTTAATCCAAACCTAAATAATAATCAGATCAAATCGATTTCATGCTTCAGGTTAACCCGAGCATAACCCAAATTTGCTTTTTTAATCGTATTCATATCAGATTGTTGGATTGAGACATTATTGAGGCCTTTAATAGCTCTATAGAAGTATGCCTTGAAATTTAAAATTTGCCAACTCAGAATATATATATATATATCAAGCACAAATCTTGAGGCAAAATCAAGATAGAAATTTCAAAAATTAAATCGAAGACCATCTGAATTCCGATTTTAGCAAACTTACAGTCAAACTGAACATTTTAAAAATACGAACCCAATAACACCAAATTTGACTCAATCTGAGCATAAATGAGCCCAAATCAAAGACCCAAAATGTATTTGGAAGGTTCAAACCATAATTGGAATTACCAAACGTGACATGATTATAATCAAATCGAGTGTCTTCATGAGACGAATCCAACGAGCCCAAGATCACTAAAATTTGATATCATTAAGGCATTCAAATTACCATTAGCCGGTCCACGATCAAGGGGATCAATATCAGCCATCCATTCAATGCACTCCCATTTTGACCTTGATCCTCCCCATATTTATAATTAATGTCACTATCAAAAAACTATAAATAGTCTCCACTCTTCTCATGAGAGGGGGGAGAAGAAGGAAAGGAAGGGAGGAGTTTGAGAGCTCTCTTTCCACCGGCCACCGCGAGAGTTCTTGCTGACCACCATCGAAGTTCCTCCCGACCATCGTCGAAGTTCCTCCCGACCGCAGCCGGAGTTCTTGACGACCATCGTCAGAGTTCCTCCCAATCTCCGTCAGAGTTCTAGCCTTTTCTAACCACCGTCGGAGTTTCTCCCAATCTTAGTCAGAGTTTCTTCCTGATTGTCACAGGAGTTTTCTTCCCGACTATCACCGGAGTTTCTTCCCGACCATTGTCGAAGTTTCTTCCCAACCGTAGCCAGAGTTTCCCCCGATGGTCGCTAGAGTTTCTTCTCAACCATTGCTAAAGTTCTTCTCGACTCGACAAAATTTCTTCCCGACCATCGCCAAAGTTTCCTCCCAACCATAGCTGGAGTTCTCTTCCCGATCACTGCTAGGGTTTTCTTCTGGACTGTCGTTGAGGCTCTTCCCAACCACTGCATTATTTCTATTGGTTCATCAATTATTTCCAAATTTTTGTTTGGTTATTAAGCTGTAATTTAGCATCTCAAAATAAAGGAGTGAATCAATTTTTGTAACCAACCCAGATATAGTGGAATTCTCTCCTCTAGGTCAGGCCCTGTTGTTTTTTCCTTTTTGGGTTTTCCATGCAAAAAAGTTTCATCTATTGGTGTGTTGAATATATGTACATTTCCAAGATGTTATATTTTTTACTCTACCGCCACATATATTCTAGCTTGCAACAGTTTGGCGCCGTCTGTCGGAAAAGATTCCTAACTGGGGAGTAAACTTATGCAATTTTTTATCGCCCCTCAGGTATCAACTAATGATGCATCAATGTCATTGGAATTATATATAGACTGGGCGGCAACCTTGGCTACAACCATGGCAAGAAAATTCCTCCAAATCTTCCGACATTCAAGATTGTATCTTTGGAAACAATTTTTCATAAAGCTTCTAACAAATACTAGGAAGCTTCCAATAAATTGCAAGCTATTTAAAGTCTCTTGCTAAATTTTTCCTCCTTTGGTAATGTCTTAATCTTGACCTAAAAAAGACAATAACGGTCTAAAGATAGACTATTCATCACATTTGATTTGGGATACACGTGGTATTACCTCATCCCAGTCAGGGCATAATTGATTACAGGTGGATTTGATTCGACTTCTTTCATAAAGGTTAATGTCATCGATCAACGCTTTGAAAAACAATCTTGAATAGGTCATAAAATCTTTGGTGGATTCTCTCGACCTCTTCCACACAAGTTAACTTCATCGAGCAACTCTTTGAAAAACAACCTCGGATAGTTCATACATCCTTGGTGGATTCTATCGACCATTTTCTCACAGGTTAACATAATCAAGCAACACTCTGATAAACAACCTCGGATAAGTCATACATCATTGATGGATTCTCTTGACTCTTTGACACAAGTTAACGTCATCAAGCAACGCTCTGACAAACAACCTCGAATAGATCATACATCATTGATGGGTTCTCTTGGTCTTTTTCACACTAGTTAATGTCATCAAATGAGCCCAAAAGAACAACCTAATATAGGTTAAATATCCTTAGATAAGTATTCTTGGCGAATCCCATCGATTTCTTGCATATAGCATTTTGAAGCATCTATCTCAACTTTTTTAAACAAGGAATTGAAACCACCGAGCCTCCACTCTATTGATATCGTTAGAGTGTCACTAGATAGCTACATTCGACAAATTATTTGACCCTCAAATTATTAGTTATCTTCCCCTGTTAGAATGCATTCCTTCTATCTTTAACAAAATATAGCCCGATTGTTGTCATTAGTTCAACGCCTGATCACCAAAGTCAATATATCACCTAATCACCTTCAATAGGCTTTCATCGAGCATACTACCTAACTCCATACATCAAAGGATTGACTTATAATCATCATATCTCTTCTTGACTACCCATCATCATCAAACCTCCATCCAACCGTCAACACCACTGTTCCTCAAGGTGCAAATTTAGAGGAAAGGTTGACTCATATGGTACAAAAGGGTTCGGGCCTTTAATGAAGATTGACGATCTTGTGACTCCTTTAGGACGGTCTTCAGATGAAGACCGTCCTAGAGGAGGACCGAGCCTTTACCGACTTTTGACGGTCTTGCGGCTCCTTCAGGACAGCCTTCAGATGAAGACTGGAACCCACACCGGAGGACCGAACCTTTACCGAATTTTGACGGTTTTGCAACTCCTTTAGGACGGTCTTCAGATGAAAATCGGTGTCCACACTAGAGAACCAAGCCTTTCCGACAACTAAAACATTTTTATTTCTTGTCGGTCTGTCTTATCAAATATTTGAGAAAAATTGTACCAACTTTTTCTTTGGATTTCCTAAGCCTCCAAGGGGAAGGGGAGTATTTATAGGATTGGGGAGGGGAGCAAAAAAAGGCAATTTAGAATATTCTAGAATTTTTTTTGAATTTTTTAATAAAGTTTTTTAGAATTTTAAAAGTCCTTAATTAATTATTTCCATATAAAATTATATAAAAAGGAAATATATTTATTATAAAAAACCGGAATTCTAGGCACAATGGTGGACTTCTTAAACTACCATTTAGTAGAATTACCACAATTAATATTAATATTAATTAGACAAAATGAAGGCGCTTTTAATATATTTTAATTTAATTTAAGAGCATTACTATATCAATATTACAATAACGTATAACCATTATAACCATTATACTATGGTATTATTAAATATAAATTAGAATAAGTCTAATTTATATGTTATAAATTCGTATATAAACATATATTTATTATTATATAACATGTTATATAATAGATTATACCTTATAACATGAATTACGTCCATACATTAACTCTTAATACTAATATTAATATATTCCTGGTATATAATTATATTGATAAATTCCTTCTTAAACTTAGCGGACCTTCCTTGTATATCAATATAATTATGCTTAAAAGTTCATATGCACAGGAGCTTAATTCTTAAACTTCTAATATTAAGCTTAACCAGACATACATTCCATGTTGATTTTAACCAACCTTTCTCTTTTCAGATTCTTTGGACGATCAATTATGGTCAACCATAATTAGTGATTGGCTAATAGGATTAAATTTTGTGACTATTTATGTAACTAAATTTTTAATTAATATAAAACTATAATTTAAACTTTTGCATTGCACATAAAATTCATAAATTTTATATAATTAATATTGGTGTGAGACAGCGTAACTGCCACCTCTAATCAGAAGATGTGTGCATGAAGCACGCGTATGTGGGCATGTCTGTCGATGGTGGGCGGAGCCAGCTGGTTGGTTTGGCCGTCAAACTTCGTCCAGGCATAATTTTGGCCCGGACGAGCCAATTTGGAAATTTTGGGTTCTGGGAACCATTTTTCAACATTCTGAACTCAATTTTGATATTTTTGAAGATATTCGGGACCTCTGTGCCCAAGATCAGAATATTCTTTTTTTTTTTTTTTTTTTTTTTTTTTTTTTTTTTTTTTTTTTTTTTTTTGAGAAGATGCCAAAGCAATTTATTAGAAACACATTACAAACAACTAATATACTCCTTTAACAAAGTAAAAACGGAAGGAGGAATATTATTACAAATGAGGGAATCCAAAAAAAAAAATCACCAGAAATTGCTATCTTAGCACACAAATCAGCAACTCTATTACCTTCTCTATGCACATGCTGAAAAATAACATGGCTGAAATCTTTAAGATAGAGGAAATCCTTCGGATTCAAGCTCCCCACCTTAACATCTACCTTATTCACTGAATTCTGAAACAATTTGATAACATTTAAGTTATCACCCTCAATTAAAATGCCTTTCCAATCATACATCCAATTATGTATGAACTTGCCCAGATACGAAACAACAAGAATATCCAAATGAGAGCAGTCCCAATGAACCAAATTGATCCCGAAAGCACTTATAAACCTTCCTTTGTTGTCACGCAGAACACCACCAACTCTTGCCATATCAGAATTAGCTAAAGAGGCATCCAAGTTTACTTTGAGCCATCCTGGAGGAGGGGGATACCAAGATTTATGAGACAACTTTAGAAGCTGATTAGTATCCCATCTCTCCTTGATGTGATCAAAACAAAAAGATGCATAAGCAAAATTAACTGCAGATGCAGCTATATAAGCATCACAATCCTCGACGCTGCCATGAATTGCCTTATTCCTGCTCTGCCAACATAAAAAAACAACAGAGCAATACAAATTGCCCAAGAATGGATTCTAATGAGAACACTGTTGTATGAACAACAAACATTTCTCAAAAGAATTAATCTTAGGGAATAAATAACCCCACTTATCCAGTACAGCAAAAACCTTAATCAATTTCTCACATTTAACAGCCACATGATAACCATCTTCAACAGCTGGACATCCTCTCGGACTGTTCTCAGAAATTGCCAATGTTCTGTAAAATAAAAAAGTCTTGGAAGGAATGGCATCAATTTTCAGCCTCCGCCAAAAAAATTCAACTCTAGGCCTTAGTTTTACCTTTTACAACCAACTTAGAAAGTCGTCATCTACCGCCTACACATATAATTTTTCTATAGCCAGAGCAGTTATAGTTTTGCCGGGAAAACTATACAACAGTTCTACACTGTCTCCATTCAATTCGTCATTAATAGGAATTTGAAGGATGAGCTCAACCAGCATATCACCAAATTTACATTTCAGTGACTCTTCATCCCAAGCTCCCTCTTTGATAAGATCAGATACTTTATCTTCCTCCAAAATAGAGCAATTCACATACGTTGGCCAGCTTTCAATCCTCCTGTCCAGGATCCAAATATCCTTCAGAATTCTGATTTTGATCCAGTTCCAATGCTCCATATGATTATTGGAAGTAATGCTTTAGCACCTTGTAAAATAATTTTCCAAGAAGGAGAATAACATTTCATGCTGTCCACATTCCAAGGATCATTCCCATATCTGACAATCAAAGATCTGTTAAGCATAGAAGTCAAATTTGAGATGAGATTCCAAGCAAACTTGGCTCTCAGAGGTCCAATCTTATCAACAGCCGAATATAAACCCCATCCACCCTTCAATTTAGGCAAACACATCACATTCCAAGCTACATAGTGAAGGCCGAATTTTCCATTATTGTTGTGCCACAAATAATTTCTACACATTCTATCAAAATCATTTAAAATCCTTAAAGGAATGAGTGAGTGTGCTACTAAAAAAAGTGGAAGAGTAAGAAACGAAGATTTAATCAAAGTTAGCTTTCCACCTTGAGAGATAAATCTATTTACCCACATATTCAGCTTATTACTAGCTTTGGCCATAAGATTCTAGAAATCTGAAAGAACCTTTCTTCTTAAAACCAATTTCACCCCAAGGTAATCCATCTCATTTACCTTCCTGAAGCCCATTTTATTTGCCAATTTACAACCTCTACTGTTCCTCACACCTTTACCAAACAAGATAGAAGACTTCAACAAGTTAATTTTCTGTCCAGTCCACTTGCAATAATCAAAGAGGAATCTCTTAGTTAATATTAAATTATACCAGGTAGCATCAGAAAAAACTATCACATCGTCTGCATACATTAAGTGAGAAATCAAAGGAGCAGTCGAAGCCACGTTAACTCCCACACCTATTCCAAACTGATCAAAAGCATCAGATAAGAGTTGAGTACACAAAATGAAAAGAAAAGGAGAGAGTGGACAGCCTTGTCGGAATCCACTGCTGTCAACAATCCACTCTGAATTACTGCCATTTATCATAATAGAGAATTTAGTAAACTTTACACACTCCAAAATGAGATTTGAAAAAACCTCAGGAAAACCAACCCTCTCAAGCACTTTTCTTAGTATCCCAACGCATACTATCATAGGCTTGCTCCATATCGACTTTCAAAGCCACCATGCCTTTTTTTGCTCTAGAGAATCTCATTTTATGGAAGATATCTTGAGCAAGCATGATTTTATCAGACATCGATCTGTTTTTAATTCGACATCAAAAATAGGGGAGGAACTGATATATCAATAAAAATTATATTGATCGGGCACCAATCTCAAGTCCAAATCAAGATAGAAACTTCAAAACTTAAACTGGAGACCATCTGAATTTCGATTTTGCAAACTTACAGTTGAACTGGATATTTCAAAAATATGAACACCATGACACCAAATTCGACTCAATACAAGCCTAAATGAGTCGAAATCAAAGACCCAAATCGCATTTGGAAGGTTCAAACAATAATTGGAATTACCAAATGGTTTCCAAACGTGACATTCTTATAGTCGAATCGAGCGTCTTGACAGGGCAAATCTAATGAGTCCAAGATCACTAAATTTAAATATCATTAAGGCATTCAAATTACCATTAAACGATCAACGATCAAGGGGATCAATATTAACCATCCATTCAAATCACTCCCATTTAAACCTTGATCATCCATATATTTACAAGTAATGCCACTCTCAAAAAACTATAAATAGCCCCCACTCTTCTCATTGGGGGGTGGGGAAAGAAGGAAAGGAAGGGAGGAGTTTGGAGCTCTCTTGCCACCGACCACCACCGAAGTTTTTGCCGACCAACGTCGGAGTTCCTCCCGATCTCAGTCGGAGTTTCTTCCTGACTACCACCGGAGTTTCTTTTCGAACACCACCAAAGTTTCTTTCCAACTGTCAACAAAGTTTCCCTCGATCGCTGCCGGAGTATCTTCCTAACTATTGCCAAGGATCTTCCAGAGTGTCACCTAAATTTCTTCATGAATGTTGCCAAAGTTTCCTCCCAACCATAGCTGGAGTTCTCTTTCCAATCACTACCGAGGTTTTCTTCTAGACAGTCATTGAAGCTCTTCTCAACCACTTCCTTATTTCTGCCAGTTTATCAATCATCGTCAGATTTCTATCTCATTATTAACGTGTTGTAATTAATTTAGCATCTCTGAGTAAAAGAGGGAATCAAACTTTGTTACTAACCTAGACTTAGTGGAATTTTCCCATCTAGGTCAGGCCCCATGATTTTTCCTTTTCGGGTTTTCCACGTAAAAAAGTTTTTGGTGTTTCTCTCCCATAATTATCTTTTGGTGTGTTGGATATACGTATATTCTAAGGCAATGTATTTTTCACCCTACCGACGCATATATTCTAGTCTACAGCAGTCTAGTCTATTGACTACCGCTGGACATCTGCTCGTATGCTGACCACCACTGGAGTCCTTCTGACCACTGTTATTTGACTACGATCCTTCTGACCTCCGTCACCTGCCGACAATAGTTCTTCCGACCTTCGTCGCCCACAGACTATGGTTCGTATGACCTCTATTGCAAGACAACAAACTTTATGACCTCCGTCACCCACCGACTACTATCCTTTCGACCTCCGTCGCCCACCGATTATCATCCTTCTGACTTTCATCACCATATAACGATCATTCCGACCTCCGTTGCCCCCCAACTATGGTCATTCTAACCACCATCGCCCAATTACGGTCCTCTCGACCTCCATTGCCCGTCGAACACGGTTCTTCTGACCTCCATTGCTCGCCAACTACGATCCTTCTGAACTCCATCACCCACCAACTACGATCCTTCCGACCATCGTCGCCTTTAGATTACAGTCATTCCGACCACTGTTGCTAACCTCCAGTCCTCCCGACCCCAGTCACCCCCCGACTATGATTCTTCCAACGACCATTGCCAACTACGGTCCTCCCGAATTTGCCAATTTACAACCTCTACTCTTCCTCATAGCTTTACCAAACAAGATAGAAGACTTCAACAAGTTAATTTTCTGTCATGTCCACTTGTAATAATCAAAGAGGATTCTCTTGGTTAATTTGAAACTAGACCAGCTAGCATCAGAAGAAACCATCATATCGTCTGCATACATTAAGTGAGAAATCAAAGGAGCAGCCAAAGCCACTTTAACTCCCACACCTATTCCAAACTGATCAAAAGCATCAGATAAGAGTTGAGCACACAAAATGAAAAGATAAGGAGAGAGTGGACAGCCTTGTCGAAATCTACTGCTGCCAACAATCCACTCCGAATTAGTGTCATTTATCATAATAGAGAATTTAGGAAACTTTACACACTCCAAAATGAGATTTGAAAAAACCTCAGGAAAACCAGCCCTCTCAAGCACTTTTCCTAAAGTATCTCAACACATACTATCGTAGGCTTGCTCCATATCGACTTTCAAAGCCACCATGCCTTTTTTTGCTCTAGAGAATCTCATTTTATGGAAGATCTCTTGAGCAAGCATGATTTGATCACACATCGATCTATTTTTAATTCATGCAAAAAATTTGCCAAAAGCGACGATACGTATTTTTGAACTTCAGGAGCTTCGACATCCAAAAATAAGGGAGAAACTGATATATCAGTAAAAAATATATTTATCGGGCACGAATCTCAAGGCCAAATCAAGATAGAAACTTCAAAAATTAAACTGGAGACCATCTGAATTCTGATTTTACAAACTTACTGTTGAACTGGATATTTCAAAAATATGAACCTGTCGACACCAAATTCGACTTAATCCAAGCCCAAATGAGTCGAAATCAAAGACCCAAATCGCATTTGGAAGGTTCAAACAATAATTGGAATTACCAAATGGTTTCCTAACATGACATTCTTATAGTCGAATTGAGCGTCTCGACAGGGAGAATCGAATGATTCCAAGATCACTAAATTTAAATATCATTAAGGCATTCAAATTACCATTAAACGGTCAACGATCAAGGCGATCAATATCAGTCGTCCATTCAAACCACTCCCATTTTAACCTTGATCCTCCATATATTTACAAGTAATGCCACTCTCAAAAAACTATAAATAGCCCCCACTCTTCTCATTGCGGGGGGGAGAAGGAAAGGAAGGGAGGAGTTTGGAGCTCTCTTGCCACCGACCACCATCGGAGTTTTTGCCGACCAACGCTGGAGTTCCTCCCGATCTCTGTCGGAGTTTCTTCCTGACTGCCATCGGAGTTTCTTCTCGACCACAGCCGAAGTTTCTTTCCAACTGTCATCTAAGTTTCCTCCAACCGTTGCCGGAGTATCTTCCCAACTATTACCAAGGATCTTCTAGACTGTCACCTGAATTTCTTCATGAACATTGCCAAAGTTTCCTCCCAACCATAGCTGGAGTTCTCTTCCCGATCACTACTGAGGTTTTCTTCCGAACAGTCGTTGAAGATCTTCTCAACCACTTCCTTATTTTTGTCGGTTCATCAATCATTTCCAGATTTCTATCTCATTATTAACGTGTTGTAATTAATTTAGCATCTCCGAGTAAAAGTGGGAATCAAACTTTGTTACCGACCTAGACTTAGTGGAATATTCCCATCTAGGTCAGGCCCCATGATTTTTCCTTTTCGGGTTTTCCACTTAAAAAAGTTTTTGGTGTTTCTCTCCCATAATTATCTTTTGGTGTGCTGGATATATGTACATTGCTAAGGCAATGTATTTTTCACCCTACTGACGCATATATTCTATTTTGCAACAGTCTAGTCTGTTGACTACCGCTGGACACCCGCTCGTATGCTGACCACCACTGGAGTCCTTCTAACCACTGTTATTTGACTAAGGTCTTTCCGACCTCTGTCACCTGCCAACAATGATCCTTCCGGCCTCCGTCGCCCACAGACTATGGTTCGTATGACATATATTGCAAGACAACAGACTTTATGACCTCCGTCACCCACCGATTACTATCCTTTCGACCTCTGTCGTCCACCGATTATGGTCCTTTCGACTTTCATTGCCATATAACGATCATTCCGACCTCCGTCGCCCCCTGACTATGGTCATTCTAATCGCCATCGCCCAATTACGGTCCTCTCGACCTCCATCGCCTGTCGAACACAGTCCTTCTGACCTCTATCGCTCGCCAACTACGATCCTTCTGAACTCCATAACCCATCAACTATGATCCTTTCGACCATCGTCGCCTTTAGATTACAGTCATTCCGACCACTATTGCCAACCTACGGTCTTCCTGACCCCAGTCACCCCCCTCGCCTATGATCCTTCCAACAACCATTGCCAACTACGGTCCATCCAACCCTAGTCTCCCACCGACTACGGTCCTTCCATGTCAACTACAATCCTTCCGACCACTGTTGCCCACCGATTACGATCCTTCCACCGGCTACGGTCCTTCCTACCACCTTCACCTTATTACGATTTTTTTGACCTCCGTCACTCGACTACGGTCCTTCCAACCACCGTCATCCCACTACGATCATTCCGACCTACATCGCTCGCAGATTATGATCCTGCCGCCCAAATGAACATACCAACACTAATTCTTCCAACTACTACCATATTATGCACTATATATGATGTATATTTGCTACTTCAAGCTTAAGACCTTTATTAGGAAAGTCCTCATTTGTAATCAATTGCAAGCACTAGTGGATTCATTCATACTGGGCCAGACTCTGTGATTTTTCTTCTTTTTAGGGGTTTTTACATAAAAATTATGATGTCTCTTATAAATGCTATAACCATATTCTTTTACCTTTTTGTGTACTCGATATTCGTACAAAGCTAAGACACTAAATTATATTACTCTCTATCATCGCGAATTTTCCATGACGCAATAATATATATATGAGAGAGAAAAGGAGAGATTACCAATACAATTTTGTAAGGAATGAGATGATGATGGACATATAAAATTACACATCAAATATAAAAAATTTATGACACAGTCAAAAAATAAAGATTTTTTTCTACTAAATCAACCTTGATCATGTAGCTCTTTATTCTATGAGTGATCACATTATGATTTATTGGTTAGAAACTTTAACTATCAATCAAATAATTTTGAATTCCAGATAAAGATGTCAAATAATTATCTTAATTGGTCTAAATGTAATATATAAAAAAATTAAATGCACGCCTGCCTAATTGACCTGATAAATATGCCAAACAATTACCAGTTACCAAAAGCTGCAGATTTCTTATTGCGCCAAACAATGCTGATTAATCCAATCCGCAAGCATGCAACTGAGGGCCCCACAACTGCATTACCATTTATAAAACTATGAAAAATATTAGATATGTATTACTAAAGAGGGAAATTGATAACATTGAATGAAATTGAAAATAAATTTGAGCTATTAATTTGTTTATTTGGTTGAAATTAAAATAAATTTAAATTTAAAAAAAAACATTACCAAGAATAATTTTAAAATACAAATTTAGGCATGACATCAATAATAGAGAGGGCTGATACTACAAGAAAGAGAGAATATTGCAACTCCATAAGATTCTTGTGCCATTTGTAGTTTCAATGAGGTGCGAGGCTGCTATGGGCTGCAATCAAGCTCATGAAGTAGACAAATTATTGCGTCCGGTGTCTGGATTCGTCCGGTCACCAATCCGGTGTCACCACATCACCGAAATGCACTGGGACCCAGTGTATTTGAGTGACATGGCATCACCGGATTGGATGTCCGAACATCTGGTGATCGGACGCAATAATTCGCCCATGAAGTATGGGCTCATTAAGCGGGGATGTTGTGGTCTCTCGGAGACATTGTGTTCATCAAAAATTGATTATCATGAACCTATACATATATAATGAAAATTTTAACATTATACCTCTTTTTTGGATATTTACGTACATATCATTTTATTTCATGCTATTTATATATTTAATATCTAAAATTTTGATATTTCATTCCTACTACTCAATTTAAAATTTTAATATCAAATATATCACTTATATATTTCATTCTTATCAATCATTCAGCCCTATAAATTTTAGTATTTTATTTTATACACGTATATTTATTTTATGAGTGATAGATATATAATTTTAAATTTTTAGATATTAAATATATAGATAATATGAAATAAAATAATATTCCCTTTTTCTTAACTTTAATGTGTGGATAAGCACCAGAGCAATAATATCCATGGTGGAATGATGACGTCAGAATAAACTTTCCTATTTAATATAAAGTTGATTGGGAGCTGGTCCCACCTGTCCAATTAATAGTTGAAACTATAAATATTAAATTAGAAAAAAACGAATTAATTTGAACAATTAAAAACAGTCGATCGTTGACCATGGGTAGGACTCCTTAAGAAAGAGGAAATGGGAAATAGGAAAATGCGAACAAAAGGAGTTGTCCCTTTGGATTATGTCAACAAATAGCTATTTTTTTATTTAATTTTGTTTTATTTTTTGCATTAATGGCTTTGGATTGTGTCAGCATGATACTTGATTGCTAGTTGTGAAAAAAAAAATTATAATTTAAATATTTATCTTTAACAAATAATCTCTCAGAGTTATGAAGAGTATATTTGTGAAATATTGACTCATATTTGATGCGATGATGACGGCAGCCTTATTTTGTGCAACAAATATCATGCAATAATATTGAAGTTGTATTAAATATAGAGACAGATATTGATATTTTGATCAATGTAAACTTACACAGTTCACCTGAATTTATTTGTTGGGAGTTTTCACTATCAATATAAGAGGTCTTGAATTTGAAGCTTGCGGATATAATATGTATGTGAGTTTATCTTAACTGGCTCAAAAGTCCAAAAAAAAAAAAATCAGCGTAAACTTAGTTAGACAAATGAGCTATCTTTGTAATGCATGATGTATTTTTTTTTTTTTAACAAGAAAACATTTTATTTCATAATAAAAAGAAATACAATACAGAGCGACCAACCAATAGCAAAAACCCAAAAGTACAGTCAGAACGAAAAAACAAACAAAGGGGAGAAAGACCAACCTAGACTTAGGAGAAGCCCCAGCACCAACTATGGGCCAGCTAGGGACCATCCATGAAAAATAGCTACAGAGCACCAACACAACCATAAGTACAAATAACCAGCAAAAGCATCCAGGTTGCCAACCAAGCGAGCCAACAAGAGGGAAGCTAGGGGCTTCATCATCATAGTCTAAAAAGCTCACAAAAAGCCACTGTCGAAGTAGTAAAAGGAAAAGTGAAAGCCTATTTCTTTTTTCCTTTACTTTTGCCCTTTTTAGCACCAACATTGGGACAAACTTGATCAATAATACGAGAAGCCGAAACCCTTCATCAAATTCCACATCCTCTCCCTCAAAATGAGAAGAAGATAAATCATCCAAAATCATCCAATCCATTTGCAATCGAATAGAATTATTCCTAGACTTAGCCGCATGAGTCTTTAAACCATCATTAGACATCGCAGAGATATGCACATTAATAAAAGTAAAAAACACCCTCAGACTTAGAAGTGGGACAAGCTGGGGATTGTGAATTATTAATGGAAGACATAGCATCTCGAGCCATAGGACTAACGGGAGAGGAAACACCACAACCCACCAACTCTACACAAGGAGAAGCAGGTCCAGAAGGCATCACCTCCCCATAATTAACCTCCAAGGACAACATTTTACTCGTCTCAGCCATATCATTAACACCAGACATACTAAATTTAAGATTATTACCACATATTAAATTTCCCAATTCACTATCAACTAACCGAGGAGAAGGGAACCCAGGTTCCAACCCAACCGCGACAGCCAGATTAGGGACAATATGAGAAAGGTCCCCCCAGACCAACAGCATCCCCCGAGACAGGCCCATCAGGAAAAACCTCAACACACATAGGGGGATGACTAACAAGAAAAGAAGCCGAGGGAATAAGACCCTCCAAAATAAGATGATTAATATCCGCAGAGCCGGGCAACACAGCTAAATTATCAACATTGGAAACAATAGTCATATAAACGTCAAGATAGCCAACCCTGAGGGAAACAGGAGACACAACAGGACTAGCAACCGAATGGACTAAACCAAGGTTCAGCTCAAGTTTCACAACAATTCCAGATTCCACATTTTTAACAGGCTCAGGGACAATAGGATTAAACTACTAAGATGAAATATCTTTCGCCAAATTAGGGTGCAAGATCAAATATTCTGCTTTGGAGTGACACAAATATCTGCAATGAAAATAATACAACAAAATATCTTCCAAAAAAATTGACTGGACATACCCCAAATTATCTCGGCAAACCCAAACCTTATCTGAAAAATATTTGGAAACATCCAATTCGATCAGAACTCGAGCAACAGAGGGTCTAGAACCAAAAGAGGTTGCATGATCAATTTTAAGAGGGTGGCCAAAAATGGAAACGAGGCCATGAAGGATCCTCAGAGAGAACATATGAGGTCTCAAATTTGGGAAAGACACCTAAATAGGAACAATAGGGGATTCGACATCCACATCAAACGAAGGTGACCACTTAATCAACCGCATATAATAATTGTTAATAAAAAATGAATAATGTGATAATATACGACAGTAATCTAAATCGTTTGCTAATTTTATCAAGACATTCTTTGAATTGAGCACCATAATAGAGAAACCACCATTAAGTTTAAGATTGAAAAAAAAAATTGAATAGCTTCAAGGGATGACCGGTGAGACAGAAACTTCCCAACCAACGTGAAATCAAATGGTGCGGCAAGTGAAAGAATCTCAGCCTTAGAAATCCAAAAAGAAGGAATCCCACGATGAGCAGAGATATTCAAATCAGGGAAGGAAGAAATGTTACCCCAAAGAGCATCACGAAAAGACTTATAAGATGATTTTCCCTCAATAAAATTGGCATATACTAACTTAGAACCAGCCATCGAAAGCAGAAGACATCAGAAAGCCCAAAAAAAAAAAGACAAGGAAGGCATAAAATGAGACCAAAAATCACTTCCTTGACCAAAGAGGCATTATCGAAAGGCACGAGCAAGGCAGGAAAACAGGGATCATCACGGAGGGAAAAACCCTAGTAGAGCGCATGACATAAAGCCTTTTGTATTTATTGTTTATATATTACAAGTGCATTTAATTTATTAGGTTGTGGTGATGGCATGGTATTATGTCACACTAATAATATGATATGGTAGTTAAAGTTCTATATGAGTATTATTATAGAGTGAGCCATATAATGAAGCTTTATAATGGTTTAAGGGAACAATTTTAGTGTTATATAATTAAATTTAAGTATATAGATTGTGTTACAATTCAACACGACTAAGGCAGGTCCTATCGTATTGAGCTGTGACAGGAAAAACCCAGGATTTAGTTTAGAAATATTTCAAATTCTATTCCAATATTCATTTTAAGTAAACTACAGACTATGGAGCTAATAAAACATCTAAATATTATAAATAAACTTATCCACAAGATTTATTTTTTGATGCATCATATTAAGATCAATGATGATGTTTAATAGCTATAGTGAAGATTCCAAGGTCAAAATTCCATAATATGGTATGTTTAGTGGCATGAGCTATAAATATTTGAAGATTTCATAGTCTATGAAAATGATTTCTATTTATGGGGCTTGGGATCTTGGAATAGCCTTAAATTGATGTGGTTGACCCTAGGGACATACCTATTTATATGCAAGTGATAGATTAGGAATCCAAGGTCATTTGGTTAAGTTTCAGAGCAATAAAAATTTCTCTAAAAATAGTTTATGGACCAAGGAGTTTTGGGTTTGGTTCTAACACTAGATTTTGGAGTTTTGAGTTTGCAATGGGCTTAGTCACTGGATTGGATTTATATTTGATTTAGATAATGACTTCGTAGGATTTAGGTTTTAAAATGCTCGTATTATTAATAATCATGGATGATCATCAATGATTTAATAGGTGATCAGTTGATTATCATACAGTATATTCAACTAATGGGTTTAGGGCTTAATTTAAATTTAAATTCTGAATTGATCAATAAAAATTAATAATTAAAAAATTTTTGCTTTGTAATAATCATATCACTGAAAATCAATTGGTAATTTTCAAGTGATAGATTAGATGATCAAATGACAGTCGGGAGTAATTTCCAAGTGATGATTTTATATATCAATGATCAAGTCACTATGTCAATGCACATTATAGAGTTTGAAGTATGGTTCAATGATTGATGCTTAGAGATTGAATTTTTATTTAGATCATTGGACTCATCCAAAAATATGATCAACATCAAGTACTGAAAGCTATTTTCATCACATTAACTTCTCTCACATTCACTTGATAGTAGTCAGATTACAGATTAATCTTCAAGAATATAGAAAATCTAGCAAGCTGATCAAATAGGTTATCAATCCATGGTAGATGATACTTATTCTTGATAGTGACTTTATTCAACTCCTTATATTCAATACACATATACATTGTATCATCATTTTTCTTCACAAATAGAATAGGTGCTCCCCATGGAGACACACCAGGACGAGCAAATCTCTTGTCAACTAACTTCTGAAGCTTAACCTTTAACTCCTGAAGCTCTTTAGGCGCCATCTTATATGGAGATTTAGAAATTAAGGTCCAACCCAAAAATATATCAATACAGAACTCTATATCCCTATGTGGAGGTAAACTTACAAAATTCTTAGGAAATACATCTAAAAATTCTCGTACTACTAGGATATCAAAAAAAAAAAAAATACTAGAATCTATACTCCTATCTCAAACTGATGCTAGAAATAACATGCAACCTTTTTTCCATAATAGAAATAAGATAAGACAAAACACTTATAACCCTAGAATACACAACTCTCGCTACTCAGAAATGATGTAACTCATTTCTTCAAGCAATTAATCTAAGCCTTGTACCAACTCAACCAGTCCTACCCAATATAATATCATATGAAGAAATGGATAATAAAATCAAATTGAGTTTCCACCTTTTTTTTTTATCAAAAATCTCAATATCACAGAAATAAAATCTATTGGTTATTATATAATCTCCAGTTGATAAAATAACATAAAGAGAAACATGTAGTACAACTGATGATAAGTGTAGTAAATAAAAAATAATAATTAAAAATAAATGAATAACTAGCTCCAAAATTGAATAAAATATAACATGGATACTCATAAATATAAATTGTATATGTCATAACATTTAGAGCATCATGACCCTCTTGTTGAGTCTAATCATATACACATGGCTGAATTGGAGCTAGATGGCCTTCTTGCTACGGAACCAGAACCATCGTCTCTACCAGATGGTCCCTTAGAAAAAGTATAGAGTATAACTTCCCTTGGTCTCCTTACAGGTTTGACGAAGATTTTAGATATGGGCTCAAAATGTTTGTCAAATCTTGCATGTGGACACTCTACCACCCTATATTCAATATATCCACACCAAAAATACTATCCAATCATATTGTAATACTGACTATAATGATGATTACCATAACTCTGGAACACAGGTGCCTCACTAAAAGAACCAAAACTAGCTATGCTTCCACTGCGATAGATTGTTATATATAATGACTATCCACCTCTCTTGGAATCTTTAGGCGTAAATATGTTATTGTTCCAGAAAAGCCACTAGGAGAAGTCTCTCCACTAAATATCTTTCTACTAGTAGTCCGATCCACCAATGATGAGTAGCCATTATATCGTTATTTATCAGATGAGCTATCCCACCAGCTTGGAAAAATTAAAAATGTGAAATGGCACTAGAGCCAATCTCAAACTATCATGTAGTCCTCTCAAAAACCTGTAGCACTTCACCACGAGAGTGTTAACCAACTATGGAGCATATCTAGCCAAAGTAGTGAACTCTGTCTCATACTGTATAAATTCCTTGTTACCCTAAACCAACCTCAGAAAAGTCTTATATATTTGTTGTCATGTAGAAGATTATACAGACCAAGCTCGAAATATACCAAAGACCTCCTCCCATATAATCAGAGAATTTAACATCCCTTGAAATTTCTCCTTATACTAGCCCATCCACTAGCGCTCTACCTCATTATCTAATAAAAATACTAATAATTGTACTTACCTCTTAGGAGGATAATACATATCATCAAATATCTTTTCTAGCCTTCTTAACCAGTCTTTTACTTCCCTGGGATTAATAGCACCCTCAAACCTCATAGGCTTCAATCTCAGAAATATTTGTAGATGCCAGTATACCTCATCAGATCTCATAGCAGGAACCTTACTCTATGCCTCACTTATCATCTAGGCTATCAAAGTAGCAAACTATAAAACTATATCCAAACCTACTTTCAGAGCAGTATTATAGACAAGAGCTTTCTGACTAGTACTCTATCCATTTATCATGTCTGAGTTTGGCTAATCTATACTCACACAAACTATGTAGTTAAACATACATGTATATGAAATAAATAATAAATGAATACCTAGACAGACTCAAAACTATCCTACCAGACCTATAGATTAATTCATATAACTCTATTTTATGATATGATTCAAAAACTATTACTCTGATATCACAATAGCTTGTGACAACCCAACTCGATCAGGAAAGATCCTATAGTGACCTATGATAGATAAATCCAAAGATCTAATTTCTAAATATTTCATATTCTCTTCTAATATTTATTTTAAATAAACTACAGACTGCGAAGCTACTAATACATTGAATTACTAAAAATAAACTCATCCATGAGATTTCTTTCAATTGATCAAAATATATCTACACTATAGTATATGGCTATACATAGAAGCTACATAATTGAATAATAAACTTGTCATGACTATACAAAAATTAAATTAAAATAGGAAAATACCTATAAACTTGGATATGATCCTAAACTGCTAATCAATAAGCTCATTCCCTTTCATAGAGCCTGAAAATTAAAAGTAAAATTACAGTGAGCTACAAAAACTCAGCATGCAACACAAACGAATCTAAATTTCTAAATTCCTTTTATTGAAAGTTTTACTGAATATTTAAAATTAGATAAACGCAATATAATAAATTACTGTACTAAGAAATGTAATACAAACATAACAATTATCTAATTAAAAAAATAATAATAAAATTGAGCACATGAAATAAAATTATAATTCATATCATACAATAGTTTATATTATATTTCCCGGATCAAGATAGAATCTCAAAAAATTCTTTTCTCTTATGACTCTTTTTTGTGTTTATAACATCATAACAGTTCTTAGGCAAAAGAACATAGCTTATATCCATCAGAACATGACTTATAGACACTAGAATATTCCCTGATATGTCCAAAACACTCTAGTCAAATCGGTTTGTAAACCAACACTTAACGGTCCTCCCACTTGTACTGAAAAAGGGTCAATTTCTTAAGGAATTTCACGTAAGCCCAAAAATTATGAAATAATTAGAGTAATTAAAGCACTACACTATATATATTATGACGAAGACGGTTTATGATTTAGATTTATAATGACTCTTGAAATAAATTTTAACTATTATAAGTAAAAAAAATTAAAAAAATTAAGAATTTTCGCCGATTGCTACTTAATGTGTTTCTTGTTAGGTGATGCCAAAGCAAAATGAGTACTTAGAAGGAGGAAACATGAAAAAGCACGTAGCTATTTTAGGTCATAAGGCACCTTTTTTCAATGAGTTGTAGTATAACAAGCAACGACTCAAAAATTGTTGTTGCTTTCGTTAAAAAAAAAATTCAATAGCATAAAAGGGCCCTAAAGATTATAAGATTCCACAAACAATATTTTCAGTTGAAGCCTAAATAAAGCATTATTTGTTAGGTAGTAGAAGGGGATTTTTTCAAAGGGGAATGAACTTTATAATCTTTTGAAATGAGTTTATATGATAATTTGTTTATCTAAAATCATATTAAGCTGGTCAAATTAAAGTTCGACACTTTAATTCGAATTTAAAAATAATTCACTTAATTTATTTTTTTTTTAATTTAACAATCAAAATTAATTAATTTAACTAATTTATGATCAAACCATCCAATCTGATCTACCATATACATCTAATCGTGAGTGAAATTAATCTAACATGCAATTAAGAAGGTAAACTTCTTACATACTCATCATTAGGGGTACAAGTGAGCCGAGTCAACTCTAGCTCAACTCGTTAATAAGCTCACGAGTCGAACTTATCAAGCTACCAATTTGAGCTCGAGCCTATGTATTAAATGAGCTCGAGCTCGAGCTTAATATAGCTCATCTCATAAGCTCATTGAATCACTCAACTAACATAGAAAATATACTTAAAAATTTATTTAAATTTGTATTATATAAAATTGAAGGCATTCTACCAACATAAATAAAAAATATAGTTGCTTTATCGTGAACTATATTATACACAAAGAAGCAATATAGTCCCCTTTTTTTGGAACTGGGGTATCTACCCACTGCCACCCCCTTAAGAGGTGCTTGTTGGCATAATTAATCGCTCGACGATCCTACCAATAACTAGCCTCACATGAGAACTTATTTTGTGTGGACGCCAAATGCCGTCTGGAGACCAACCAAAATGAGCGAACCGCGGCTCGGTACCGCGCTTAGTATTGCTGACGTGACTCATTCTGATTGGCCTCTAGATATAGAGCTGCATTCGACGTTTGAACAGAATAATTTTTATCACCACGTATGCAATATGGTCCCTTGAAGCAAGCCTTTATGTCTATGCTGACACATTCTCAGGTACAAGATGATGCGAATGGCGCCAACGACAACAGGCTGATATTATAATGCTCGGCTTGAAAAGGAGGCATTAGAGAAGCAGTTGCGCACTTTGCCACGCGATGGCCTTACCCATTCAGTAAAGCGCTTCGCCACTTGTACCCGGAAAGAAATGATTCTCCTTGGCCTTCCACCTTCTCCAATGTTTGGCTTGGACCGGTCAGGCTCAGTCACAAATCACTCAATTCACAAAAGTAAGCCAAAGCTCTCATCTCACCGTCCACATAATCGCATCCCAGCCGTAGAATCCATGATGTTGGTCGCACGGTCCTACCGCCACCGAAAGCCATGCGAGCTGCTTATTCTGCCTTTTTTCCTTGGCCGGGCCTTCATCCACTTATAATAAACTTTTGATTTATTAAAGAGCAATTGGAGTATAATTGAGCCGAGTAGCCGACTCGAATTCATCTGGTTAATGATTCAGGCTTATTGAGCCATCATCACTTCAAGTTTAAGCTTATATTTGAACTCAGTCTGATTCATCTCGTAAGCTTATTGGGCTGCTCAATTAACATAAAATTTATTTAAATAGTAAACTTGTTGAGCTGCTCATTAACATAAAATCTATTTAAATATTAATCTTTTAAATGCATCACTCATTTATTTATTAATTAAGAGGTTTTAGGTTTAAATCTGTATATGTGTTGTGTGTGTTTAGGCGTTGCCACTAATTTTTTGGAAAAAAAATAAAAAATTTAAAACTAGCTTAATTTTATATTTTTCAATTTTTTTTATTATTTTATTTATATATTAGTCGTAGTTCAATAAAAATTAAATAAGCTATTTTTTGGTCATAATAATTTTTTTAATAGTTATATAAATTATTATCAAATAAATATAATATTTAATTATAATAACAATATATTTTTTTGAAATATTTAGATCAACATGCTCAAAGTGAATAAACCAAAAAGGGTTACGTGTATAATAAAATATAATCATATTCAATATTAAAAAAAAAAAAAAAGTTTTAAATGGCCACATAGATGACCTGTTGGGGTGCTGTGGTGGGGCCAATCGACCGCCTCTGTATTTTTGTTCTGAGTTTCCGGCTTGGGCTTTCTCCATTGCCCGTGTTCCACTCGACGACGATAACCCTTATAGAAGCAGCCACGAATCTCTCTGCGACCAAAAGACAAATCCGTAGTATGAAGGGACTTCTTCATAAGGTAATGTCGCAAGGCCTGAGGGCGGTGAGAGCGAGGTTTGGGCTGGAATCTCTGCAGTAGAGACCTTTGGCTGTTCTTCTTCATCTTGGCCATTATATTTTGTGTATTGCTGTCGGGTTCGGTATTGAAATCGTTGAGGGAGCAAGGATGGCGTCATCGGCGACAGTTCGTGTGGATAAGGCAACAAGCGATCTGTTGCTGGGGCCGGATTGGACTATGAATATGGAAATCTGCGACTCCATCAATTCGGATCCCGGGTGAATGCTCTTTAACTTTTGGCGTGCGGTTCTGTTACTCTTGTTCTCGGCGGGAAAGGATTCATTGCATATTTTACAGATAATTTTGTTTGAATTTGCCTGACGCTTTGCTTGCTTTGTTGCTCGCTGTAATTTTTGAAGCTGTCTTGATTTGTTTGATATTAGTGAAAGTTTTCTCCAGCAGCGCTTTTTCTTTTTGTTTGAGATGGTAGTTGTGGAAAGGATTGTCTTTCGATGCTTTACATGTTTTTTTAAGAGTATCACGGCTAATTTTGCTCTTCAAAGTTCGATTTGTGGAGATGCACCACTATTTCCGCTTTATTTTATGGATGAAATTTGATTGGTGTGGTACAAGCTTTGAGATAGACAGTGGAGCTAATAAAAAACGAATTTGAGCTAATTTGGAATAAACATTCTACTTTGTATCTCTCTGTGCTTATTATTTGCTTTGCTAATTTAAATATTCTAGAGTCTAGATATGTGTCAGTTTTTGAGTGATCTATATCAGAACCTTCTCAGCTTTTTTTTTTTTTCGGAGGAACAACCTTCCTGCTTTAATCTTGATGTTGGCATTAAAATACTGGCCTGTATTTTGTTTCTGTTGTACGCTGAAAATTCCTTTTGCCGGTAAAAAATTGTCGGACTTGATAGCTCGGAAACATTACTGAACACAATTACTTCAAAATAAATTACTAAATCGATGGTTAATCGAGATTTTTTTTTCCTACCGGAAGATCCTTAAGCTTGTGCTTGAGCAATGAAGTTCAACCTGAATCGGGTTGACGTACTTCATTGGGATTCCTTTGATTAAAAAAATGAAGATGAATAATAAAATGCATAAAATTAATATTAAAACTCATAGCGGGCGGAGTGCTCGATTAAATGTTGAAGTTGTGCCATATATGCTCAGTGCTTTCCCCGAACCAAAAAATCTGGAGCTTTTGACGGACAAGATCAAGCTAATTTGGGCTTAAAAATTTATTAGAGGCAGCAGCAGCACACAACTGGATAATTGATATTGTCCTGCCTTGCTTGTTTAAGATTGGCCTATATGAGCAACTAAATGGAAAACACAGCTCGATTCAATCCCCTTTTTTGCATGGATGATTCTTCTTATTCTCGCCCTTGCATGAGTTCATGTTATGCCAAAATTTTGCCTACAATCTTTAGAAATAAAATCTAATTATATAGTTTTTCGATATGCTTCTGTTTTACCATAACCATATTAATGTCGCCAATTCTATGTTAGGGTAGCTAACCAGAAGCTTTATAAGTAAAGAAAAGCTCTTCATTTGCATTGGCTGCCAAAATTTCAGTTCTTTGAGCAAAGTGCTCCAAACTTATAATTCAGTCCTGTAGGATATTTCTTTATCATAGAAGTTCTATTTCTTTACATTGGAACTTTTAATTTTGTTTTTTATTCATGGTGACTTAGATTGGCCTACTTTGTGCATAGTTCCGCTGTTATTTCACTAGGTGATTGATTGTAATTGTCTTATTAATTATGTTTTAGAAATTAACTAGTAAATTAAGTTATATTTAGTAAATCAATTATTCCAAGTCTTTGTTACTTGAATAATTAGTAGCCTAATTATATGATTAATTAATGGAGTGTAATTTTAATTAAATTTAAAATAACTTTAAATGAACGTTTTGGGAAAAACGATGGGGGTCGGCTCTATGGTTCAGGCCTACACTTCATGTATCCATCTTGGGGAATCCCAGATACAACATATTTGATTGGATTTGCATGACTTCCTCTTGACAAGAACGACCACAACTGTTTGCTCTTCTCTATTTGTCAATTCTATCACAAGGACAAGACCGTAAACCTAGTCTCACTGCCTCTTTAACCATCCTTCCTTCTATAAAATGCCTTACAAGTCCTTTCTCATAATTAGTTGGTTGCAGATGCTTCTGATCACCTAGTATTTGAATTCAGGGAGAGAAGGAACAAATGAAAAATGAGAATTCATGATGTTGACCCCAGTAGTTGGGATATGGTTGATACCGATTCTGATGTTGATGATGTTTGTATCTATGGAGTCCCTTTAATGGCATGTCCAGATATTTTGGAAACCATACATAATTTCCATACCACAATGTTTAGCTTCACTTTGGCAACACTTTGGATTGCATATCCATGTATAAGAACCTTGAATGTGCATGACATCCAATGATCAGTCAAAGCTTGAAGAAAGTTCTAGTTCCCTATGTACATTTAAAGTTTTCTTGGATAGTATTAAATTATAAATTTTTGCACACGATGATATACAATGTTTCACATTCATTTATGGAGAATCTAATCAAAAGATGTCAAATTTGCATATCCATGAACGTTCTTTGTTCTATGTAGATAACATTGTATTTACAAATAATCAATGGTGACATCTAGCTTCTATATTACACAGTTATTAGACCTGCTACATCGACAGGTTTAACTTTGCCGGTGTATTTTTCTTGCTGCGATCTTGCTGATAAACTGTCTACTTCATATACTTCACTTTTTTCCATTTCACTGCTTAAACCATAATTTGCAGAACACACACTTGCACTGTATTGTTTTGTAGCTTGTACCATGGCATGGCATGTAATAGATGACAAAATTTGACATTAGTTCTAGCGCCTAGCCATGGTTGGACCAAAGCTTCTAAGCAGACAATTACTATCTTCTATGTGATGTATCTGTCTTAATTAAGGAGAAGCCAATTTATGCCGTAACTTAAATCATATTTTAGGAATTGTATGAAGGATCTTTGGCACATAAGAAATTCCTCTAAATTGCTTAGTAAATTAATGGAGATGTGTTTGATTTATGTGAATAGGAAAATTCAAATGCATTTACCCCAGGTTTGTGATCTACATTGTATGGTTGTGATAAAATGTGATTTGCTTACTTAATCGCTGTGAGTGACTGATCTACCAAAATGTGGGATTTTAACTCTATCTATAAGTTTGTATGCTACTTAATGCATTTACATCTTGAAACAAGTGTTCGGCCTCAATATCTTAGTGCTTCTTTTGTACATTTATTTTATAATTTTAGTCACAAATGTGATAATTTGTTGTCCAATATTTTATTTGTTTTACTATGCTGGCTACTGCACGTTTAAGTATATTTTTCAAATTACCCACAATTGCTAAATGCTAATAGTTAACTTCCTTCAGTTGCCCATCCTTCTTAACACCGGACTATTTTTTTTAATTCGTATTTCTTATAAAGAAGAAGAGTTTGATATACTATGTTTAGTTTCCCTTGTAAATACAGATGGATTATTATAAAATTCTAAACTAATATTTCAAATGTAATAGGCTGGCAAAAGAGGTAGTCAAAGCTGTGAAGAAAAGACTGCAACACAAAAGCCCCAGGGTTCAATTTCTTGCGTTAACAGTATGATTTCTTTCATTCCTTCGCTAAGCATCTTGCATTAGGTTTAAGAGGACACCAAGTCATTAGTTAATGATAACTAGGGTTCTCTCCTGCCGAGAGCCTTCTGTTTGTATGTTGTCATTTTTTATGATATTTTTGATCGGTTAAGCACCCACTGCAGCTACTAGAAACGATGATCAAGAATTGTGGTGATTTTATTCATTTCCAAGTTGCTGAGAGAGATATACTACAGGAGATGGTTAAAATTGTTAGGAAAAAGGTAATCTTTTTCTTTTCTAGTTCTGGAAATGCCGTGAGAATATGCTTTTGATATAAACAAGAGAATGTATTCAGTTTCTTTTTACGCCATTTAAGAATCGTTTCCTTTGAATTGAGGTTACTCAATCTTCATTTCACTTTATTGCCTACAACCATGTTTTAAGCTGTTGTTATGTTTTGAACATTTCTTTTCTTTGTTAGACAGTGTAGCTTTGTGCAGTACAGAGGTAATAACATATGTTAATATCTGGTAATGTTATGTTTGCTTTATAATAGAAGTGCATTCTCACGCTTTCTAAATTAAGAATGTTATCTTTTTGGGGTACAACGACAGTCACTATACTTATCATTAGTCTTATTCTAATTATTTGGGGTTGCCCTTCTGAATTTTTATTCTCTATTCATACTTATTGAATGCTATATGGTGATAATTGTAGAAGACATTGTGCGCAACTTCTAGTCATGTTAAGATTGGTTTCTATGTTATATTTTTTATCGATTCACGTTAATCTTTTTCTACTCTCCATTGTATATGCCCGAATCATTTATGTTTATCTTTTATTATCTTATTCACTAGGTATTACTTCCTTTTGTCTCTTTAATATATTAATTTTTCATTCTAACTAATTTCATAACACATTAAACTCAACAATTTTCATTTTAGCTACATTCTGATTGACCAACACTTGATTTATATTGCAAATGCTAATGACAATCCCATATCCTCTAAACAAGATATGCCTTCTAACTCAACCTAAATGTATTTAAAGCCATGCTGTCAAATCTCAATGCAATGCAAGTTATACTAACCAATAGGAAGGAAAAATGGATCTTGTAATCTTGCCCTTCAAGCAAGACAACCCGAATATATGTATAAATGTATATAGTTTGATTTAGTAATTAAATAAGCTTGAATATATTTTTTTAAATATTTGATGTTTAAATAAACAAACTTGAATAACTATATGCTTGTCTCATTTGTGTTCACGAAAAATATCACTTAAAGCTCGAGAAGTAGCTCGATGCCAAGCTTAATAGGATGCTTGTTAGGAAGCTTGATTCATATTCGATACAGAGGTCATGAACAAAATTTTTTATAAGTAATTTTTTGTACTAAATACGTTTCTTAAGATTATCCTAAGCCTTTATTTGGTATATTTTCATATAATTAATAGTTTTATTATAATAAATGATTCTTATTTAGGATAAATTAATGTCATTTTTTATGTTATACTCTTTCATTAGAATGAATTTATTCATGAACAAGAGATATTTGTTCATGTTTGTGTTAGACTAGACGAGGAGGGGCCGGTCTAGGAGGGATCAGCCTATGCCTATACCAGGTGGAAGCCTGGTTCCACCCAGGCTTAGCCCCCCTCCCCCTTGGGGGTGGGGTCCACACATTAAAGAAGAGAGAGAGAGAGAGAGAGAGAGGGGCGAGTGAGAGGGAAATTTGAATTGGAGGGGCTATTTTGATTTTTTATTTTGTATTGTTCGCTTTTAATAGTTATTTCATCTTAGGGTTAGGATTTATGTTATGTTTTGGCTGAATTTGTATTTCTCTTAGGGTTTGTTTGTTCTCTAGTCGCTGGCTAGGGATTAGGAGAGCCGGATCTTTCTCTCGAATTAAAGATCCATTGTATATTGTTTGTTTTCTTCCATCTTTCATTAATTATCAAGTTTTATCTAGTGTTTTGACACCAATTTTCTATTTTATCTTGCTGAAATTCTAAATTTCAGCAAAGATTCTGATACGGAGGCAGAGGCAGCAACCCTAGTGGCTGATTTGGTGGGGTTCAGCAAAGATCTAATTATTTATGTTAGGAGGGGATTAATTAGGAAAGGAGTTTCCTAATTTAAATTCAAATAAAAGAAGGAATTAATTAAGATATGATGGTTGAATTAGGAGTAAAATATATTAGGAAAGGGAGCTAAGGAGGTGGAAATTAGGAGGGAAATATATTAGCAAAGGGAGCTAAGTAGGTGGGAGAGCTTATTTAAGGGGAAATTTAGGGTTATTTTGTTTTACGCATAATTTGAGTTGTGTTGTTGTATTTTTTTTATTAGGGCTTCCTATCACAATCTAGGGTAAGAAGAAGAGATCTACTTCTCTAATTATATATCGATTATATCTTTTATTTTTTGTTGTGTTATTAATAAAAATCAGCCACTATTCCCCATAAATCTATTATTTTTGGCTTATTTTCTATGGATTTCCTACTGTGGTTTGTTGTTTTTGTATCCAAGTCGCATCAAATTGATATCAGAGCAGTGTCATGGGCTGAAATTTAAGTCATCATCACTAATTTCTGCTACATTTTTCTGACCGCCTTGCTAATTTGTTGTGTGAAGGCTATTGTCATTGTTTTTTTTGTTGTTTTTAGAGGATTTAAACCTAAATTAGTTAAATGGCAGCAAAGAAGATACAGGCTTTGGAAGGAGAGTTGGAACAAGGGCTAGGAGCAGTCTAAGCAACACCATGGGAGGGGCCTATAGGAGTACTTGTACGACCTTGGCATTGAGGGCCCAAATGATGTCATTTCAGAGGGACGCCCCTAAGGAGAAAGGCACTAGAGCCCATCCTAGAGGCAATTTCAAATGCCTCACAAAAGCAAAAGTTAAGGATAGGCCGGCAAAAGGGCTATGCTTCAGATGTGATGAGAGATTCACAACCGGGCATAGGTGCAGGAATCGAGCCCTTCAGGTCTTACTAGTTTGTGAAGGGGAAGAGGAGAGGGGGTACGAGTTGGAGGATGTTTTAGAGGAGGCTAAGTAGTTACACTTGGATGTGGCGAAGGTGTGCTTGAGCTCAGTGGTGGAATTTACTCCCAATCACACCATGAAGACGAGGGGGAAAATTGGAGAGTAATCTATGGTAGTTTTGGTGGACAATGAGGCTACACATAACTGCATCTCAAACTGGTTGGTGGATCGGTTGGGGTTGAAGTTAGGATGACTGAAGGATGTGGGGTGATAATGGGAACATGCAAGATAGAGAGGAGCAGGGGGATATGTAAACGGATGGTAATGACCTTGCAGGGTATTTAGGTGATGGAAACTTCATTCCCTAGGATTTGGGAAGTACGAATGTGATTCTAGGGATGAAGTGACTACAGACTCTAGGAGATATGAGGGTGAATTGGAAAACTTTGACCATGGAGATACAGATTGAAGGGAAACAAGTAGTGCTTTAAAGGGATATTTGGTCTCTTTAAAAATCATGCTTAGAACAATTCAGGATGCAGGCTGGGGATATTTGGTAGAGTTCCAAAGCATAGAAATGGTCCATGAACTCCATGCAAGGGAAATTCCATTGGGGGCCCAACAGGTTCTACAACAATATCATGATGTATTTTAGCTATCAGTTGGGTTACCATCGCCTTGAGTGCACGATCTTGCCATCAACTTGAAAGAAGATACTTCTCCCATCAATGTCAGACCATATCGTTATCCCCAGATCTAGAAAAATAAGATAGTGAGATTGATCAGGGAGATGATGGAAGAAGAGATCATCAAACCTAGTGTGAGTCCCTTCTCTAGTCCTATTGTTGGTGAAGAAGAAAGATGACAGTTGGAATTTCTATGTAGATAACAGAGTTCTAAACAAGGAAACAGTGTTAGATGAGTTTCCAATTTCAGTGATATATGAACACTTGGATGAGTTATTTGGAGTTGTGATATTCTTCAAAATAGATTTGAAGTCAGGATACTCTCAAATCAGAATGAAGACAATAGATGTGCATAAGAGGGCCTTCAGGACACATGAAGGGCACTGCGAGTTCTTGGTGATGCCTTTTGGCCTCACTAACAACCCAGCCACATTCTAGTCACTTATGAACCTAGTGTTCCAGCCATATCTCTGAATGTTTGTCTAGTATTTTTTTTTTTATGAAATTTTGATATATAGCAAGACATCAACAGAATACTGGAAACACTTGAAGGCTGTCATGGAGACATTGAGGGAGCATCAGTTGTTTGTCGAAAGAAAAAAGTGCACATTTGGGCAATCATAGGTGGAGTATTTAGGGCATGTGGCGTCTTGAGAGAAGGTGTTAGCCATAGTTTAGAATTGCGTAATTTGAGGCGCGCCTTTGCACAATTTGCTCCAAAATAGCCTCAAAGCCTAGGCAATTCTCAGGCATCATAAGGCATACGCCTCAGGTGGAGTGAGGCGTGCCTCACTATCGTTATTGCGCAATTTTCTTTGAGGCATACGCCTCTAATATGGGGACCCACTTACTTAAAAAAACCTCTTAAATTCTTCCTTATACCCACTTACCCGATCGAAGACCCACTTACCCGACCGAAGACGTCAACCGAAGCCGTGCAGGAAGCACGCAGACGCCCTGCTCTCCCGCACGTTTCCGTCGACTCTCCCGCCGGCGCCACCTCTTGCCGGTGAGTCCTTTGTTTCTTGCCGCCCCTCTACATCACTTCTTCAAGTGTTCTTATGATTTTCTTTTTAAGTTTAGGGTTTGATTTTTCAACTTATAGGAAAGCTAGGGTCATAGTTCTCGATACCGTTAGGTACATGCTCGATATCGATATGTACATGCTCGGTACCGTTAGGTACATGCTCGGTACCGCTAGGTACATGCTCGGTACCGCTAGGTAAATGCTCGGTACCACTAGGCATCTTTCTGTACAAAGGACTTACGAAGTTTAAAAATAAGTAGAACTTCAAAATTACTCTTACAAATAAAATTTTTTCCGGGGCCGTTGCCCCCGGAAACCCTCACAAGGGCGATGCCCCTTGACTCCGCGACCTGACCGGTCAGGTCGAACCCCACCAGGGGGCACGCCCCCTTAGACCTCCGACAACTCGACATATTGTTGTATTCATCATCTTTAGTAATAGTTGTTAGTGTTAGTCTGTTTCTTCATGAGTGTATGTTTTGATTGGGAGACATTGGACCAGAGCCCTACATGGGGTCCTGGTTGGGTACCCATTGGGTGCCCACGCTCTGCGCTAACGGACTTTGCCCACCCACACCCACCTATGGTGACTTTCCAGATGTCATACCCATCCACACCCACCCACTTTCCAAGCTTATTGAATGCAGTCTACCATAGAATAATGGCCTTGAGATTTTTTTATCATTTTCTCTGACTGCAAACTTTCAAGCCACATATCAAAATTTATCATGGTCGTGACGCGGTTCAGTGTTGCGCACTGTGTAGTAAGGATTATTATAATATACTTCATGTTTATGATGATTAGTAATGTAAATTGGTTCTCCTCTGATGTTGAGTACCCACCCATACCCATCCACGAGGCTATGGGCGTACCCATACCCACCCATGCCCATTGGGTATGGGTGGGTACGTGCGTGGGTGTGGGTATGGGTACCCAATGCAGGGCTCTGCATTGGACTCTATAGGAGAGTAGGAAGGGGTGAGGACTTTAATGTGAATTCCTGTCTCTTGGACAATATTATTTTATATTCATGCTTATTATTTTATACTTTTGTGTTTTATTTTGCATTTGTGCTTTAGGAAACATGGTTAGGGGCAAGGAAACGATAAATACGTCATTGCGGTGTGACCCTTCTTGAAAATACAATGTGCAAGTTGATGTAGGAGGCGGCGAGAAGACATATATATTTAAAATATAATTTTTGTGATAAGGCGGTGAAGGGAGGAGTAAGTTGCATGAAGGAACACTTATCCGGCTCACATAAGAATGTAGCACCTTGTGCGAATGTTCTAGATAAGGTAAAGGAGAAAATTACAACTTATATGAAAAAGAGTACCATGACTAAACATCTATAACAGGAGCAATTTGATGAAAGGGTCGAACATGGTGCTTACTTCGAGAACGATAGTGAAAAGGGCTCTTTCACCACTATATATAATAGAGGTGCATGGGGTCCTATGAACCAGTATATGACTAATCCAAGAGAGGATAGAGGACAAACACATATGATACTTGCGGCTGGTACCAAAGAGGGTCGACGACAGATTTGCATGGATATTGGCAGATTTTTTTTTGAGAATGGCATACCATTTAATGTTGCGACATTGCCGGACTATTTTAATATGTTGCGGTCTGTAGGGTTGTATGGGAGAGGGTTGAAGGCACCTTTCATGTACGAGTTATGAACATGAATTTTGAAGGAGCTGCAGAACATAGAGCAGAGCATTGATGAGACTAAACGAACATGTTTTTATTGTATGATAGAATCTTACTATTATTTACCTGCTAAAACTCTTAAATTCTCATTCACGCAATTCTTCGTCTGTGAGGCTTACGCCACACACCGCCTCGAGGCTTACGCCTCGCCTCACAGACGAAAAATGCCTCGAGGCTTATTTACGCAATTTTAAACCTTGGTGTTAGCTGACCAGTCTAAAATTCAGGCCATGGTGGACTGTCCTCTCCCTAAGAACTTGATGGAGCTGCGGGGGTTCTTGGGGCTCACCGATTACTACTAAAAGTTTGTGAATATATATAGTACCATAGCAAAACCTTTAATGGAACAATTGAAAGAAGATAATTTAAAGTGGGGGGAGGAGGCGACCCGAGCCTTCCAGGAGTTGGAGGCAGTGATAATCGGTGTACTTGTGCTAGCACTTCCATATTTTAGGAAACCCTTTGTGGTGGAGACGGATGCATCAGGTTATGGGCTAGGAGCAGTACTCATGCAAGATTAGAGACCTATTACATACTTCAGCCAGGTGCTCACAATTAGGGCAAGACTCAAGTTGGTGTACGAGAGGGAGATGATGATTATTATCTTGGCCATTCGAAAGTGGAGGCCCTACTTATTGGGGAGATATTTTCTAGTCAGAATAGATCAGAGAATCCTGAAGTATTTTGTGGGCTCCGAAAATTGGGCCCCGGCCTCCGCCTGCTCGTTTGCTTTTTCTTTTGCGAGGGGGAGTTTTAACGGATTTAGTTTCGGGGTAAATTTTGGAAGGCAGATGGGTTTGTAGATAAGACACTACCCAGAGATTTAGCCCTCATATTGCGAGGACTTTATGATATGGGTTCTGGTTTCCTATAGGCGCAAGCCCCTATAGTTAATTATCCCTCCCGATAACGAGAGAGAACTTTTGATTAAGGCTAGTCGTCAATTAGATACGTAGAGATACGCGTTATCTGGCATATAGTTGCAGCAATGGGCTTAGGATTTGGAAGTTTGAAGGTTTAGATATTTGGAAATTTGAAGGTTTGGATATTTGGAAATTTGAAGATTAATATTTAAAATTGAAAATTTCACCATCGTGCACTTAAAGCTGATGGTGGGGGAATGGATGATAGACTCACTTAAGATCCCATAGTTCTGTCATCCTGGGCCATCGTGGTCCCTAGTCTACTTACTCAGAGGAGGTAGTCGACCCAACCTGACAGAAGGATCCTTGTCAGCAGCTATGGGTTGCTTCGTCCAAGGGGACCTTGTAGACCTGGGGTGAATGTTTGTCTAAGGGGACAAATTTGAATCCACCTTAGCTAACAAAGGGCTTTGTGCCCTATCGATCATATCCTATTGATTCATATCTCAGGGATTTGATGTCAGTAAGGATCGTATTGGCTCTGGCCATAAACTAGTATTTCGTGGTGCCATTTGGCGGCAAAATCACTTGGTTCAGAGGGCCCCGGCTCATAACTGTTTATCCTGAGGTGTCATTTGGCGGTAAAATCGTCAGTTATATGACACGTACCACGTCCTTATTAGCAGGAGATTGTTTGAGAATGAATCCTAGTGATATTTTCGACTAGGCATTTGTTCTTTGTGGGCTGAAATAAATTTTGATTTGTCCACCCCGGCAAACTGTCGCCGATGGTGGATGGATTTTGCTTTAAGTATTCAGATGAATTTATTTCAATTTTAAATATTTTTGGACTATGTTTTTCGAATTTTTGGACTTTGTGGGTATTTGAGGTGACATTTGAAAATGCCTGAAATTAACCCCTCCGGTTGAGATCTTCAATCAACGCGGCCATCATCGGGGTGAAATGGGTTATTTCTCTTTGTTGATTGAACCCTGTTGACCCTATCAACTTGCCGATAGGGGATCGGATTTCGTAAGCTTTATGCCCTTATGAGTGAATTCTCTTAATTATAGACCTTGAAGGCTTAATATGAATGTATTAAAATAAATACACCGGTCCCCACAATCGTATGTTTGTTTGAAGGTTCGAACCCTGTCGACTCCTATTGATCCGTATAGAATGATCAGGTTCGAACCTGAATTCACATATCGACCCACGCAACATCCCTAGGCGTCACATGTGTATCAGTAATACGCTCGCTGGGACCCATGCGGGTCGGGATTGTATATTCCCCTTTAGTGTACCTATGTGCATACAAATTATGGTGCACATGCAGGCGTATTTTGAAATAATTGTAGTTGTGCAGGCAATTGCCATTTGAATACACAATATTTCATTTGAGAGCTTATACATGCCTTCTGTCTTCTAGTACGAGTGTTGCAGATCCGGTGGAGACTTTATCTGCATATCATGAGGCTTCCCCTCATCATCTTGATGTTGACTCCCCTTTCTCGTTCACCTGGGAGGTCTTTCTGGACTTTGAAATCAATAACCGCTGCCTTGAAAAGAACTCTTTTTAGGGTCTTTAAAATAATAGACTTGTTATTTCTGATATTTGCGAATGCCAAAATTGTTTTCTCCTTAAGGATATGATCGAGGAGAAATTTTGGAACACCAGAAAGTTTGGTTCGAATTTGCTCCAACATCTCCTCCCTTCTGCTAAGGGGTGTCCTTTTTCATACATCGAGTTCCCCTTATACTCGACGTACTCGTAGATCTTAATCACCATTGTCGTAGGTGATATCTGTACTTGTGCCCACAGTGGTTCATTATACCTATGATATATCCACTGTTATTATCCACAAGTGGCTTGTGTTTGTTTGTAGGGACCCGTTGTATCCATTACGATCCCTTGGAAGTGTTCGTAGAAGACCCATCATTCCTACATCATATCCACCTTTCACCAATCTCAGGTGGTTTGATGTTTGTATTTGCTTGTAGAGACGGATCCTCTATTATTGGTCTCCAGTGTTTCCTTCTTCAATCAACAGACATTTGTTTGTATTGGAGATCATATTAACACATATGGCAATCGCATATGAACTCCGCAACTTGTTACTGTTGTTTGCCATTATAGTTCATTTGACCTCGTAGGGATTGTCGTTGGAGTCTATTACATCCGCATCATGTCCACTTTCACCAATCTCAGGTGGTTTGTTGATTGTATTTGTTTGTAGGGACGAGTATTCCACTATCAAATGCCGGCATTGCCATCTCAATCTACAGGCATTGTTGTTTGTGGCAGGGGCTGATTGCAGGGGTGATGTAATATCTATTACAAAGTTCCCATGTTATGAGTGGCAGCTCGCATCCTGTTCATCATAACTCCTGGATCAGTGAGGATTTCCACCTTATAACTTGTAAGTGTATTGTCACCCTCCTTGCAACTCTTATCCAACATTGCAAGTGAGCTATCATGGTCCAAGACATTCACATCATAGCTTTGAGATCAATCCCTGTCCTTCACGATTCTCTTGTTGCTTGCAAATAAGTTATACTTACATGTTCTTCATCCTTAAAGTGGTTTACAATACACATGGTGAGCTTGACATCATTATTCATTGATGTATGCATATGTATCTCCACCTTGCTTAGTACTTATGAATGAGATGTAGTAGGGATTCTCCTTGTCCACTATACATCTTCATCTGCTCATCTGTATCCGCTTGAATGATCAATATTTGGTTATTGAACCTCTGTATTTTGATTGTGCATTTGTCAGAATCAAAATAATCAAAATTTAGCTCAACTCAGATGCTTCATTCAGCTCCAAGTTCTTTAGAGTTCATGTTGCTCAACTCTCTTGCGATCAAATTCAAGTTCATTTGAATCTGAGTCCTCTTGCACTTATCTCATTTGGATTCATGTTGAGTCTGATATATTTTTTTTGTTCAAATCTTCTTATCACCTTGAATTCAATTCCTTGAGTTTAGCTCAAGTTCAAGTTCTACTTGATGTTGTACAGTTCGAGCTCAAAGTTCAAGTTCAAGCTCAATGTCCACAGTCTTTTGAAGTCTTGTTCGGCTCAAGTTCTAGTTTGCAAGTCTTCTATGCATTTAATTATGATCTTCTCCAATTCAAAGTAATTTAAATTAGGATTCAATACTTGCAACATTGATTAATGTTCAATTTAAATTAAGGTCCTTTGCTTTGTTCAAATTAGTGTCCAAATTTGAGTTAGGTTCATTTGTGTTCAAGTCTTGCTTAATGATTTAAATTTCGTTCAAGTAAAGGTCCTTGTGTTTCGTGCTCAAGTCCACTAGTTCGTGTTCATTTGAGTCCAAGTTCTTGCATGTCCTTTTTGAGTTCAAACAGGTCCGAGTACGGCCATATTTTCACCCGAAATTTTGGCATACTCCCAGCGTCTCCCCTGTTTAGGTGGAAACTATGAGAAATTGAGCCTTCCCACCACGCGCAATAAAGGCATGTATGGTAGGTGTCCTCAGACGAGGACACCACAGCCGTGAACTTCACTCCCACCACGCGCAATAAAGGCATGTATAGGTCTTTGACGGTATATGTTCAAAAAGATAGTTTGCTTTCCCCTCGCTCGAGTATACTTATGAGTGACCTCACATTGCCATAGGTGCCACACCGGGGTCCTATCCCACCACGCACAATAAAGGCTTGTATGGGTCGTTTTTCGGTGCGCCACGAACTTTGAAATGGGGCTTTTAGGTGATTACCCGCCTCGTCGTAGGCGTCGCATCGGGGTCCCATCCCACCAAGAGCAATAAAGGCGTGTATAGGCGGTTTTCCGGTGCGCCACGAACTCCGAGAAAGGGCTTTTGTGTTTAAGGTGATTACCCGCCTCGTTGTAGGCGCCGCACCGGTGTCCCATCCCACCACGCGCAATAAAGGCTTGTATGGGCGGTTTTCCGGTCCGCCGAAAACTTCGAGAGCGAGAATATGAGTTTAGGAAAATTTATACCTTAGCGGGGTTGTCGGTGGCGTTGGCACGTATGTCGAGGCACAAGGGAGGAGAACATTTTCTCTTTTTCTTTTTAAAATTAATTAAAAAAGGATTAATTATAATTAAATTTAATTATAACTAATCATAACTATTATTATTTAATTGAGGAAGAGCAGTTGGAGGAGGTGGAGTCGGCGGGTCTAGGGCGTTAAGAGGTCGGCCTTCTCCTCTCTCTGTGTGGACCAAACGAAGGTGAAGGTGAGGGCTTGGAAGCTTGCGGTATGGAGGGAGGAGGAAGGGAGCTGAGTGGAGTTTGGGTTGTGGATTTGGCTTAGAGAAATGAGAAGGTCGGTCGATTTGCTGTTGCGGCTTGGAGGCGTCGGGGTGTGCGAAGGAGAGAGTTCGGCAGTGGGAGAGGAATCGGGATCCAGGAGAGCTGAAGCTCTCATTTTGCCTCCTTTTAAATACCACAGATGCGGACAATCGAGGCAAGTTGTCATAGGATTCCCGCGAGGAGACGCGAACGACGCCGTTTGAACAGTGTTTTTTCAGCGGGATTTCGGGCAGATTTTGTGGGTTTAGCGACAAAGGTATACATACATATTTTTTGTATCATACAGATGTTAACATATTTATTGGAATAAGGGATGGTCACAGAAGAGCATCAGCGGTGGTTATCTAAGTTGTTGGAATATAATTTCAAAATACAGTATCGACCTGGCCTAGAAATCAAGTCAACAAACACCCTATCTAGGAGAGTGGAGGAGCCTCTGTTGACAACCTTGTCAATACCTATGAGCCTAAATTGGGAACCTTTAAAACAAGAGAATGAATAGGTTGAAGGATTGAAGAAGATCAGTGCCTATTTATTGCCATCGGACCCGATTAGTCACTCTGGTTACATTTTAAGGAGAGTCCAACTACTAGACCAAGGGAGATTTGTTCTACCAAGAGGATCAAATTACATTCACAAGCTGCTACAGGAGTTTCATGGAAGTACAATTGGAGGGCATTCCGAAGTTCAGAAAACCTACAGTCGATTATCTACAGAACTATATTGGTGAGGATTCATCACAATGTAGAGGACTGCATAGTTTGATGTGATGTATACCAAAGCTACAAGTACTTGGCCATGACATTGGCAATATTACTATGACCCCTAGCTCTACCAGTGAGGGTATGGGAGGAGATGAAGATGGATTTCATCGAGGGGTTACCACAATTAGAGGGGTTCTCAGTGATATTAGTAGTAGTGGATCGCCTAAGCGCATATGCCCATTTCATCCCTCTAAAGCACCCTTATATCGCGGTTACTGTGGCTACTATTTTCATACAAGTGGTGCGCTTGCATGGATTCCCTGAAGCTATTGTGTCAGATAAGGACAAGATGTTCCTTAGCTACTTTTGAAAAGAGTTATTTCGTTTACATGGGATAGTCATGAAGAAAAATATAGCCTACCAACTCCAGACAAATGGCCAGATAGAGGTGGTCAAAAGAAGCGTAGAAACCTATTTTAGATGCTTCGCATCATACACGTCGAAGAAGTGGGAAAGGTTGATTGTGTGGGTTGTGTATTGGTACAACACTTCATACCATTCAACAACAAAGACTGATCCGTTTAGGATTCTCTATAGGAGAGATCTACACTACACTAGAATATGATGTAGAGTAGTACTTAGAAGAGAGGGACAATATATTATTTGAGCTCAAGGGACATTTGTTGAGAGCCCAACAGATCATAAAAAGGAAGGCTAATTAGCACAGAAGAGAAGTAAACTTCTGCCAGGAGAGATTTTTTACTTAAAATTGAGACCCTACAGACAAAAAATACTAGCAAGGAGGAAGAATGAAAACTTATCTCCATGAAATTTTGGTCCTTATGAGGTCTTTGAGCGCATTGGAGCAATAGCCTATCAATTGTGGTTACAACCCACATCAGCATTACACCCTGTCTTTTATGTCTCCTTACTGAGGATAGAAGTCTTCCTCACTGATTATTGTTGTGTTTCCTCTCCGATCATACTTTTTTTTTGCTTTTTAGAGGCCAAATTTGTATCAAAGTTGTTTTTTTTTTTGCTATTGGAGCCTAAATCTAGGTACTTATGGCAGGAAAAAAAGGTAGAGGTGTTGGAAGGGAAGATCAAACAATTGAAATCTGAAACTTCAGATCTCCAAACTCAATTTTTCATATTTTTAAAGTCAAATCTCAGCTTTCCACGAGAAGATGGATGGGAAATTTTCATCCTTGAGGAAATGTTGAAGAAGTTGCTTGAGGGCCAATCCAAAATAACGTCATTGGAGGAGAGGGAAGCCATTGACAACCAAGGAAATGGGGGAAACCTAATCTGATAAGTCAAAGGGAAGATTAAGATGGGGAGATTATGGAGGGAGAAGAGAGACTGCCTCCCCTAGAACCCATTCTTAGGGAGGAGCCGGGTAGAGGGTATTCGGAGAGGTGTGTGGAGATCAGACATGAACGAAGGAGTGCTGAATTTGAGAGGAGATGGGTAAAATTGAAAGGGGAGGGGCTAATTATTACTGAAGAGATGTTGCACTTGGAAGGAGAGGAGAAAATTATGATCAAATGGGTGTAGAATTTGAAGGGGCTGGGTTGAATTTGAAAGGAGAGGGGATGATTATGATCTAAAGGGGCGCTGAATTTTGGAAAGAGAATATGGGAATTTGATGAAAGGTTTGGGTAAGAGCATAGAAAGGATGATTGGGACACTTGGGGGGAGCCACCACCTTTGGGAATGGGAAATTATGGAGGAAACAGGGGGAATGGAATAGATTCGAGGGTGAGGAAGCTGAAGATGCCTATTTTTTAGGGAGATGATGCCCATGGGTGGATTTATAAGGTGGAAAGGTAATTTACTGTCAATAGGTTGATAGAGGAGGAAAGATTGATGGTAGTCGGGATGTGCTTAGAGGGGAAAGCATTGAAATGATACTAGTGGAGGGATACGAGGCGACACATACGAACCTGTAGGGAGTTTAAGGATTACTTATTGGAATGTTTTTAAACCAGAAGGGGAGAGGACTTCTATGAGCAGTTATTTTTCCTATTGCAAGAGGGGACCATGGTGGATTATCGTGAGAAGTTTGACCACCTGACCAACAGACTAAAATGACTTCTAGAGATTGTACTGGATGAGAACTTTATGAAATGGCTCAAACCAAAAATTTGGGTGACAGTTAGAGTAATGAGACCTCGTGATTTGAGAGAGGCTATGAAGCTAGCCCAGTTAGTGGAGGATCCGAGGCACCTGGAGGGATGGATTGGAGGTAGCAGCTCAGGAGGTTCGTATAGAATGATCATCATCTTTTTGGCATCCAAGGAGTCAACATTGGGTACTCTTAGGGAGACCTCAAAGGAGAAGACTATAGGAGGGAGATATGGGAAAAACTTCAAGAAGCTCACATAAATGTAGTTATAGGAGAAGAGGGCGAAAGGGCTATGTTTCAAATGTCACGAGAAGTATACACTGAGGCATATACGCCGAGGCACAAATCTAAGGAGCAAACTATTCAGGTTCTCACCGTTTGTGATGATAAAGAAATTGAGGGAGTCGGCTTTTCACCTTACAGATAAGGTGAGCCTTTGGGAGGGGGTATTGTTAGACGGGTCCTGGTATAGGAGGTGAACAAAATCCGCCTCAAACTCCCATCCCCCTTTTGGGGTGGGGTCCAACAGCAATTAGACAAGAAACTAAGGGGAGTTATGAGGGAAAAACTCAAAAGAGGAGATGTTTTGAGATTTGCATTATTTTTGTATGCTTTAAGTATGCTATTTTCTTAGGGTTAGGGTCGTAGATGTTTTTACCGAAATTAGAATTTTTTAGGAGGTTTGGGCTCTTGCCGGTGGCTAGGGATTTGGGAGAGACATCTTTCTCTCCAATTGAAGATTTATTGTATCTTGTTCTTTTTCTTTCATATTATTATCAATTAAAAAGCTTTAATCCTAGTTTTCCACATCGTTCATCTCAATTACAATTTGGACTTTGCTGAAATTAAATTTCAGCCTGAGTTTTTTCCAATTTTATCTGTTTTTGAGATTATCTTTTTTTTTAGATAACTTAAAAATAGGTTTGTAAGTTTGTTTTTCTAAATGGCACATATGTTAGTAACTGAATATTGTGAATTGTCTGTATTTGCACACAAACTTTCGAACCTGCAGATATGTGCAGATTTGTTTGGTCTTGCTTCGTGTATATATATATGGAAGTGTATGGCTTTTTTTTTTTGGCTTTGTTTCTTCTTAATTTTTTGTGAAATCAGGGTTGTTATGTTGATCATGGTCTTGTTTACCAAGATAAAGCCATTATCTTTCTAGAGAGGCACCCCTCCTAATTTCCTCGTCGGTTAACCCTTAGGGCATTGGGCACACCATTATATGTGACAAACAGGAGTACCCGAGCATCCATGCTTTTATTTATTTCTCACGCATTCTCACACACATGGATTAACAAATATGTACATATACACAAGAAGGTACTTTTAAATAATCTTATAGATTGGTAGGAACGGTTTCTGATAATTTTCTTCATTAGGTATTGTACATTTCTTTTTTTTTTTAACTATTAATATATGTTTAAATATTTCTCCACTGTAGACTGATATGGAAGTGAGAGAGAAAATTTTAGTGCTGCTAGATGCTTGGCAAGAGGCTTTTGGTGGTTCTGGAGGGAAGTATCCACAATACTTCTGGGCATATACTGATCTAAAGGTACTATTTGTGTTCCTAGCTTGTGCTTTCCTCTACCATTTGGCAACGTTTAGCTTTCAGCTAAAACTGGCTCGATCTGACTCATCATTATCATTTATCCTTATTACAATAATTTTTCTGTCCAATCGGATCACTGGTAAAAGGATTGTATTTTTGACTTGTTCTGCGCTCAGACCTACTAATACATGTGCGATTGTCTGCTGTCTTCTGTGCACCGTTTTAGTTTGATAGTGGGAGCTAGCAAGGAGGAAATTGAAGAAAATTTATTGGAAATGAACTCCATTAACAACTTGGAACTGAAAATGCTGATTTTTAAAACCTGTCTGTTTAACTACTGTTCTTGGACTTCTCAAGTCATCTTCACGAGCAATCATCCGTTTTACTGTGATACTTTTATTTTGTTGGCATGCTGATATCTAATTGTCTTTTAATCACCATTGTAATTTCAGTAGTGTTTATTTTGTTGACGTGTCCATATCTAATTGTTCTTTTAACGCTGAATTTCAAGTATATGCTACTTCTTTATCTCCAGGATATGGTCCATTACTCGTGCTATTTGCTACTGTTTTGTGCTTGCATACTTGTATGACACATGCTATATGTGAATTGCGAAGACCCAAAATCTATATTGGAATCTAAGGTCTCATTTGATTTCTTTTAAAAGTACTTTTTATGAAATAATAAATTTTGTAGATTCTGCAATCTGAGTGTGGGGTGCAAGAGGACATTAATTTGAATTTGAAAAACTAAATTCTGCAAATGGATGCCAATCTCAAATAAGAATAAGTGAAAATCAATCACAATGAGGTTGACTTAGCACCAACGTGCTCCCACTAGTGGTTGTAGTGAAGTTTGTTGGTCATTTAGATGGTCTTTGGCGGCTGCAAGCAGCACACAGGCAAGCTCCATCACGAAGAATCAAAGAATTCTAAGAATCATGGTTTTGAAGTGTATCCGTCCTAGTGATGATTTTAAGTATATTATCCTGCACTTTCAATTGAACAAAAGAGTTTGATTCTCTATTTCATCATTTGGAAATATAGCCTTTCAAAATTCTCAAATATTTTAGATTTCATCTAACCAAATGAGACCAAAAAATTCCATCTATCATGCATTTAATTTGTGATATATATATATTGCATTTGATTGAAATAGGTGTGCAATAAAAAGTGTATGAAGGAGAGTGACAAGCTCTTGTTCGTAATAACTATTATATATAGACCAACCTCAACTCACTACCTTGATAGGTTTAGGGGGCCCTCAAAGAGTTAGTGTCCCAAGTGTAATGCCCCTATTGCAGCAGCTGTCATCATAGTTGTTAGCGATTGTCCTTGCAGCTGTCGTTGGCCATTAAAGAAATATCACTAGCGATCGTTGTTGCTCCTGATTTAGTTATGGCTAAAGATAATGGATCAAACACCACCAATATTTGAGGTGAAGAACAAGGGTTGGATAAATCTCTAAGTTGCTGGTGGTGGACATTGCAGTGAACTAGCCATGGCTTAGGAAGTTAGGGTTTGTGTTATCAGCTGTTGATGAAATTTAGTGCCCCACTATTAAATTTATTATTATAGAGGTAGTAAGGATTTTAATATAAGTGGTTTTGGATGTTGTTGTAGTAAGGATTTTAATATAAGTGGTTTTGGATGTTGTTGTCAATCATTAAGGATTTTACTTTCCATGGCTATGATCCCAAGCTACAAGAAATGGTTGAAAAGTTAATAGTTAAAATTTGACATGATTTATATAATTAATATGTATAAAAAAAGAAGTTATTTAAAATAACTAATTCAATTGGTAAGAGATCTAAATAATTTGACTTTCTTGGATGCATTAAAAAATGTCAATAACAAGAACTTTTTGTATTATTATGAAAATGCATAGAAAGAATATTTAAATTAAGCTATATTTATCTATGGTTTAACAAATGAAATAGTTTCAATCAGCGAGATCATTATTGAAATAATCAGAATGATAAAGTGATAGAGAACATATTTAGAAGATAAAGAAGTCTAATTAACATAACAAATGCTTTGGGGTGACTATGTTATAATATAGTATAGTACTATGTAGACTTGTAGGTAACATTTATAAAACAGTAGTTATGAAACCTATTTTATATGGATTTGAGTATTTAGCAGTACAAAAATTATTGACAAACAAGTTGTGGTGTCGTAAATGAAAATGGTAATTTGGATGTGTGGCAAAACTAAAAGAATAAATTGATAAATAATTATATTAGAGAAATTATGAGAGCGGCATTTATTGAATTTTGGATAGTGAAAATAGATTTAGGTATTTTAGGTGCACACAACGAAGGATAGAAGATGTAATAATAATTTGGGATGAGGATGATGATACTGTTGATCTCAGTGCTTGTACTCAATTTTTTTTTAAATGTCATACACATTCAAATCGCTGTAAGCTTGTTTTAACTGAGTTTCATTCTGTCGTGGGAAAACCATTTATGTAACTCATGAAGCATTTATTTTGCAGAGATCTGGAGTTGACTTTCCAAAGCGCCCTAGCGATGCTACTTTGATATTTACTCCACCTACTCATCAAGCGGCCACCACTAGGACTCCTCATTTAGGGCATGGTATGCCTAGTGATTCACCAATGAGACTTGATCAAGCAATGTCATCAGAAAATGCTAATTTGAGGTGTCGATTTTCATTGCTTTCTATTTCGTCTGTTAATTGAACTGTGTTTTTAATGCTTTTCATTTAACTGAGATTTTCTTAGATTTTGGTTAAAATGATGCTTTTATGGCTATTATTCTCATGCTATCTGAGATGAAAGCTTTTTTTTTGCTATGTTCAGTTTGTCAGACTTGGATAGAATGAGGAGTGTCATGGAGCTGTTAAATGACATGTTAAAAGCTGTGAATCCACATGATCGTGAGGTGTGTTTCTTTGTCAAAATTTATGCACTAACTTTATATTGCATAGCGCTTTTTTGGTATTTGTACCTTTTGTGGTTCAAAAAATTATTGCTTAAGATCCCAAGCCTCATTTGTACTCTTTTTATCATAATGTTCTTAATGTTTCAATCCTGAAATGTCATGTGTTTGATTTTGTTTTGCCATTGAAATAAAAGTTGTAATCCAAGTCCATCATATTTTCTTTATTTTAGGCTGTTAAGGATGAAGTTATCAAAGATCTCGTTGACCAGTGTCGCTCCAACCAGAAGAAGATCTTGCAATTGATTGACTCCACTGGGTAAGTTCTGCGGTAGTCATATTGCTATCTTTCATTTCCGTTCAAAGCTTGAAAGTTGCATTTGTCACTTGATTGTGGGCTTTTTATTAGTATACCGCATGAAATAGGCCATATTACTGATGGCACACTTAACTATTGATGGAACATTTAACTGTACTATTACTAGTGTATCACTCAACAATTTTTTCTTTTTTCTTAAATTATCTCACTTATCTGCGAGTTAATAATCATCGTTTCACCAAGGAAAACCTTTAGTTCTCCTTCCCTCGTTACATGTACTGCAGCCTTCGCCTGTCATGTCTAACACCACAACACTGTTGCTATCTGGAATGGCAGATAAGGGCCAAGATTAGCATTTTTTTCATGGTTGTTAACCTCTAAAGTTAATCGGATGTCTAGAGAATCTTTTACAAGCACAACTCATTGTGGTACGTTTCAAAAGCTAGAAGTTTTAGAAAGATACCTGTAATAGTGAAGTTCTGCTGTTAAATGATACTAAAGCTTGAGGCGTCTTTCAGAATTCAGATAGGATAGTATTATTAATGCACTCTTAAATCTGGCGAGTTTTCTTGTAATACAAAACCCTATTGAAATAACATTTTCCCCTTTTCTTTTCCAGTTTCATCTGTTCTGTGAATAATTGTGGGTTCTTATTTTATTGAGTGCAAAACCCCTTTACTCTCTGAAACTTGTTTGCGTTGTTCCTTTCTTCAATCCATCTCAATTAGTTTGAATATTTTGTGAAATGTATTACTTCCGTTGTCGCTATAACTTGGTTTCTACTATAAACCTTATAGTGATGAGGAGCTCCTAGGACAAGGGCTTGCATTAAATGATAATTTGCAAAGCTCGCTTGCAAAACATGATGCAATTGCTTCTGGTTCTCCATTTCCAGAAGAAGCATCTGAATCTGTTCCCGTGCCACCTGTTCCTGCTGCACTGCCAACCATTGCAGCTAACAGCTTTGAAGAGGATGAAGAAGAGGACGATGAATTTTCTCAGTTAGCTCGCAGGTCTCGAATCTCACATTAGTCACTATTAATTTCAGAACTTCCTACGTTTTAATCCCTTTATTTTGTCTCTTTTCAGGAATTCAAAAGTTAACCCAACTTCTACTGAAAGTAGTGTAGCCATTTCCACAAACGATACCAATGTGGCGACTGTAATTAAACAGAGTTCCAATGAAGTTTCATGCTCCAATGGAGTCCATCCATTAGCCTTGCCCAATCCTCCAGCACCTGTCAAAACCACTGCAAAAGAACAAAACATTATTGATCTCTTAAGCATCACAATGTCTTCACCATCTCATACTCCTATTACTCCATCTACTCCACCTACTTCTTTTCAGCAAAATGGATCAACAGATTCTGTTACCACAAGTGGTCTGGGGAACCCCCAGAGTCCCCAAACTTTCCCTGCAAACCAAGGTTACATGCCTTATGATTTTTCAATTGCTCCTTGGGCTCAAACACAGCCACCATCTTCACCTCAATCTCAACATTCTCCAGCTCAGCTGCAGCCTCAATTTCACTTCAGGCCTGAACAGCAATCACAATCTCATTCACAATCTCAATATCTGCTTCAATCAGGGCCTCAACAACAGCCACAGTATGCTAGTTACCCACCCCCTCCATGGGAGGATGCTCCGAGCACAAACCCTAATCCCTTCACACAAGCTACTTATACGATGCAGTATAATTCACTTGGAATGAATGCTGCCACAGGGGAAACTCCAGCAAAGACAAATTTCAGGCCTGCAGTTTCTCACAAGCCTTTTGTACCTTCCTACAGATTGTTTGAAGATCTTGTTGATACTAGTAATCACAATGGAGTTCTCAAGGCCAGTGGTTCCTCCGGCCAAAGTATGGCCTATACTAGGAAATGAAGCCCTTTTCTTGTAAAATTCCAGATCAATTAAACACTTTATATGAATGGAGATTTATATAGAACACTGTGGATGCAAGATTGAATTTTTCTTCACTTAAGGCTTATTTGATTACTTGTGGATATTAAAAAAAAAGGATCTTGTTGTTGATACCTGTTCAAAAATATTTACCATTTAATTGATATTTCTAGGTAGGCTAGTCTATATAATCCTCTTCTTTCAAATGATCATATATAATAACCACCACATCTTTTGCAGAGCTCCTTGTCCTATGAGATTGTTACAATAAAATCTAATTTCTGAAGTTTCTACTTTTGGGTTTCAGTGCTTGTTTTTTATTTTGTTAAAACTTCATCTGTGGACCTCATGGAATCACTTGTGAGTTTTTCTCTGCTCAAGTCACATTCTTTACAGATTGTTTGCTTAGTGAAAATAACATATTAGTGTGTGAACTCATTAAAGACTTGAAGATGGTTATGAAAAAAAAAAAAATGTAAAAATTGATGTCTAAGCTTTTAACTGCAGTTTTAAAAACTGGATCGGACTAGCTGGTTTAAGCTTGTACCCATCAGATGGTCAGTTTGATCCATTAGAAAATTGGCTTTACTTCAAAGCTAATTGAATTGAGAAGAATTGCTTGTTTAACCAGTGAAGTAGTACCAATTTTTTAAAACTAGATAGTTTAATTTTTTTAAAAGTTATTAAATAAATTAATTTGATAAATATAGTATTAAATATAATATTAAACTTTTATAAATTTAATATATTATAACTTTTAAATGAGTATTAAGTATATATGATTATGATTTAACAAAAAATATCATTTAAATTTTAAACATTCTTATATGACTTTAGCACTCCATGTAAGTTTTTATCATATGTAAAAGTAAAAAGTTACATAAAACATTCGAAGTTAAACTTTGTTGACCCCTAAAAAGGGGCAAAATCGGCTAAATAAGTGATGCGAGTGTCGATGCAGCACATCACTTGATGGGTAAAAGGACTTCTGATTATCAAACGGATGGTGTCGTTGTGATCAGACTGTCAAATTCGCTTGAGTGGGAGCACATCGCAGTCAAATCGGGTGAAAACGGTCAAAATTGGTGGCCGACACTCAAAATTGATGAGCAATGTTATCCAAATGACGACTGATCACAAAACGAGCTCCGTCATTGGGTTCGGAACGTCATCAATACCCAAAATTAATTGTAAATTTGCCCCATGAAATTCACGCATGAAAATCAATGCGAATCCTGAGGAGACAACACCTGAATTTCAAGAAAATGCACGAATTAAGGCGCATCAAATGATTGTTTCGTTGTTATCATTTTCAAGGGATTTTTACATACATAACACTTGAAACTATTCAAAATACATATTCAACACTCAAACTATTATATTTACTCATTTACCACCTCAAACTCTCATTTTCTTCAATTCTACTACTCCGTCTAAACGCCGTCAGAAATTCGCCTCGCATCGTCTTCCTTTCGTTCCCAGCCAGATGACGACGAGAAGTTACCGAAAATTATTATCGGTCCGGGGAGATGCTGGTGGAGGACATCGAGATTGACCTATCACCTTCATCGCCGAAGCTCCATCGCCGGTTGCGGTTCAAGGAGATGTCCAATCTCATTATGAGCCATGTATGGCTCCTGATAAGCCGAACTGAAAAGCTGCTATTACTGCTCTGTCTCGTAGCCTGCTTCAGCACTAAGTGCCTCCACCACACCATTTTGCAGTTGTAGCAAGAAGTCTAATGAGAAAATCATATAGTATTCCAAAACTCTTCTCTCAGCTATTCTCTGCTTTGCTCTAACGTTTATGCTACAGGTTTCAATCTACAGCTTATTGTAGCTTCCCGAATATGTTGAAGCTGGGATCTTTATGCCCGAGATGGGTTCGTTGGATCACACATGCACATTGATTGCTTGCTCCCGCTCACTCCACGACCACATGACTCCCATTTTTCCAAAACTCCCCGGAGATGGGTTCATTGGCTCCTTCAGGGGCAATGGAGCACATGCTCCTGCTCACTCTACGAACACATGGGTTCGTGCCTCCTTCTAGCACCATTGTAAGGCACAGAACCTTGCAAGTAATTATCCACATAATTAAAAGTAGAAATAAGGATTGCAAATTAAGAAGAAATGGAACTATACAGGAGATAATGCAAAGCATTAAATGAACCACCGTTGGAGCCATTGGCCTTGATCGCTGAAATCTCCGGCAGACTGACCATAAAGTTGTTACAGGAGACATCAAGAATTGCCGCAAAGCTCCTATCTCCAAAGCCAATGGCTTCAGCGACATCAAGAACTGACGCATAGCTGGAGCCATCGTCGTCATGGCAATCGCTGACAAAGAAGCGGCAGGCTGAGAATTTGGTTGGGCAATTCCACCGCTAGAGCCTTTGCCGTCATGGAAATCGCTGACGAGGGAAGAAGCGGCAGTGAGTGAGGAACAACGGAGTGTTAGAATAGTTAAAAAAAGAGGTTTTAGGTGGTATATTAGTAAATACAAATGTTTAGATGTTGAATATGTATTTTGTATTTACAATAGTATGTAAAAATCCCTTTTAAGTAATAATAATAATAATAATATAGTATTATTTTTATTTTTATTAAAAAAATACAAAAGTACATTGAATACTTGCAAATCGGCGTTGACGCTGCTCACCACGATCTCGGCCCAAATCACTCCTCGATTGCTTGCCTGCGGTCATTGTTAAAACGACAACGAACGAAGCTTTGCCTTTTTTTTGTTCTTGGACGCATGAAAGTCTCTTATTCGCAAGCCAAATCTCGATCAAACCCACGCCCTGAGACCAAACTACCGTCTCTTTGCCAATCTGCGGTTACGGTAGGTCGAACGACCTTCAAAATCCCGACTTCCCTCCTTGTTTCATGCAAAGCTTCCGTCGTCCCTGTACCGACCCATCCGCCTCCAGCTAGCCGACGCCGACAACCAACAGTCCAGCATCCCAACCTGCAATCCCCTCAGCTGCAGTCGCAGGAACTTTGATTCACACAGCCCTATCTTCCTCATGCACCGTTTAGGCCATCAGACCAAATTTCCTCCTGCTAACTCGTGATTGAACCTTCTCCAGCCGAATCCAATCCCGCCTCTTCTGATCTCGTTCAAGGATTTTGACTCCGACCTCCCAGCCATTCAAAGCTCCCAAATTCGCATCCTGACCTCATGGCAGCTCTGACTTCAGCCGTCGCCTCACCCGACTCCCCTCACATAGCCGAACCTTTTTCCAGCAAAACTTCATTGAACCTCCACCCTCTCTTCATCCAACTACTTAGCTATTCCCTCCAACCACAGAAATTTATGAGCACACACCTGTAGCCCTACTCACATATCACTTTAACAGTAAACCCAAGCAGCCCAACAACTTCACTCACTTAAATTTCACTCTAAAAACAAGTTCTACTATTGCATCCAACTCCTCAACAGCATCCATTACATTTTCCCTCTACTATTATTATTAATTATTGTAATTAATTATTATTATTATTATTATTATTATTACTTTAAAAAGGAAGAAGAAGAAAACAAAAAAGTAAAAGAAAAAAAGATTAAAAACTAGAGAGAAAATTAAAAAAGGGAGAGAGAGATCTTTGTGTTTTTGACATCGTCTTCGTCGTCTCTTGATATTGTCATTGTTGCTACTCTTACGAAGGTATAAATGTCTTCAAGCTTAAAAACCCTTGAATCTTATTATCGGCTTACGGCACGCTGGAGGACCACTCATACACGCTCTTCATAGCATGGTGAGAGGAAGATGTTTGATAGACTGTTTAATTGAAGGTTTTAGATAACTCTGGTAAATTGTTTGAGAAATTGATTGACATTCTTTCCAAGTTAGATCTTGGGGCATCACAGGGTAGGCCTCATACATACTCTTCGTAGCGTGTCAAGGACAACATGAAGTACCAGAGTATATGCTTCAGTTCCTGTGAGGAAAAATTGTGTTTTCAAACTGGTGCCTTAAATACCCACACACACTTTTCGTAGCATGGCGAGATTGAAGAAAATATGGTCGCGTTGTCACTCGACACATACCATATACACTCTTCGTAGCGTGGTGGGAAGGCGCAGACTCCAGGGTTTTCCCAAACAGAGGGAAGGGGAGATACCAGGATGTTGCCAAAATTTGAGCTAAATAGATGACCTGACTTAAATAAAATGACAACGAATTGAGCTTGCAAATTGGACAAGAAGTAACTAAACATTAAATTGATAAATCTACAATCACATTGAAACGACAAATGTTAAACAATAAACCAGGCTATTGACTTGAACATCAATGAACAAGCATAATATAAGTGACAAACGATTATGTTAAACTTGCTAACAAACAACGATGATCAATATATAATGAGTGTAGCTGTTTTCCTACGCTCAACAATCAACCAGCTTACAAATGAACATCCTAATTGGCTTACAAGCGAAGACAGTGGACAAACTATGAATGTGATAGGTTCCCTACAACCATACACAATTCAACATGCAACGAAAGCAAGCACCTATGAATAATAATAACCGATATGCAATAAGCGTGAACTCCTCATGAATATGATGTGTTGTCTACAAACAAAAGTGATGAACTTATAGTGAATGCAAACATCAACAAGATAACAATAGCAAGTTTATTGTGCATACAACAACTCGCCAACAAGTAATGTTAGCAGAATAACAGGCAACTACAAGAAATCTATGAGTGCTTATGTGAAACAACAAAAGATGCACAAATGAATATAACAACTTGCCAAACAGCATGCATAGAGAAATCAATAAAGAATGCATCTCACTCGACATCCTATATTAACATATAAATGAATGCATCAACTTGCATGCAAACACTAATGCTTCCCACAAACACCAACAAGCAGTGATGATAGATGTGCTACAAGTATGATAGATCCCCTATGAACACTGAAGGTTAAAACACAATGAATGTAGCAACTTGCTAATTAATGTGTATAGAAAAACCAACAATGGATGTGACACCTCTGGCAATCCACATTAGCATACAAATGAACACACTATACTTGACTCCAAACAGTGGTATTCCCTACAAACATATACATGAAGCGTGCGAAAAATGCTAGGGCATTCGTAAAATCAATATCAATTAAGCTTTCAGCAAATACATTAATCCCTTGTAAGCAAAGGCATGTAATATGCAGTGAATGCAAGTACATGTGAGTTGCTGTAGAAGATTCTTCATGTGCACTATGTGTCATTTGCAGTCAAATATAGAATTTCTTTAGCAAATGTAGACACATGTAAGTCATTATAGGAGACTCGTCATGTACATGACATGTTATCTATAAGCATGATGCAAAAGAAATATAGTAAATGAAAATGTTTATAAGTGACATTAGAAGATTTACATTCATTGCAGCTTGCCCGTGGGTAGCAGTAGGAAGCTAGTGATGCATATAATGACCCGCCTATAAATAGTGATAGCAAAACAACAGAGAATACAACAGCTTACTCAAAAGCAACTATAGGAAACTCGTCATACACACTATATATTATCCATAAGCAAATACATAAGAGTTGTGATAAATACAAGCACCTACAAGTAATGCAGGAAGAGTCACACTAGATATATGTGGGCTCGAAAAATTTGGCCCCGGCCTCCCGGCCCCCTCTGCTTTTCGAGGAGTTTTAGCGGATTAAGTTCCGAGATAAATTTTGGGAAGGAAGATGTGTTTGTAGATTAGACACTACCCAAAGATTTTGCCCTCATTTTGCGAGGACTTTATGATCTGAGTCTATATTTCTTATAGGCGCAAGCCCCTATAGTAATTACCCCTCCTAATAATAAGAGAGAACTTTCGATTAAGGCTAGTCGTCAATTAGATACGTAGAGATATATTGTATATGACATTTAATAGCAACATGAGTATTAGTATTTGGAAATGTGATATTTAAAATTGAGAATTTCAACATGTTGCACTTAAATAGATGGTAGGAAAATGAATGATTGACCCGATCAAGATCCCATGGTTTCGTCGTCTCAGGCCATCGTGATCCCTAGTCTACTTAGACAAATAAGGTAGTCAATCTAACCTGATAGAAGGATCCTTGTTGAAAATCATGGGTTACTTCATCTAAGGGTACCTTGTAGACCTTGGGTGAATAATTATCTAAAGAGAAAAATTTGAATCCACCTTAACAGAAAGATGGCTTTGTGCTCTATCGATTATATCCTATTGATTCATATCTCAAGAATTTCATATCACTAATAAATGTATTGGCTCTAGAAATAACTATAATTTAGTTGTGCCATTTGGCGACAAAACTACTCGGTTCAGAGGGCCCCAGGTTCTAATCATTTATCTTGCGGTGCCATTTGGTGGCAAAATCATCGGCTAGAGGACATATACTACGTCCTTTCTAGTAGGAAATTTTTTGAGAATGGATTATAGTGCTATTTTTGACTAGTTATTAGCTCTATATGAGCTGAAGTAAATTTTAATTTATCTACCCCGACAAACTGTTGTAGAGGATGGATGGATTTTTCTTTAAGCATTGATATGTTATTTTAATTTTAAACATCTTTAGATTTTTTGAATTTTGGATTCTTGAGCTTTTATGGGTTTTTGGTAGGCATTTGAAAATATAGGAGATATTTGAAATATTTAGAAACCTTTATAGTTGAGATCTTGTGTCAACACGGCCATCATCAAAATATTTGAAGTCATTTGTATTTTCATATTTTGTTGGAATTGAAGAGCATTTAAAAAGGTAGGATCCCCTCGGATTGAGATAAACATTTATCATGATCATCATCGGGGTGTGTGGGTCATTACATTTACTTGTATTTTGTGGTAGTTTGAAGATATTTGAAAATATATGGGAACCCCTTTGGTTGAGATTTTATATCAATAAGGTCATCATCGGGGTGTTAATGAGGAACTTCAAAATATTTGTATTTTGTACGAATTTAAATTTTTTGAAAGTTTGAAGGCATTTGAAATGGTTGGAGTTAACCACTCCAATTGAGATCTACGTTCAACACAGCCATCATCGGGGTGTTTGGGGCATTGTATTTTATTGATTGGACCTTGTCGAATATATCTATTGGTCGACAGAGGATCGGGTCCATATGCTTTATATTTTTATTGATGAATTTCTTTTATCATAGATCTTGAAGACCTTATATGAATATATAAAATAGATATTCTTATCGACACCTTTAATGTGTATCTTTTTGATAGTTCAAGCCTTGTTGACTTCTATCTATCTATATAGAAGGATCGGGCTCAAACTAAGGTCATTTATTGACCCACATAGCATCCCTAGAGATCACGTGTGTACCCATAACAAGCTCACTAGGGCCCATACTGGTGTATAGTTACACTTGCCCTTCTATGTATATATGTGTATACATATTACAGAGCAAGTGTAGGGGCATTTTTGGATATTTGATGGATGTACTATGATAGCCCACAGAAGCTCGTGCCTATCATAACACTTTTGTATTTTCCCATAGGTAGTATGTTGGATGCATAATCACTATTCATCAAGAAGCTTGCAAGCCTCAATAATCCTTTTGAACACAATCTTCAGAACCTGATTGAACTGAGACTCTCTCCATCTTTGAAAATGATGATTTAATCTGGCTTTATCTTCTTAGAACTTGTATAGGAATAAAGAAGCAGCTTTTTAATTATGCCATCAATATCATTTCCTGTTGTTGGCTTAAATAAAGAATAAATCATTTCAATCTTGGAAGACTTTGTCCTTATTAGTGCCTTGTGTATCAAAATCAGGGGCCATCTCTTTTAACTGACAACTGCAGTAGTTAGAGATACGTCAGACTGTCTAAGAGAGCTATATGAGACTTCTTTCTTTGTAACAACCTTTAAAAACATATTTGTTGAATATTGATCATTAGCTATAGTGAACATAATGCATCATGTGCTGATATTCGCTTGAATACATCTAAACATATCATTTTGTTATTTCCACTATATGTTGAATCCTTCTTGTTACAACTAAGATGTTGATTGTGGTATAGATCCCTTGCAGTGTCGTTGAACCCTTACACAAACTCCTGTACGATCAAGAGATTCCTTACATCGGCAATGTATCTCTCATTGCCTTTTTCATATGGGTCAGTGTGCTCATTTGAATATTGATGTTGATTGTTAGCTAGACTATATTCCCCGACAATCCCTTTATGTTTATTTGGACCCTACTTAGATCTCATTGAACATTTCTCCTTCATGGTGTTTGCAAATGAATGTAGCAAGGATTACTTCATCTTTTTACATGATTGTTATGAAGACTATCATCAACTTCAATTTTCTTACTCAAATGCATTTGTCATTCATAGGGTATTGCCACATTTGTTGTACATATTCTGTATTTACTTGTGGACAGTGTGTTGTACATATGATGAGCTTTTACAGTAGCTCGTAGGTGCTTGTCTTTACAGCCTATTCTCCACCTTCGCTTGTCTGAGGACAATATGCTTGTTTGAATTATATATATATATATATATATATATCATAATTCCTCATTATTGTCTTCCTATGATTTGCAATATTTGTTTATCTTTAATTATGATTAAACTATACATGCCCATATTGATCATTTCTTGGAAATGAATTAAGTCCAATGCTACTAGTCCGTCATCAAGCTACAAATAATTCATGCCATGACTTTATAACCAAATCATATACTTTACAATCCTCTCATTGCTTACAAATAAGTTCTACTTGTAAACTCCTAGCCTTCATAGAGGATTTTCCATATGTATGATGAGTTTGATATCATATTCCTCAGTATTCTCATTCTGATAGAGATGATTGTTACAAGTCCATTGATGTTGTCCAAAAAGAAATTCTACATTAAAGCTTGTAATCAATTTATACATGAGTCATTTCTTATTCATTTGTCTTTGATTGGATCATTCTTATGATTCATGGGTCTCATTTTAGATGTTAGGTTTTAGTTAAAGTTTAAGTCCAATATCATTTGTTCGATGTTCACTTGACTTCAAAATATGTCCCCTATTGTCCAAAAATTGATTCAAGTCCTTTGTTATGTTCAAGTCCTCTATGGTCCAAGTCGAATTCAAAAGTCCCCTGTTAATTTGTCCAAGTCCTTGTATCTTCAATCCAAATTTTGGTAGCCTCCTGGCATCTCCCCCATTTGGGGGAAACTACAGGAGTCTTAGCTTGCCTGCCACATCAAGAAAGACGTGCATGATCAGTGTCATGGGACACCGTGACCGTAGTCTTCGTCCTTCGCCATGCCAAGAAAGACATACATGAGTCCAAAAGTACCTATTTGAAAAATCAGTTTTTTCCTATTTACGGGTACTTATGTTTTGCCCCGCCATGCTAAGTAAAGTGTGCATAGGGATTGCCCGGCTCATTGCATCGAGTTCCCTCCCGTCACGCTAAGAAAAGAGTGCATATGGGGTCCCTTAATGTGCTACAAATATCATAAATAAGAATTTGGAGGATTACCCTCCTCGCCACGAGCACCGCATCGAATTTTCTCCCACCATGCTAAGAAAAAAGTGCATGAGTGGTTGTTCGCTACACTACAAGTGCTGAGGATAGGTTTTTGATGTTTGGACGACAATAACGATGTACGTGGAGGGCTAAAAATCGTGGAAACAAATTTTTTTACTCTTTTTTTATTTTTTTCTCTCTCTTTTTAAATCTCCCTCTTTTTTTCCTTTCTTTTTTTTTATAAATATTTCCTCCCTTTTTATCTCTTTTTCTTTCTCCCCTTCTCTTTTTTTTTTCTTTACAAATGTATATATGTATGCATTATAGTTAATAATGAATAAAAAAAATTATTTATTATTATTAATAGTAGCATTATATTAAAATTAATATTAATAATAATTAATATCAATATTTTGATATTAATAATAAATATATGAAATAAAAATGGAGAGATAGATAGAGAGAGAGAGAGAGAGAGAGAGAGATTTCCCTCTCTATTTTCTATAGAGATCGATTAGAATAGGTCTTGGGTTAAGTCTTGGCTTCTCTACAGGTAAATGCATTGGTCGAATGGGCATAGGTCGGGAGGTCTTGTGTCAGATCCTGGCTTCTCTACAGTTAAAGTCATTTGGGGTTAAGGGATACATGTCTGAGAGGAAAGTCGATCAAGGAGGGCTTGTGGGTTTCATCTCTGGCTTCTTGGGAGAGGCGAATGCAGTAGGAGATTAAGAAGGAAGAAAAAATGGGAAGTCTTGCGGGAGTTGAATGGGGAAGCCTAGAATCGAAAATGTCTTCATCTGTCCTCTCATTTTAACAACATTGGAAAACAATGATTGAGGCTCTGCAAAGGATTTGCGGGAAGCAACACGAGTCCAACAACTTCAGCAGGATTTTGGGCGGGATTCATGAATTTGACGAGTATGAGGTAAACAAATCTTCTCCAATAATTTATTTCTTATTTCATTCTTTATCTAGAGATCAACAACATAATACAATAACTATTAGGCTTAAATACACTGTGCTGAAACCACGAGTGATGTCAAATAAAGCTCACATAATTTTACGATTCACCAATAAGCAAAAGCATGAAATCAATAGTAAAAACTGCATGCCACTTATAAAATTGAAGCAATAGATTTGTGATGCAATGCTATTATATTGAATAAATCAACTGGCTTACAAGCAACAAGTGGAAGGCTCCTAATACAATATACAACTCATTTGCAAGATGAAGTACACTCTCGCAGATCAAAAAAGTGAGCTAAACTACACTAAGAAATAAATGAATGCAACGTCATGCCACCAGATCAGCAACACTTGTGCAAGCGGACATAAGGCATCTATAGGCTTTCAATTAGAACATTGTGCACAATCAAATGATAGTCGCCCACACAATTGATTAGCACCAAATATCTTGAAATGCCTCTATACATGCATTGCAATATGCATAATAATTCATGAAAATACATCACTCAGTGTTACAACATGTATTACGTTATAATAATGTGCCACATTTGCATGCTGACGTATTGCACATACACACATAATCATTATGCAAGCAACTATGCGAGGCATTGTTGCATTATGCATGCATATGATATGCCACCTCATTTAAGTTAGTACGCAAAATATAATATATCAATATATTACACACATACAAACATGATGCATACATCTATTATATTGTAAGCATACCACCACCGTGTAAATACATCATGCAAATGCATTACTCAAAATGCATGTAAATATCTATTATTACACAGGACCTTGAGAGTATGTTGTACATGCACATGTGAAGCCTAAGGATGCTTCGCAGGGCAAGAAATGAACCTAAGTTCAAACACGATCCTTCTAGGTGAATAGATAGGAGTCAACATGAATCGAACTATAAAAAAAATATACAATTGTGGTGTTGATCTGAATATTTAATTTATACATTCATATTAGGCCTTCAAGGTTTTTAATAACAAAAATTCACTAATAAAAGTATAAAGCTGACAACCAATCTAATCCTATGTTAATAAGTTGATAGAATTAACAAGGTTTAACCAATAAAATAGAAATGTCCATAAATATCCCGATGATGGCCATATTGACAAACAATTTCAACTAGAGATGACCACAAACATACAAAATAGCTCATAAACCCCTGAATTACCATAAAACTCAAAATTTTAAAAATATCAAAATTTAAAATATTTAAAATTAAAATAAACCATCAAACACTTAAAGTAATTTCCATCCATCCTCGCAATAATTTGCTGAGGTAGATAAATTTTAAAATTACATCAGCACACAAAGAGCTAATGTCTAGTTGAGAATATGACTAGGATTCATTCTAAAATAGTCTTGCTAGTAAGTACGTGGCACATGTCTTTTAACTGGTGATTTCATTGCCAAATGACACCGCAGGAAAATTTTTATGATTAGGACCCTCTAAACCGGGTGGTTTCGCCACTAAATGACACCACTAAATTACAGTCATGGCTAAAGTCTGCTTGTTCCCCAATGGTTTCAAATCATTGAGTAATGAGTTAATAGGATATAATCGATAAAGCACAAAGCCCTCTATTAGTTAAGGTGGATTCAAAGTTGTCCCTTTAGATAAATATTCATCATATGTCTATGAGGTACCCTTGGATGATGCAACTCATGGCTACCGATAGGGATCCTCTTATCAGGTTAGGTTGACTACCTCTTCTATCTTAGTAGACTAGGGACCATGATGACCCGAAACTACTAAACCATGGGATCTTGATCAGATTCATCATCATTCGCCCCACCATCATCTTTAAGTGCAAGATGGTGAAATTTCTAATTTTAAGTATCAAATTTTTAAATACCCAAACTATGCTACTACCATACACCAGATACTATACATCTCTACGTATATGTTTGACGACAAGCCTTAATCGAAAGTTCTCTCACTATCGGGAGGGATAATTTACCATAAGGGCTTGCAACTATAGGAAACCTAAACTCATATCATAAATTCCTCACAAAATAAGGGTGACATCTCTGGATAATATCTAATTTAAAACCCAATATGCCTTTTGAAAATTTATCCCAGAACTTAAGCATTAAAACTCTCTTCGACGATCCAAAAAAATGAGAAATTAGGGGTTTGTGGAGAGGCTGGGGCACAAGTTTTCAGAGCCCACTAACTTTTCAAGTGAGGTGGATTTAAATAGTTATGTTTAAGGTTTCATGTTGAAGCTTATGAAAATGGAATTAATAAATAGCAATTTTGTACATTATCAAGATGATGATCATAATATTGGATTCAAGTTTAAATATTCATGTTAGGATTATCAATTTATCATATTAATATTTATGAATATATTTTTATATAGATAAAATATTTTTTTCATATTTAAATTACAAAATGATGAAAAATGTATATGTTTCAAATATATTAAAGAAACATGCTACTTAATAGTAAATGAACTTGATCGATGTTAGAGTACACACAATCTATAATCCCGCATATTCCTGATGTTCAAAGTTCATTTTTTGGTTATTTTTTGTTTGTTTTTCGTAGAAAACAAATAATTATAATTACAATGATATGGCATCTGGGATAGAAGGGTAAATGATAAATCATCATACATCAATACTATATCTACAACCAAACATTATAAAAAATAAGGAGCTTGTCAGAGACCCTATTGTATTCTTTTAGGCACAAATATTTATACTATATTTTCTCTTAGATGCTAAATACTTGCTCTTGATGTTTATAGGCTGAAAGATTTAACCAATTAAAACCTTTATTTTTTTTCCAATTTGCATTCTCTTTCTAGTCTCCATAGACTAAATTTGGTGCCGTTCATTTCTCTCTTTCATACTCACAACATATGAAGTCCTATCATTCTCAAGAGAAGTGACTTTTTGCCATTCATAAATTTATTTCCATTTTTGGGAAACAAACAATTACCCCTCAAGAAGGAAAGGAGATATAGTTCATGATAATAACCATAAAAATGGTGTTTAATCGAACTCACATACTAAGGTGGCTCAAGTGCATGTAGAGCAAAAATCTCTAACAATGACATTCATTGTATTAGAGTATTTGAATGTTTACTTTGATCTCTATCAATAATTAGCTACTATTAATGAGAAAGTAAATGTTACATTCTTTGATTTTTGTGTTCCAATAGGCTTCTCGCATGATGGATAAAAGTAAATCTTCACTTATTTATCATACTTAGCCTCGCATAGTCAAATAACCATGCAAAATAATTCATTTATTGTGAAATTTTAGGAAGTATATGCCCCTTTTAAAATTCAAAGCTTTATAACTAGAAATGTACAAAATACTAATGACCAATCAGATAATCTAAACATAATCAATAATGTTCTATCTTGTACAATATCTTACAATATCTCAAATGCAATCAAATACCATATTTTTGTTGATACTTCTATGGGTTCAATAAGGAGTTTGTTCAATTCACATCCTTAAATCCATTTAGGAAGATTATGATGAATCTCTTATCTAAAGGGTGTGTCTTATTATATATCTTGGTGTAGATATTATATGAGGGTGATATTTAGCACTAGGTCCCTTCACTCAGGTTCTTACAACTACATATTTGGTTGTTAATGGAAACATAAGTCTCATCAGATGATCTATCCTCATTTTTTGAAATAATTCTATTAGGTCTATCCTCAAAATTGATATAAAATGTTTCCTACATCATCGGACAATCATCTCTTCATAGGCTATAATCCCTTTATTTCTTTGTTAAAATTGACATCACAACTCTCCTCAGTTGTAAATCTTTTTTACATAATATACTCATATGATAAAACTCAAGAAATGAATACCCATCCTTAATCAAGGATATTTCTTGAGCTCCATGATTATAACCATGGAGCTTATGCATGTAAAAAACTAGATCAGTCATAACCAGAATAAACCACATATACTAAATTTTTTATCATGATAACACATATTATTGCTTTTCGACTCTATAGTGAGAACCAACCACTCAACCTTCTAGATAGTACAGTCCCCTTAAGAATTTCAGTCCAAAGATAAAAACATGTGCAACTTAAGCTTCGTTTGGGACAGCTTTTTTGCTGCTTCCTAAAGCGGCTTTTTAGTAGTAAAAAGGAAAATTTTTATACTAAAAAGTTGCTTTGAGAAGTAATAAGAAAGCTATCCCAAACGAAGGCTTAGTCTACATTTTTTTTTTTTTTTTGAGAAAATGCATAAATTGCTTAGTCTACATTCTAATAATTTTTATGTTGAAGCATAAAGGCCTATGAGAGTTTGTGATATGATCCATTATTTTACAAACTCCCTATCGAAGGGTGCTCCCAAAAGCAATTTCAGGTGGCCAAGGATTGCTCCCTAAAAGAAGTTATCATATAGATTAACTTTAGGACGCATGAAAATGAACATATATTGCATCACGAATTTTACAAAATACATATATATATATATATATATATATATATATATAAAAAAGCACATAAAAGCCAGAAAAGCCATAAAAGCCAGAAAATATGCCCGGTTCAAATTTAGATTGTAGTCATCTCGGATAATTTTATTATTTAGTTATTGGACTTGAGAGAAAATTATTCTGTGCGGAATCCAAATGTGTTCGGAGGCGAATCCGGGCATGCCACATTACCGAGGCCCAGTGGATCCGGTGACGTGGTGTGTTCGGATTCGTCTCCGAATACATTCAGATTCCAACACATAATAATCTCTCCAAGGGAAGAGCGTTTAAAATACAACTGGGTACTAAAAAAATGCTAAAACCAAACAGGAATTATAAAATACAAAAATTTCTCAAAAATGATAAAATTTTATTAAATAAAAAAGTTGTTACAACATACCATCTCAGATAAAACTTCTAAAAGATTTTCGAAACTAGCATGTTTTCTGGCGAACCCTTCTCTCTTCATCATCAGAGCATTCTTCATTCCAATCCGATCTGCTACGTTTCAATCCCTGTTGATGACCGAATTGGCTAAAAGATTTTTGAAACAAGCAAGTTTTCTGGCGAACCCTTCTCCGTCCATCATCAAAGCATTCTTCATTCCAATCCGATCTGCTAAGTTTCAATGCCCGTTGATGAACGAATTGGCTGGTATCGAATTGTGACGGCCTTCTCCATTTTAAAGGCCTTATTAGATCACTATTTTTGTCCTTACATGAAGCGCATGAAATTCTTCTACACAATGCAGATCTACAATATGGCCTTCGAATCATATCCGCGCTTACTGCAGCATTCAAACCAGGAGTTGATGGGGGTTCTTTCGGAGGCTTAGAACAATCCAAATTGTCTTTTGAATTGGTATTTGAATCCCCATTTTTTTTCTCTTTACTTTGGTTGCCATCTAACAGTAAATAATTACCTGGTTCGACAATTCTTGACTGTATTAATCTGTCCAAGCAATCGATTTCCTCCTTTGTGAGACATTTCTGATGGATTAAATGTTCCAGTCCAAATATATCATCAAAGCGCGAAATTAACTCTTGCTCGGACATAATAACTCCATTATAGTGAAAATGAAGCGTTATATCTACAAAATCTTCACGTTGTTCTCTTATTTGAGGTGCGGAGTTTGCCTGTGGAATCTGTTGAATTGAATTAGTATTTTTGCCGAAGATTGAGGAAGTGAAGAGATGAGTGGCAGTGCTGACAATAAGCCTTGCAGCTGGATCAATGAACTTCGAAAACCACCCTCCATTCTTAATAGCTGATGGCGGCGTGTCGTTCACAGTGGTCGTCGCCATGGTGGTCAGAGAGAAGAGATCGATCGGAATGATGGAAGTGAATAGCTATACGTGTTAAGGAACTTTGAAGCGGGCAACGAGAATGGCCTGTTAAGGCTCGGACGCATGTGCCGGAAAGAATTTGCTGTTAGAAGAAGCTATGGAGAAGGCTAAGGCGGGAAGAGGCTTAACTGTAGGTACTTGAAGTGGCGGCGGCGAGGAGGCTGCGTAGAGTAGCGACGTGGAGAGCTCTCCACAAAAAGGGTGGAGTAGTGGACGTGGGGTAGTTTACATATTTTACCGGTTCTAATCTTTTTTTTTTTTTCTTTTAATTTTAAGATAAGAATTAAAAAAATATTCATTTTATTTGTTAAAAGAATTTTTACAAAAGTTAGCCCTTTATGAAATAAATAATTTAACTGACAGCAAATTTATTTAAATTGCCAATGAGCTCAAATTTAATCAATTATATTAAATTGCTAGTTAGAATGAATCAAATGAATATGATTTAGTTGAGAAACCTGCTTTTACTGAGATTACTCGAATTCGACTCATTTATGTGCTTGCGAGCTGAGCTTATTGAGCTCACGAGTCGAGTTCGAGCTTGATGAGCTTGCGAGCCGGCTAGTATAATTATTAATATTTTAAAAATAATTTTATTTTATTTATTAAATTTAAATATCAAAAAATTGTAATAAATGATTAAAATATTTAATAAAATAAAATTAAAGTAATATTTAATTTTTAAATTTAATAATAATGTTTAAAATATTTAATACAATTTAAAATACTTAAACATTTAAAATAATTAATAATATTTAAAAAATCCCATCGAGGCTGGCGAGCCGGCTCAGGCTCATTTACAGTGGGACGAGCTCGAGGTCGAGCCAACTTCTGACTGCCGAGCAAGCACAAAAAGGCAACTACTCAGACTCATTTACACCATACTAGAGATCAGACAGACTCTTCACACTTAGATGGAGACCATAATCGCGACAAGATGCACCTAATTAAAGGAGGATTGCGATCACGGTGGGGCCCGCTTCGATCGCATGAATAACATTGTCGTGGCAATTCACAACAATCCAATGGAGATTTCACTAGTCATCAATAAAGAGTTTCCCAACAATTCTATAATTTTATCTAAGAAGTCAAATTAGAAAGAAGAACATTTTATCATTTACCGCAAGCTTAATCTTTAAAATTCCCATGGACGGAGGAACATGCATGAGCAATAGTGTAACTAAGAAAGGTTCCCCATCATCAAGATATAGGAAAAGCCTTATTATTAGCAAGAAATTATTCTGTGCGAACAGTGGATCGTTCGGAGGCGAATCAAAGCACGCCATGTCACCTGATACACAGCGGGTATACAACTGTTGTACATAGCAAAGGGATGACATGATGCGCTCTGATTCGCCTCCGAACAACATCCGTATCCGCACATAATAATTTCACCCATTGTTATATATGATATATAAACCTTTATAGCATAGGATTGATTAAATTGACTAAAAATGACAGTCAAATCAATGAACCAATGAATTGGTTGCAATTTCTTTTAACCAATCAGTTATTATTATTATTATTATTATTATTATTATTATTATTCTTATTATTAAATTGTCACTATTTTTAATATCAAATTGTTAAAATCTAAAAATATGGGCTATGATTTCAGTTGTGAGCTTTGATGCTAATAATATCACAACATCTCAAACATGAGCTATGATACCAATATAAAAATGTTGAAGGAAATTGAAAATTTTGTGTATACAAATGTTGATCATGATCATATAAGATCGAACATAAATCATGATCGCATTGGACCTATGCGCTCAAAGTGAAAAGCATGATTATTATGAGATACGTGTGATTGGATGATTAGGGATTATGATCAAATAGATATTACAATCATTTCAAAACGCATGCAAACAAATAAACATAACAATTATGATGGAAAACAAATAATTGAATGGAGATTACAATCACAGGGGACAATCAAAATTGAGTCAGTCTATAACCAACTTTGACTAAGCTCCAAATCATATCAAAAAGCTTCAAATCAATCTGAAGTCAGGATTGAATCAGCTCAAAATCGAATCATTAAATGCCCTATTTATTGCACAAAGAAAAACATAAAAAATTAAAGCACATCATATTATTCACCATGAAAAGAAAAGAAAAACAAATCAAAACATTAATTAAGGCTATGACAATCAAGAAATCTGGCGAGGACCTAATTATTTTGCTTCTATATCTCATTTGATACGATTAAGTGTTCCATGGATGTTTTGAAATTTTGGTGCTCATTTATGGATGGTAAGCTAAAATTATTGAAATATGATTAATATTCATGCCTATTCGTGTTGTGCCTTCACTACTTCTAAAGGCTAATTTAAAGATATTAACGTTGGCTACTCTAATGTCTTATTATATGGAAAGTTGGAAATTAAAAAATAAATATGTTTCTTAGCATTAAGTCTTCCTCTGTGATATTCATTACTCTCTCTTCTATTGCTCTGATTCTGGAGTTCTTCCTCTGTGATATCCAGAACAACACTAAAGAGCTTAGATTTACTCTCTCTTCTATTTGGCTTAGATTTAACATGCCACTCAACACTAAAGAGCTATTTAACATCTAATTTTATGTTGAATCTAAGCCATCTTTAGCTTAAACATCACCAAACAAAATTCTGAGCTATCGTTTTAATAAAATATAATTTCAGCCATGTCATCAGAAAGTAAAGCTCATGACCAACTGGCATGTTCCTTTTTGGAGGAGCTTAAATATTGGCTTAGTCTTGTAGGAACCTGCAATCAAATTAACAACTGAAGGCTCTATTAGCATTGAAAACCATTAGATTAATATACAAAAGAAAAGTAAAAAAAAAAAGAAAAAAGGTTATTTGCATATTTAAGTGTTGATGCCAAAGTTGAACATATCCATTATAAAAGTTGCAACGCCAATAATTTCAATAGCTACTCCATGATAACCTAATACCTGAGGCTCATTGAAATGATCTGCAAAATAGACGTTAGAAAAACAGAGGAAGAAGAAGAAGTTTGATTGAAGGTTTCATGTATTCCCTTAATCAACAGTTCATGTATACATTGGTATATATTAAAGAGAAGGGAACATGTTGTTAGAGTTTCAGAAGGAGCAGGTGCCCAGATGCGGCGAAGGCAGAGGACCATTTTCTGTAATGATTCGCTGAGGAGGAAGTGGAGCAGTAGCCGAATATAAGCAGGTGTGCTTGTATAAGTTGAATGGCGTATGTGATCTGTTAACACTCATCACCTGCTGTAGGCTTTGGCAATCTCCATAGAGAAATCTCAGTGCATTTCCCATCTCTTCTCAACTTGGCATGATGAAGATGGGAGAGTAAAGTTTTTCAAGGAAGACCATTCCATCTTGACTATGGTTGGGTACTAAAAAAGTAGAGCTACAGTCGTTAGTACCACTTTATAACCTTAGTAAGATATTTGTTTTTAACATGCATAATTATTATTTGGTGTTGAAGTCCTCGATTACATTATCTTAGAAAGAATTTATACACATTTAATATTAAAAATTTTATATTGACTAATAGACTATTATTAAAATAAATAAATATATAATACATAATTTGAAGTAAAATTTTGTATTTAATTATGATTTATAATTTGGGAAATGATTATTCAATATTGAGACTACTATAGTTTTATCTTGTAATAGCTTAAACTCTTAACTATCGATATATTGACTATTTTGGTCTAAGAATATTATGAATTTGACCTATTGGTGTAACATCCGGTATGTCACCCATCCTAGAATTACTCCGAGATGAGCACACTAAACTATGGAGTTTCTAATAAAATTTTAATTATTACATCAAAAGGCACCTCGATGTTTAAGAGTTTAATTTTTTTTTTTTAACTTAGTAGTTACAAAATTTCGCCCCCTTAACTAACTGACATCCTCTTTAGCATTTTTATCCCAAAATCATCCACCAGAAAGATAGCATTCTACAGGTGGCTACTAATAGTTTAAGTGTTGGCTCTCGTGATATAGCACTTTATCACATACAGGATTCAAGAGGTACCTCCCATGGCGTAGCACTTTGTCTTGTATGGCACTTAGTACTCATTTATCAGCTGGTGTATTGCTTTGATACCATTTGTAATAGCCTAAACTCTAAACTATCGAGATATTATCCGCTTTGGCATAAGGTCCTCACGGTTTTGTTCTATTAGTGTAACTTCCTAAAATGTCACCTTTCTCAGAATTGCTCCGGGATAAGCACACTTAACTACGACGTATCTTGATAAAGTTTCAACCATTATACCAAAAGGCGTCTCGATATTTAAGAGTTTAGATCTATTTATTTAAGGGATTTCACATTCCTACTCTAGGAAATAGAGAATCCATGGCAATTTCTTGAGCTTCATGGTTTTTACAATATCAGAAAAAGATCATAGATTCGTCGGTGCATGTGGGATTAGGAAAGATAGGTGGAGCTACTGCGGGTCTTCTAAGGTTTTTTTTTTTTT
>NW_021319800.1:3517256-3519304 GCF_001605985.2 Dendrobium catenatum
TGGCATAATTAGCAGTAAACAAAATTAGGTTTTCCTGTTCACAGTTGAATGCCAATCACGATTTCATAATTCTCTGCCTTTGTGAATCTTGCACTTTGCGTTTCACGTAAGCGACTCCTCCTAGCTACTGGCGGCGGCAGACGACGGCCGAAGACATGCATTCTCCTTCCCTGCCTCGACCCGACGGCTCTCACTCTTGCGTGACTGCGTCGGCTTGCTCGGACCGTCGGATGGAATACAGGCTTTTAATACAGCTGTGAGTTATTTTTTCAATTTTTTATTTTATTTTATAAGTTATAATGATTTCTTTTTTGCATGAAATTTACTATTACTAGATTATGCTTGAGCCTTTATTTTGATGGACTTTGCTAATAGTGTTACCTCTCCAACTTTGCAACCTTGTCTGCTTTGTTTTATTATTTTTGAATCACTTTACTGTAGTTTGAATGTATGATATTAGAACAATGAATTGGTGAATGTTTTTCATTGTTTCTTTTATATGGAATATTGAAAATATCTACTGCACTTTTGGTTTTGTTAGAAGAGTTATTGGGAAAAATAGTAGATCTTGATTATAGAGAGATATTTTAAACGATCTTCAATTTCAAAAACATCAAATGACAATAGCAATCAGATTGAAGACCATAACGAAAAGCATATTTGAGTGGATGTTGTTTTACCTAGTAATATAGAAGTAAATATTGAAAATCTTCCATCTAATCCAGAACTACAAATTCCCATTGTTGACTTTAATCCTAATATTCATGATGAAGTCCGGAGAATATATTTATAACGAGGGGAACCTCGCAGTCATGAATTTCCAAAAACCAAATTCGGGATGAAAGATAGATGATTTAATCCTACTTGGTTTGACAAGTACTCTGATTGGCTTAAATTAAGAAATAACACATAGGCGTGCTGGTGATACGCGGTGGGGTTCACACTATGAATCAATTTTAAGATTAATTACAATATTCTCTATAGTTATTGATGTTCTGGAAATCATTTTGGAAGATGGCTTGAGCTCAGAACAAAAAGGTGAGGCATATGCTTTATTAGAATCGTTACATACCTTTGAGTTTACCTTTTGCCTACATCTTATGAAAGATGTTCTTGGTATCACTAATGAACTATCACAAGCTTTACAAAGAAGAGAACAAGATATTGTTAATGCTATGTCTTTGGTGCGTATATATAAAAAAAGACTCCATGATATGAGCGATAACAAGTGGACTGACTTCATCAGTAATGTAACCTCATTCTGTGAACAACAAAATATCAATATTCCATATATGGATGACAAATGGATTACTCGTGGTCGGCCATGCCATAGAGCTCAAGATATAACAAATTTATATCATTTTCGGGTTGGAATTTTATACACAGTGCTTTGATATGCAACTTCAGGAGTTGAACAATCTGTTAATAGAAGTAAATACGAAGCTGCTTTTGTGCATGACATGTTTAAATCCTAATAACAAGTTTCATGCATTCAACAAAGACAAGTTGATTCGAATGACAAAGTTTTATCCAGCTGATTTTAGTCTTCTTGATCAGGCGATTTTTGAAAATCAATTGGATACTTATATCAAAGATATGTGATCTGATGATCAGTTCACCTCATTAAAAAATATTGGAAGTCTTGCTAAGAAAATGATCCAAAGCAAGAAGGATATAAGATATCATGATATTTTTAAACTACTAGAATTGACATTGATATTACCCATTGCTACAACAGGCGTTGAAAGAGCATTTTCTTCCATGAATATTATAAAACATTGGCTGCGAAATAGGATTGGCGATCAATGGATGAATGATTTATTATTTTGTTATATTAAAAAAGAAATTTTGGATTATATTGATAATGAAGCAATCATTCAACTCTTTTAGAATATGAAGCGTAGACATTATAAATTGTAAGTTTTTTACTCTCTTATATTTAATATTATATGTTTTTGGATAATTATTAAAAAAAATTAAAATTGCCTAAGCCAGTCCCAAGCTCGGATGAAAAATTTTGAGGGAAAAATTTAATAAAATAATTAAGC
>NW_021319800.1:3519334-3524745 GCF_001605985.2 Dendrobium catenatum
GGCCCCCCCCCCCCCCCCGCGATAAATTTTCTGGCTCCGCCACTGTTTACTAGTGCAGTTTTTTTTTATTATTATTTTGACAAATAAGGATCACAGTTGGAGGATATATACCTAAAATAATATTACTATAACTAATTAACCATCCACAGATAGCCGTACATTTTTTCTTGTTCATGTTGAAGGATATATTTGATTTGTAAATAAGCTTAATTTGGCATTGAATGAATGTCAAGCAGTCAAAATTTATTTTTTAAAGTAAAAAAATAGCTAACCGTTAAGATGCCTTGCCTCTGTCATGGAGTTTGCTTTTTTTTTTTGGTGGGGGAACTATTTTTAAGGATTGAGAGGTGGGAATAGTTATTTAATAATGGTCTTTGTCAATTTTGTGTGGCAGTTTAAAAATTCATATAAATTAAATGCTGATTTAATTTATCAATTTTTTTGTTAAATTTAATTTATGTTGTGTGTGTGTGTGTGTGTGTGTGTGTGTGTGTGTGTTTCATCACATGCTCCTTCTAATGCAAAATTGTATCATTAGTGCAATATTTATGATCAAAATATGTATAAATTTTGTTAAAAATAAAAAGTCATCTATGTATAAACCTACAAACAACTTATTTTGTATAAATGTTCTATAATATTAAGCAACACTTAAACTTACTAATTGTCTTAAATAAAATGATAAAATTTGACATGTAGTTTTGATAAAATAACAATTTTTTTATCATAAGCTATCTATTCCTTATGTATTCTTTACACCAAGAGATCTTAATGCAATTTTGTTCCTAGAAACTAAGTTTTATTAGTTTTTTTTGTGTGTTAAATTTTAGTTTTCTTAGGCACTTGTAGAAGAATCTTTTTTGTGTTGAAGTCTGATTCAGCCCAAGTTTAAAGTAGGCTATGATTATGCTCCTAGTTTATAAAAAAGATATATTACTTTCTTGTGAATATGTAATCCCCACGACATCAAAAAATTAAACATTTAAAGGATAAAACCCAAATTTATATAACACTATTTTCACCATAGGTGGTCAAATAGAACAATATACGTTGATATTTTTTATCATAGAATTTTCATTGAATCAAAATCTATAAATAAAATAAGGGCTTCTCTTTGGTGTTCACATGGATTGGGATTATTTTTCTTCCATTCTCTTGATTTCTCAGTATCTGATAAAGCTCACAAGCCTCTACAAGCATCAAGTGCTTCCATTTTCGACAAGAAAAATAAATATGGTGAAACTTGTTAATTTTATGATATGTAAAAGCTAAAGTTAAGTTACAAAGCTTTTCTATGGAAGGATGAAACTTAAGTTACTAAGCTACCTTTGCAAATTCTAGATGACGATCATAAGCTATATAGTTCCATATACAACATCTTTTCAACTGTTGTTCCTGTATAAAAATTTTATTACAGTAAACATCTCCAACACTTCAACCATATATATCTTCATCATATACATGAATCTTGAGGCACTTCCTTTATATTATATTCACTAGCACCTGTTTAGCTTCATCTACATGTGTCATTCAAACCTCAAGTACATCAACTCCTTTTTATTTTAGACACTCGTCATTTTCATCATAATTATCATGATAAATGTTATACTTAACTTAAAGCTTAGCAAAGTGTATAAAGATCAAGCTACGTATAGTTAGTTACATAAAGTTATACGTGCTGAAATTATAGTTGATTTTAAGCAAACAATATAGAATAGTGCATTTGGTAGTTATTTTATTTTTTAGTTTATTATATGTGTGGTATCATTATCACAACTATGATAAATACTTTAATATTGATTATAACTCATGCATGATGACTCATTCTACAAAAGTCCACTTCAAAGTTTAACATGAAGAACTTGTTCTCTTCTCTAATAAACTTAGTTTTACCTTAATCTGATTTGGTATTTACATGGGAGAACCTCCTACTAATTTTGAAGGTTTAGGAATCTATCAAAAAAAGATGTGTTAGTAGAAAACATTTTACATTTTTAGTGTGATTATGTATATGATTCACCTATATACAGATGCATTATGACTTTTCTTAATTAGTTTTTCTTATTTAAAGTCCTTCGCATCACGAGTATTTTCCTTCATTATGATTGCATCTATAACTTTTTGAGGCATGTGCTTCAATTTCCTTAGCTCTGTTATGCTGACATAAGTAGTGAAGCCATCTCCATCCCCAATAGCCCTTTTATTTACCTATAAAGTATAATACATTATTAAAAATATTTTAATTGAATTAAGATTTTCAATAGTGTTTGCTTAATGGAAGTTGTAACAACTCAAACTAGACCCATTCAAGCCATGGTGATGTGATCCCTTCAAGCCATATTGTTCTAACCTCTATGTCTTCTTAAATAGTTTATGGCTTCTTCAATAGTTTGTGGAACATTTGGAAGGCCATAGAAAGTTAGTAATCTATGTATGCATAAATAATGGTTTGTTACATAATTTGTACATGCAAAGCCAGCCAAATTTATAACAAACAAAATTAGAGTTTATATATTGCACCTATAAATTATTTTTTTTATGCTACATAAAGTTTGGACGACAAGCTTAATTACTACTTCTGGTTGATTTGGTGGTGGTCTGTCTTCATTCCATGCCTTCATTAATTTGTTGTAATTGAAATTCCTCTAAATAATCAAATTTCAAATATTTTAACTGTCTTTAAGAATGTTATAAGGGTTTCATACTCTTCAATTTTAAGTTTTTGTATACCATTTTGTAACACATTCTTATCATACAGATTGATTAAGTGAAGATTATGTTGGAGAAATAATGGAAGTAATAATTTCTTAATATGAAATGGTAAGTAAAAAAAAGTTAGTTGATGCAGTAATAGACAAATGGACTTGTGTGATGTAAAATAAAATTATTAGAACTTTAAGAAATTATTAGAATAAAAGTTGATGATTTTATTTTGCTTTTCAATAATTTAGGTGATATGACTATAAATATAAGCACATGGATGTTATTTATATAAATATACAAAATTATTAAGTTACATGAGAAATGAGCCCAATCATTAATAATTAATTAGAAAGAAAAAAAAAGGGTAGACCAAAACTAACTTGGATAGAGATTGTGCCTAAAGATCTATACAAATTAGATTTTACATTTCATGTAATAATAATGAATTATTTAACATCCAATTTTATGTTGAATCTAAGCCAACTTTAGCTTAAACACCACCAAAACAAATTCTAAGTTATTGTTTTAACAATATACAACTTCTGTCATGTCATTTGAAAGTAATGCTCAACACCAATTGGCTTGTTCCTTCTTAGAGGAGCTCAAATACTGGCTTAGTTTGTAGGAATATGTGATCAAACAACTCAAGGCTCTACTATCTTTGAAAACCATCAGATTAACATAAAAAAAATAAGAAGTAAAAAAATGTTATTGTCATACTTGAGATGTGATGCCAAAGTGGAACAAATTCACTATTAAAGCTGCAACCCAAATAATTTTAATAGTTTTTCTATGATAACCCAATACTTGGGGCTCATCCGCTGTTGTAGGCCCTTAACAATCTCCACAAAGAAATCTTAGAGCATTTCCCATCTCTTCTCAGATTTGTCTGTGGAGATTATCAAAGTCCTTAGCAATTGATGAGCCCCAAGCATTAGGTTATCATGGAGTAACTATTATTGAAATTATTTGGATTGCAACTTTAGCTATGGATTTGTGACACTTTGACATCACCTCTCAGTATGATAATAACCTTTTTTATTATTAATCTGATGGTTTTCAAAGATAATAGAGCCTTGAGTTATTTAATTGCAGGTTCCTATAGAACCAAGCCAATATGTGAGCTCCTCCAAGAAGGAACAGGCTAGTTAGTATTAAGCTTTACTTTATAATGACATGGTTGAAGTTGTATTTTATTGAAATAATAACTCAAAATTTAGTTTGGTGGTGTTTAAGTGAAAGATGTCTAAGCTTCAGCATAAAAGTTTTGAATATTTATATAAATAACATGCATATGCCTATATTTACAGTCATATCACCTAGATTATTGAAAATCAAAATAAAATTATCAACTTTTATTTTAAATAATTTCTTAAAGTTCTAATAATTTCATTTTATATCATACAAGTCCATTCGTTTATTACTGCATCAACTAATATTTTTGTACTTTCCATTTCATATTAAGAAATTGTTAATTTCATACATTCTCCAACATAATCTCCACTTAATCAATCCATATGATAAGAATATGTTACACAATAGTATGCATAAACTTAAAACTGAAGAGTATGAAACCCTTCAAACATTGTTAAAACATAATTAAAATCTTTGAAATTTAATTTTTGAGAGGAATTTTAGGCAAAACAAATTATTGAAGGCATGGAATAAAGACAGACTACCACCAAAACCACTAGAAGTAGTAGCTAGAAGCTATGCTTCTCATCCAAGCTTTATATATTATCGTGAAAGCAAATTTTGAGGTGCAATATATAAACTCCAATTTTGTTTGTTAGGAATTTGGTTGACTTTGCTTATATAAATTGTGTATCCTACCATTATTTATGCCTACAAGGATTTCTAGCTTTATATGCCCTTATGTTCCACAAATTATTGAAGAAGACATAGGTTACAACAACAAGGCCTGAAGGGATCACACCACCATACATGACTAAAATGGTCCAATTTTAGTTACTAACACTGCAGTAAGCAAGCACTTGTTGGTGGAATTTTAAAAACATATTTTGAAAATATTAGTTTTCTTTGAGAGTTGAAGTTAAATTCTAATTCTAAAATCGAATCATCTCGTTAGAAAGAATATATCACCTCGAAAGATGAAAATAAAATTTCATAACGGCGTTCAGATTTAGAATTATGAAATTCATCTTAAATATTATGACCGGATGCTAAAGAGAACTTCATATGGCCCCGAAGGGTTAAAATGAGGTTCAACTGAATATCCAGCTACAATATTCAAGAAGTGTGAGATATTTAAGAAGTGTGATCATTAGGTTCACATCAAAAGCCTTGTCAAAGAAAGATGTATCTCCCCAAAGGGAGATAACGCCATTCAATGATAATCCTTTGAATGTGATAATAACAATCATCTTTTGATCTTTCCCAAAAGGAATCCAATATGAATTTTGAAAGGTGAGTGTGTGATTCTAAATCTCCTACGAGCGCAAGCCCTTGTAGTTAATTACATTGTAGGGAGATAAAGTTTCCTAAGAAAACTCTCGATTAAAATAGTGGCAAAATTTTGTTAGATTTTCTAGGAGTGATATCACAAAGAGATATGAATTTTGAAAACTCAAAAGGGAATAGATCAAGATTGAGCAGTTATTAACAGAGTTAGAGGAAGAGAGGTAGGGGACACTTTGAGATTTTAGAACCATCCGGAAGTGTCCCAACTTAATCTAAGTGTTGGGCTT
>NW_021319800.1:3525030-3528344 GCF_001605985.2 Dendrobium catenatum
GCAATCGCCAAAAAACTAAGAAAAGCAAGCAATCCTAAAGGCAATCAACTTATCACATTGAATATAAATTAATTAATCAATAAATATCCATAGGCAAAGTTGCCTTGCTTATTACAAACCAGAATTTTGCAGAAAGTAAAGTGGCTGGGCACCACTGACAATAACCCAGGTTCTAAACCTAATAATGACACAAGTCATTTTGAGTGGGATACTTTCTGTCTTCAATTCTTCAATCTTATTCTCCTTCGGGCTCCTTTCCTTCAGGCTCCTTGGATTCTTCATAGTAGGCTACCCAAATGGATAAGAGGGCACTTCCTTTGAGGGGAAGGCCAATCTTTCCTCTTTGGGTAGAAAAGAAATGATCCAAATTTGGATCTCCAAATAGAAAAGGGCCACTCCCCTAAAGGGGTGTCCTTTTCTGTTCGGAGTCCAAGCTTTGGACCTATGTATCCCAACTCAAAATCTAACTTTCACAACACTTAACACTTATACAAATTTCATTTATATCAAAAGAAAAATCTAGACTCTCCTGCAAGGTTATCCTAAGAAGTTAATGAATCAAAGAAAACATATTCCAAAGCAGTTATATATGTGCAGAAAAGTAAGTAAACACACTGGCCACGCTCTTTTTATTTGGGGGCTTTAGCAGCTGAAGCACCTGTGCAAGCATTTATAATAATTGATTTTTTCTTTACTGATTTAGCCCCCTTTTCGTTACCCTGCATGAGCGTGGCCACCTGCAGAAAACTATGTGAAAATCCAGATCGTACCTAACCTAAGGGTAATATAGTCGCCAAACACATCAACCATCTATAAAGTGCACTAAAAAGTAAGCAGACACAACAAAGCAATTTCATCCACAACATGTGGTGAAAATTATGAAAAATTCGACACACAGCAGTAAAGTAAACATCGGCCTAACCTAGATCTAGAGTTGGTTGTCCTAGCACATCATCTAAAGTGTGTGTAGAAGGTCATGTGGCAGGGGTAGATCCTAAGGTGGGTGATTGGTTAAAGTTGTTTAAAAATTTTGAGTTTGTTAAGGCTTAAGGAGAATTTGTGTTAGAATTTAAATATTAATATATTAAGAATTTTATTTAAATATATTTTAAGGGTTAATTGATTACTACCTTTATTTCACACTGAGACCGTGAAGTTTATTTCACCTTCCTTGGGGCTAAGTTAATAGTCTCGTAGGCCCATGGTTACCCAATAGCAATCGGGGTTGATTAAGTTATTTTAAGTTAGTTGGAATTAAAGAAGTGAATTAATATTAAGGGGAGTTGTTTACTGATTTTAAAGGGTTGGTTAAGAATTTTATTAACCTATTAGGAAAATTCTGGAGTTTGGGGGAATTAATAGATTTAAAAGGTTATCCGGATATGTTGACTAAGGGGTCAAAACTTGACTTTTAAAATTAGGGGGAAAATTAAAGATTTCAGATTTTTAATAAATAGTAGACCTTATTATGAGTTGTTATACAGGTGGTACATTCAATTTGGAGTTTTATATGAAAAGTTATGATTTTTAGAAGTTTTAACCTAATTTTGACCTAAGGTTGACCAAAATGTTGATTTTTGACTTTGACCAGATTTTGAGGATTTGACATTTTTGGAAAATACTAGATTTTAATTAGAGTCATTATCCACTGAGTTTTAATGATTTGGAATTTTCTACAATTAGTTATGAATTTTAGAAGTTTGGGTATTTATTGGAATTATTAAATTGTTTCAATTAAGGGCCCTTTTAATGATTTGAACCCAAATGAGTCCCAAACTTCTTGAAATCAATGCCAAAGATAAAAAATGATCTAACGAGAGATTAGCAAGTGTTTAAAGATTTCTTGGGATTTTTAATAATTTTTAATTAATTAAAGATTGATTAAACATTGATTTTGATTATAATTAAATTAAAGTGGATTTTAATGTCAAATTAAAGGAATTTCAATTTTCAATGATTAATAGCTAAAATATGGTTGATTATAGGTATTATGGGTATTTTTTGGAATTAATCTAAATTTATGATGATTTATTGAATTTTCTAAGTCCTTAAAGGGGCTAAAATTTGACATGCTCAATTGTTTAACCTAATGACCTCCAAATTGAGTTAAATTTAAACCTCAGGTACCTGATGTCACTAAGTTTACTATGTTCAAGTTTCACCCCTATTGGGTGTGTGTGCAATCTTCTATGAATTTTCTAAGTTTTCTAGACATTTCCTTAATTATTTTTCCTAGGTGTCTCTACTTTTCAAATAGGCTTGAAACTTGGTGTGTCTAACCCTGACATATATTCCATCATACCATAGAAATATCACATCAAAATAATAAAACCCTAAGGAGTTATGAATTTTCAAATTTTAGGGTCCAAAATAGACCCTTTACATTAAAAATTCATATCGTAGTGTTGCAACCCATGACCCCGAGTTTGAGATTTTGATGATGCCAAATAATGATTATTTTGAAACAACTTTTCATTGAATATTAGTTTATTTTCTATTGTCCTTGAGTACTAACATTTCAGGAAGATCACAAGTGACTCAGGACGAAAGGAAGACTCAAGAACGGGTAGATTAGGAGTATGAGTCAGATATTGTATTTTTCTATTTATTGTATTTTTATTTTCTTGAGTCTGGCCACAAAATGCATAAGAGTAAGAGCAACCATGCACACACACAGAGGGAGAGTTTGTTTTTAAATGCAAAATGTAATAGAATTTCTTCTCTGGAGATCATACTATACGATTTTAATTCGTACCGTACGATCCGAGCTATGTGAACGATTCTGTGAATATATCATACTGTATGAATATAGTCGTATTGTACGATATGTTAAGATCCAAAACCCTAGCCGTGGTTTAGTTTAAGTAAGTGATTTTGCGCCGTTCGTACTGTAGGAATATTTTCATACTGTACGATCTATTTTAAATACTTACTTAAATTAACCCGTGATTAGTGCATGAAATCCATGCCTAATTATATTTTGAACATCGTACTGTACGAACATGATCATACCATACGATGAACAGAGACGAAGTTTGATCGTCCCGGATATCGTCATGGACGATCTCTTGGTTTTTGTCTCATCGTACTATACGATAGTAATCATACCATACGATGAACAGAGATGATATCTGGTCGTTCAGACCATCGTCCTATACTAATAATATTTTGTGGATCGTACCGTACGATATTATATCATACAGTATGAATTGTTTTTTAACTGTTTATACATCTTCGTACCAGGTCGAAGTCTGTTTATGAAGATCGTACTGTACGATGTTGAATCGTACTGTACGAACAGTAACGGCTACTTT
>NW_021319800.1:3529764-3535675 GCF_001605985.2 Dendrobium catenatum
GTCACCTTCGAGCCGATTGCCCCAATCTGAAGAGCCAACCAGCTAAGGAGAAAGGTGATGAGAAAGCCAAATACAAGAAAGGCTCGACGGCGTCCCATCGCACATCTTCTTCCACCTCCGATGCAATCGCCGAATTTGTCATTCCTCCCTCTCTCAAATTCTTGGTATCAAATATCAAGAATCTTGTTCCTACTCAATTGATATCTAAAAACTACGCGATCTAGCGTTTGCAACTCTTCCAACATTTCTCCACAAATGGATTCGAAGATCACCTCACTAGGATCGAAAACCGCCCACCGATCTCTGCCGCAAAAGATCACAAAATCTAGACTTTAGTCGACCGCAATCTTGTATCAGCTCTTCTTTCAACCATCTCTCCATCCATCCTACCATACGTCATCTCTCTAGGCACTGCCCATGACGTATGGATGACCCTTGAACGCCGACTTCAACCGACAAATCGCTCCCGCGTAATTCAGCTCAAGAACTAGCTTCATCAAATCCAAATGCGGGACTGCACCATGCGGCAGTATCTTGATCAAATCAAGATCTTAGTCGACAACATCGCAGCGGCGGGATCCATTGTTGATACCGAATACATTGTTCTCTACATTCTGAACGGCCTCCCTTCCACCTATAATGCCTTCAAAACAGCTATAAGAACTTCCCTACAACCTATCTCCCTTGATGACCTCTATTCTTTGCTATGCAGCGAAGAAATTAATTTGCAACATCAGCAGCTTAAAGACACATCAAATGCGGAAGTTCTGGCAATGTTCTCAAATCGAAACTACTCAAGCCAAGGAAAATTGAGCAAACAATGAGTCAAGAATTATACACTGCGCCACCAACAGTCGACCGAACTTCCGACCTCAGGCAAGACTTCGTCCAACCAACCCAACTGTCAGATTTGCGGGAAAATTAGACACACGGCGCTCAACTGCTGGCACCGATGCAACCTCAACTACGCCCCACCGTCTAATCCCAAAGCTCTCACGGTTCAACAACAATATTCTTCAACAACAGATTGGATCTTGGACTCCGGGGCTTCCTCCCATCTCACCGCCGTCGCTTCAAATCTACAGCAACTCACGCCATATCAAGGCAGTAACTCTGTATCAAGCGCCAACGGCCATACTCTTCCCATCCACAACTCGTGTCAAGGCATATTACCCATACCCGAGTCCAATCGTAAGCTTCATTTATGCAATATTTTACACGTCCCAAAACTTGCTCATAATTTAGTTTCAGTCTCTTGTTTGGATTCAGACAACGATGTTTCAATTTGTTTTCAAGCTAATGAATTTTTCATAAAGGATCGGCAACGCAATCAAACTCTTCTCCAAGGCTGCAAACACAATGGACTCTACCGTCTCAAGGCTCGCACTACACCTGATGAAGTCGCATTGACGGCCTCCTCCTTGCCCTCTGCTCATTGGCATTCAAGACTCGGCCATCCATCCTCTCGCACTCTTCAAGAATTAGCAAAATCTGTTCTGTATGTTCATCATTGTAGATCTTCCTTAGAACCTTGTATTTCATGCAACGTTTCAAAGAGTCACAAACAGCCATTTACTACTAGCCTATCTTCTTGTACAAAGATGTTTTAGCTAGTGCACTCAGATGTTTGGGGCCCGGCGCCGAACTCGTCGATGAATGGCTCTCGCTACTATATAGTTTTTATAGATGATTTTTCACGTTTTTGTTGGATATACTTACTGCATTCTAAAGATGAAACATTCAATAAATTTTTACTTTTTCATAAACTCATAATGAACACCTTTGGTACCACTATTAACACACTCCGCACGGACGGCAGAGGAGAATTCACGAGCACCATGTTTCGAAAATATCTCACTCAACATGGCATTGCTCATCAAATTTCTTGCCCTCACACACCAGAACAGAACGGCGTCGCCGAACGGAAGCACATGCATCTTCTCAAACTCACACGCACTCTACTTTATGCGGCCCACCTTCCCATTCAGTTTTGGGCAGAAGCAATCTCGACGGCAAATTATCTTATTAACTGACTGCCAAGCTCCGCCATCGCAAATCAAACTCCCTACTTACGCCTTCATGGTCACCAAGAAAACTACGATCATCTTCGAACTTTTGGATGCCTCTGTTTTCCTTGACCCGACCGTACGCTCAGCACAAGCTCGCATCTCGCTCTCAAGCCTGTGTCTTCCTGGGCTACTCCACACAACACAAGGGATACCGGTGTCTTGATACTACCACCAACAGGCTCTACATCTCACGCCATGTTAAATTTTATGAAGACCATTTTCCATACAAACAGCAACCCGTGATGCCCACACCATCAACCATTCCAACATTCAGCTCCCCTCTAACGCTTGTGCCAACATCCACCGTGATACCTGTTGTGCAACCCCCTCCTCAAAATGCTCTCCCTCCTTAACCCGAAACCACTACTCTTACATCTCACAACAATACGTCTCACAACATGGCGTCTCAATCCAGTGCTCCCGCCCCCATACAACATCATATGCAGACAAGATTACGCTCCGGCATCACTAAACCAAAACGGAATTTTGATCTATCTGTGATTGCAACAACAGAGCACACTCTGACATCCTATGCTCAAGCAATTTCAAACAAATTGACCGTTCGCTTATCCCACGCTCAATTTGAGGGGGACTGTTAGGATAACTATCACAACTCCATTGGCTCAAATCTATTTACCGTTTCGTACTTTCTTTATAATGTTACTCTGTATCTTCTATTTAAATAGCAGTCTGTAATCCTCTTGAATAGAATACAAGCATTAGTCTTTCTTGCTCTTGAATCTTTCTTTCCATTTCCTTTCTCTGTTCTTCATCCCGTCTATGGGATTTCACAATCAAATGGAGATTTCACTAGTCATCAATAAGAAGTTTCCGACAATTCTATGATTTTTATCTGAGTCAAATGAGACAAAATGAACATTTAGTCATTTACCCCGCAAGCTTCATCTTTAAAATTCCCCATGGACCGGAGGGACATGACATGAGCAATAGTGTAACTAAGAAAGGTCCCCATCATCTAGATATAGGAAAAAGCCCTCTATTATTAGAGAAATTATTCTGTGCAAACACTGGATCGTCCGGAGGTGAATCAAAGCACGCCATGTCACCTGATACACAGCGGGTATACAACTGTTGTACATAGCAAAGGGATGACATGATGCGCTCTGATTCGCCTCTGAACAACATCCGTATCCGCACATAATAATTTTACCCATTTTTATATATGATATATAAACCTTTATTGCATAGGATTGATTAAATTCACTAAAATTGACAGTCAAAGCAATGAACCAAAGAATTGGTTGCAATTTCTTTTAACCAATCAGTTATTATTATTATTATTATTATTATTATTATTATTATTACTATTATTATTATTATTATTAAATTGTCACTATTTTTAATATCAAATTGTTAAAATCTAAAAATATGGGCTATGATTTCAAATGTGAGCTTTGATGCTAATAATATCACAACATCTCAAACATGAGCTATGATACCATATAAAAATGTTGATGGAAATTGAAAATTTCGTGTATACAAATGTTGATCATGATCATATAAGATCGAACATAAATCATGATCGCATTGGACCTATGCGCTCACAGTGAAAAGCATGATTATTATGAGATATGTGTGATCGGATGATTAGAGATTATGATCATAATCATAGTGAATATCATAATCATAGTCATACACATGTTATCAAATAGATATTACAATCATTGCAAAACACATGCAAACCATAACAATTATGATGGAAAACAAATAAATGAAAGGAGATTACAAACACAGGGGACAATCAAAATTGAGTCAGTCTATAACTAACTTTGACTAAGCTCCAAATCATATCAAAAAGCTTCAAATCAATCCGAAGTCAGGATTGAATCAGCTCAAAATCGAATCATTAACTGCCCTATTTATTGCACAAAGAAAAATGTAAAAAATTAAAGCACATCATATTATTCACCATCAAAAGAAAAGAAAAACAAATCAAAACATTAATTAAGGCTATGACAATCAAGAAACCTAACGAGGACCGAATTATTTTGCTTATGTACCTCATTTGATACGATTAAGTGTTCCATAAATGTTTTGAAATTTTGGTGCTCATTTATGGATGATAAGCTAAAATTATTGAAATATGATTAATATCCATGCCTATTTGTGTTGTGCCTTCACTACTTCTAAAGGCTAATTTAAAGATATTAACATTGGCTACTCTAATTTCTTATTATATGGCAAGTTGGAAATTAAAAAATGAATATGTTTATTAACATAAAATTTCTTGTCCCAAAAAAAAAGACGGTTTAGGGATTTATGCTACAACCGATCTTTCTCATAGATTTTGACAATGAGATGTGGGTCTCCGAAAGGATTCTGCTTATGTGATTCGAATACAAAGAGTACGACCGCACTATACCGTAAGACAAAATGATCGTAGGCCTTTACACTTGATACAAGCAGGCCGATGGAAGAGCAGATGGAGTTATACATACGATTAGCCATGGAGGATAGTGGCTTTCACCTACACACATCGATGGATAATAATATGCATAACCCAAAATTCACGAGATTTCCCCCATTCGATACATCAGCTCGAATGTGGTTTATTTGATTAGGGGGATTGGTTTCCTACGGGCGGAAGCCCCCGTAGTTAATTACATCTTAGACCTCGGTCTAAGAAGACTCTCGATTAAGGACGTGAGATTATCTTCTCTAATGGGTTTAGTGCAAATGGAAAATTCTAGGCTTTCCCAATCAAAGAGGAAGAAGGTCCCAAATTGGTTCAATCAATCACGCATGGTTCAGTCAATATTCGGCCGGTCTGAAGAAGGGAAAACTGGAGAAAAGAAAGTGGCAATGCATCTCAAGCAAGCACGAGAGAAAGAGGGAGGTAGCGTCATCTGTGTGACACGGATGGGTAGGATTTATAACTTCTGAAAGAATGGAGAGCTTCACCTACACACATCTAACTAGTGCAATCTGGACTTATTCCTTGCCTGAAAAAGGATGCAAACTAAAATCCTAAGCATAACCAATCGTCCTATATGTATGCAAGATGGGAAGGCTCTATCCTAAGGAATCAAGGATTAGTAGTTCAAAAGACTTAAATCAAGGACTCTACAATATGCAAAGGAATAGATCTAGCATTGTATGATGCATGAAATAGATACAAAACACCCCTATGTCTACTGATGTAATGCATGTGTATGAGTGAGGTGCAATGAAAATCAAAGTGTGTATAATGTATGTATGACATTCAGAGAACAGAAAAAAAAATAAACACACTAAGGGTACCCTTGATGCAAGATACCCGCGCAGAAAACCATCCTAGCGGTGGCTACTTCTTGTGGGAAAGCAACGATGCCCATTGGCACAATAGGTGGCCTACTCTATAGGCCTAAATGACCCTAATGGCCTCTAAGGCTCACAGAAGGTTGGGGATATCATACCCAAAATCAGAAACAGGCCAAAATCCTAGCGATGCCCACTTCAAGTGGGAAAACAATGATGCCTAATGGCACAACTGGGTGGCCTACTCTATAGGCCTAAATGACCCTAATGGTCTCTAGGGCTCACAGAAGGGGGGCAAGCATTGACCTATCAGGCCAAAGCTTTGTTAGTGAACTACCCTAAGGCCAGCTACCTAAACATGCTAAAATCTATTAACAAGTCGTGTGCGATGTGGAGTAATTTTGATATCTAATTAAAATAATTTGCTTTACAAGTTGCAGAGATTATACCTGATTGTGGCGCTGCCACTTACAAGCTCATGAGCAAACGATTCCAAATTGTGGCGCGGCCACTTAAAAGCTCCAAGCTAGCAAATTACCCAATGTACCTCGCAAGACAAATGAAAGAAAAATACACAAATGAGC
>NW_021319800.1:3537811-3577723 GCF_001605985.2 Dendrobium catenatum
GCAGATAGATGATTTCCTTACTTTTGATTACTATTGTTTTCCTATGATTATTACTTTGCCATTTGATATAATTTTTAAGCCATCGTTGATTTCCTTTCTCACATCATCTTAGTTGTATTCCCTAGATGATGGTTGAATTTTCTTTGGACTATCTATGAGCTTGTTTCAATTTTACTCATGTGATCATGAGTTCTCCATGAGTTCTCCTTCTCCCATTCTGCCACTTTGGTTGAATAGAGGATTGAGTTATTTTCTTTGACTCTCTCTCATTGTTGATCTTGTTCCGTTAGTTGACCATAGAGTTGCATCTTCCTAGAGTTAGGAAGGTCAACGCCAACATATACGGTCACTTGTTGTTCGCCGCATACGTTGGAGGTCCGTTTGTTGACCACGTTTTTTACTCGAGCACATTCGATCGACGCAATTATTCCTCGACTAGTTCAATTTGACCCGAATCGTCTTTGATTTGATTTGATCAAATTGATTGAGCCTAATCCCAATTCTAAATCAAGCCAATTTGAATCAAACCTAGCTCAATTCAGCATAAGACAACTCCAATTTGCTGTTTAATGAATTTGAATTTGATGCCTATATCAGGAAATATAATTAACGGTCCCGATTAGATCGAATTCCCAACTTGTCGGGATCTGACCTCTCAACCGCGTGAGCCCTCGAATGAGAGATTGGTTGGAGCGACTTTTGGTGGGAACAGAATGACGCATGGCTATTTTTGTGTTTCGAGTGAAGCAGAGCGTAGAGAGACATTTGGAAACTCTGGAGGAAGCGTTCAGCTCCCTCATTCTGACCGACTCCCTCTCTGTCTAGCTCTCATTCGGAAGCAGCCCAGGCGGATACCGATCCCCCCTTCCTCCTCTCTCAATTTCGTGAACTCCAGACGAGGCCGAGCCCCTCATCCTCCTCCTATCCTCCCGTGAGTAGAAGACCCTGACCGAGGCCCCAGCTGCTTCTCCCTTCTAAGGCCGAAGCCCCCCTCCTGTTTTCCCTGTGTTCGCAAACTCCAACAAAGGCCGAAGCCTTGCTCCCGTCCAATCTACAGCAACCCAGGCGGAACCCCCTCCTGCTTCCACTTTAGGCTTCGCACGCTCGAACCAGGCCCGAAGCCGACCTTCCCTTGCCCTAGCCAAGACCAAGCGACTCTGCTCCTGTGGCCTCTTGTAAGTCGGAACCATACTCGCCTCCACCGACCTTCACTAGCTCTTCTTCATTTGCAAGGTATAACTTCCTCCTCTCCTTCTTCCCCTTCTTCTTCATTCTTCTTCATCTTCTTTCCTTTTTCCTTACATCTATTTTCTTCCATTTCTTTCATATTAATGAATGAGAAGAGTAATGGTGTTTAAATCCTTTGCAAAATTTGAAGAATGAGATTTCATTATCTGTGTATCCATATGTGTCTTCTTTATGGCTTTGTTGAAGTGATTGTTACACTAGTCATGAAAGGTCTTTCATGGAATATTTGGAAGGTTTCAATCAATTAGGTAGGTAAATCAAACTTTTATATTGGCTTATTTTATGTGATCTTGCAATTATTACATTCAAAAGAGAAATGGTACTTGAGTTCTTTAAAAAATCTGAAACTTAACCGCCCCCCCTTTGTCTTATATATATATATATATATATATATATATATATAAGACAAAGGGGGGGCGGTTAAGTTTCAGATTTTTTAAAGAACTCAAGTACCATTTCTCTTTTGAATGTAATAATTGCAATTTCACATAAAATAAGCCAATATAAAAGTTTGATTTACCTACCTAATTGATTGAAACCTTCCAAATATTCCATGAAAGACCTTTCATGACTAGTGTAACAATCACTTCAACAAAGCCATAAAGAAGACACATATGGATACACAGATAATGAAATCTCATTCTTCAAATTTTGCAAAGGATTTAAACACCATTACTCTTCTCATTCATTAATATGAAAGAAATGGAAGAAAATAGATGTAAGGAAAAAGGAAAGAAGATGAAGAAGAATGAAGAAGAAGGGGAAGAAGGAGAGGAGGAAGTTATACCTTGCAAATGAAGAAGAGCTAGTGAAGGTCGGTGGAGGCGAGTATGGTTCCGACTTACAAGAGGCCACAGGAGCAGAGTCGCTTGGTCTTGGCTAGGGCAAGGGAAGGTCGGCTTCGGGCCTGGTTCGAGCGTGCGAAGCCTAAAGTGGAAGCAGGAGGGGGTTCCGCCTGGGTTGCTGTAGATTGGACGGGAGCAAGGCTTCGGCCTTTGTTGGAGTTTGCGAACACAGGGAAAACAGGAGGGGGGCTTCGGCCTTAGAAGGGAGAAGCAGCTGGGGCCTCGGTCAGGGTCTTCTACTCACGGGAGGATAGGAGGAGGATGAGGGGCTCGGCCTCGTCTGGAGTTCACGAAATTGAGAGAGGAGGAAGGGGGGATCGGTATCCGCCTGGGCTGCTTCCGAATGAGAGCTAGACAGAGAGGGAGTCGGTCAGAATGAGGGAGCTGAACGCTTCCTCCAGAGTTTCCAAATGTCTCTCTACGCTCTGCTTCACTCGAAACACAAAAATAGCCATGCGTCATTCTGTTCCCACCAAAAGTCGCTCCAACCAATCTCTCATTCGAGGGCTCACGCGGTTGAGAGGTCAGATCCCGACAAGTTGGGAATTCGATCTAATCGGGACCGTTAATTATATTTCCTGATATAGGCATCAAATTCAAATTCATTAAACAGCAAATTGGAGTTGTCTTATGCTGAATTGAGCTAGGTTTGATTCAAATTGGCTTGATTTAGAATTGGGATTAGGCTCAATCAATTTGATCAAATCAAATCAAAGACGATTCGGGTCAAATTGAACTAGTCGAGGAATAATTGCGTCGATCGAATGTGCTCGAGTAAAAAACGTGGTCAACAAACGGACCTCCAACGTATGCGGCGAACAACAAGTGACCGTATATGTTGGCGTTGACCTTCCTAACTCTAGGAAGATGCAACTCTATGGTCAACTAACGGAACAAGATCAACAATGAGAGAGAGTCAAAGAAAATAACTCAATCCTCTATTCAACCAAAGTGGCAGAATGGGAGAAGGAGAACTCATGGAGAACTCATGATCACATGAGTAAAATTGAAACAAGCTCATAGATAGTCCAAAGAAAATTCAACCATCATCTAGGGAATACAACTAAGATGATGTGAGAAAGGAAATCAACGATGGCTTAAAAATTATATCAAATGGCAAAGTAATAATCATAGGAAAACAATAGTAATCAAAAGTAAGGAAATCATCTATCTGCTTGACCACATCGCAACAGCAGAATAGAGAGAAGAAAGGGGGTCCCATATTCACTTGACCATATTCGTAATAGCGAATGGGGACAACTCCAGGTTTGCTTGACCATATTCAAAACAGTAAAATAAGGAGTAAAAAAAAAGGGAGGGTGTTCTACATTCGCTTGACCATATTTGCAACAGCGAATGAGAACAGCTCAATATCCACCTGACCATATTCGCAACAGCGAATAAAGAGCTTCCCAAAAGGTCTAATGTCCACCTAACCAAAATCACAATGGTGGAACAAAAGAAAAAAGCTCAACATTCACCTGACCAGATCACAACAGTGAATGAGGACGACCCGATGTCTGCCTGACCAGATCACAACAGCGACACAAAGGGGGAAAGAGAAAGGGAGTTCAGCATTCTTCTGACCAGATCGCAACTGCGAATGAGAACAGCTCAATATTCATCTGACCATATTCACAACAACGAATAAAGAGCTTCACAAAAGGTCTAACGTTTGTCTGACCAGATCGCAACAACATGACAAAAGATAAAATCCAATATTCACCTGACCAGATCGCAACAGTGAATGAGGATGACTCAATGTTTGTCTGACCAGATCGCAACAACGAGACAAAGGGGGAAAGAGAAAGGGAGTTCAGCATTCGCCTGACCAGATCACAACAGTGAATGAGAACGGCTCAAAATCCACCTGACCATATTCGCAACAACGAATAATGAGCCCTCCCAAAAATCTAATGTCCACTAGACCAAAATTGCAACGGTGGGACAAAAGAAATAAGTCCAACATTCACCTGACCAGATCGCAACAGTGAATGAGGACAACCTAATGTTCGCCTGACTAGATCGCAATAGCGAGACAAAGGGGGAAATAGAAAGGGAGTTCAGCATTCGCCTGACCATATTCGCAACGGCGAATGAGAATAGCTTAATATCCACTTGACCATATTCACAATAGTGAATAAAGAGCTTCCCAAGAGGTCTAATATCTGCCTGACCAGATCGTAACAGCAGGACAAAAGATAAAATCCAACATTCACCTGACCAGATCGCAATAGTGAATGAGGATGACTCAATGTTTGCCTGACCTTATTCGAAATGGCGAAATAAAGAGTGAAAGTCACATCTACAACCACCCAACACACATATGCGTGGTGTTGTGAGGGAAAAAGAAGTAAGTAATCCATCATTTAAGAAATCTGGAACTTATATTTTAGTTACCACATGGTAGAGGATAAATTGTCATGGCCATGAGTAATTAAAATACAAGTGGAATTTCATTAGATAAAATTGGAATCACAAAATATGAAATAATCGACTGATGTATATCTCTCTAAGAAGAGGAATATACAAACAACCAAGTAGAAAGAATAATCTCACATTAAGGAAAGAAGTGGCGAGGGGACACACTTGCCACTAAAAATAGCAATCATATCAAGGATCAATGATTATTAAAGGAACACTCAACTACCACCTGGTGCATCTATCGAGGAGAAAAGGAGAGGACAAGAAACACTCTACTACCGCTCGTGGCGTCTGCCGGGGCGATAAGCAGAGGACTATAGCACAACAACCTCCAACGCACATGTGCATGTTGCTGTGATAAAAACAAAGATGTAAGTAATTCATCATCTAAGAAAGCTCAAACTTATATTTTAATTACCACATGGTAGAAGACAAATCGTCGTGGCCATGAGTAATTAAAATACAAGTAGAATTCCTTAGATAAAATGGAATCATATACAACATGAAATAACCGACTGATGTATCTCTCTAAACAAGGAGGAACATACAAACAGTCGAATGGAAAGAAGGTATAATAGAAGTGGCGAAGGGACACACTTGCCACTAGGAATCATAATCATATCAAAGCTCAATGATTACAAAAGGAATCACAGTGATAGCACCCATACTAACTGATGGGACCCTATGAGAAGTGCAAGCAACATTTATGCCTTCAGAGAGATTGCACTTGCAGCTAAGGACAAAACCTCCATGAGAAATTATGTCACTAAAGGAAGAAATGGATTGACTTTTTACTAGAAGATCAAAATCCACTAGGAAATGATGTTAACATCTAGAACAAGATGTACCACATCATAAGTGAGGGAGAACAACATCCCATTATAAATGAATAATCATAATAGAAGAAATGAATATACATTTATCTCCTAAGCAATCATTAAAATGCTTTAAAGAGAGTCAAAAAAGAGAATTTGGAGGGACTTTGGGCTCTTGAAGTGTAGAACCGGGTTCCACTTGTGACAAGGGCAACCGATTATACTCAACTAAGAGTTTCCCTCTCTTTTATTATTATTATTTTCATATTATATTCATAGTTATAGATTAACTACACTAGAACATAAAGAGAGAAAATATTATTGGCTTTGATAATCCAGGCCATATTCGTCACATGAATAAAACTGGGGAGAGAAAAAGATTATGTACAGGATCTATAAAGGAGTGAGACATTGGCTTTGGTAACTTAGACCAAATTCAACTCATATGAATGAACTGGGGAGCACAAATATCATAATAAAATTTGTAGAAAAATTCATATAATGACAATGGGTCAACATCACTACATTTGATTAGTATAGATCAAGGATGGACCCAGTATCACATTCCACATAGGTTTGAGTTAATGGATTTGATATCCCAGATCACACTTGAAAATGACAAGTGAAACTGGAGAAAGTCAACCCTCGAAGGGGACTGAAAAGGAGATTTCATGACATAACACCAGAGCGATTGGTGGGCATGAGTGCAAGTACAAACACCCCTACGACATATTTACATACAACTACTAGGGATAATCTCATACTTTGCATGACAAACATCACGTGGTAGAGGACAAATCATCGTGGCCACGAACTGCCGAAAAGTAGAAGATATCCTTTAGAGTTATATCTATACAGAGAGATATGTACAAGTGGTAGGGGAAGAACCATCGTATCATGACCAATATGAGAATGAAACTTACATAGAGACATTAGATCAACATCACCATACCTGACTAACACAGGTGGGCATGGACCTAGTATCACCTATAGAAAGTGGGTTGGGATTAGGGATATTGGATCTACCACACCACACCTAATTAACCTAGGTGGGTATGGACCCAGTATTACCTCTGAAAAATAAATTTAAATTAGGGACATTGGATCAACATCACCACACCTGACTAACAAAGGTGGGTATGGACCCAGTATCACCTCTAAAAAGGGGGGTTTGAATTATTGATTTTGGTATCCCAGACCACGCTTGGGTAACAAGAGAAACTGGGTAAAACAACCCCACACAACAAAGGGGTGGAAAAATCAAAGGTTTGATGTGCTTAGCACCAATATGATTGGTGTGCACAAATACAAGTACAAATATCCGCACAACATCTTAGCATATCCCCTTTAAGGATAATCTTATACTCTTCGAAATGAACATCAGGTGGTAGAGGACAAATCGTCATGGCCGTACAGACTATCGAAAAGTAAGAAGGATCCTTTCAAGTAGTACTAATACATAAGGATATTTATAGGAGGTAGAAAAATAACCAACAATAGTGGAAGAAGTGTCATAAGAGTTTTGATGGGAATCCTCGACCTAATTCCGCACATTTGATGGGGAATAGATTGCTTACTAGTAGTCTGACGACGGAAGTCTCCTTCCTCATCTAAGCTACTATCAACAACTAATCCACCCTTAGGTATCAAGTACCTACAAAAGGTAAGAAGGTGCCGGGGTCTACTAGGCGATCTCAGGGTGAGAGAGCTGAGCAAACTCAGAAACCCGACAGGAAGAAGGGAATTTGATAAGGTATGAAATGACCTAAAAGGCCAGAATGAAAGGGACCAAAGCTAAAGGAAACCCTAGCCAAGAAGGGAACCTAACTAAGAAAAAGACCCTATCTAAGAGTAGGACGAACCAAATCTAAGGAGCACCAAACCCGGAGTGCGCACAAGAGAAGATAATATAACATCCAAAGATGGAGAGAGAAACCCATCCCACCATGGTCGCCAGAAATCTGTGGGTCTCCGAAAGTATTCTGCTTATGTGATTCGAATGCAAAGAGTACGACCGCACTATCCCGTAGGACAAAATGATCGTAGGCCTTTACACTCGACACAAGTAGGCCGAGGGAAGAGCAGATCGAGTTATACATATGATTAGCCATGGAGGATAGCGGCTTTCACCTACACACCTCGATGGATAATAATATGCATAACCCAAAATTCACAAGATTTCCCCCATTCGATACATCAGCTCGAATAGGGTTTATTTGATTGTGGGGATCGATTTCCTACGGGCGCAAGCCCCCGTAGTTAATTACATCTTAAACCTCGGTCTAAGAAGACTCTCGATTAAGGACATTAGATTATCTTCTCTAATGGGTTTAGTGCAAAGGGAAAATTCTAGGCTTTCTTAATCAAAGAGGAAGAAGGTCCCAAATTGGTTCAATCAATCACGCGTGGTTCAGTCAATAATCGGCCGGTCTGAAGAAGGAAAAACTGGAGAAAAGAAATTGGCAACGCATCTCAAGCAAGCACGAGAGAAAGAGGGAGGTGGCGTCATCTGTGTGACGCGGATGGGTAGGATTTATAGCTTCTGAAAGAATGGAGAGCTTACCCACCAATAAGGTGTATATTGGTTCACTCGTACCACTCACCTTTAGACCCTAAATTTATAAAAGATGTAGTATTGTACATACGATACTAACATCTACGATCTAACTAGTGAAATCTGGACTTATTCCTTGCCTGAAAAAGGATGCCAGTTAAAATCCTAAGCACAACCAATCGACCTATATGTATGCAAGATATGAAGGCTCTATCCTAAGGAATCAAGGATTAGTAATTCAAAAGACTTAAATCAAGGACTCTATAATATGCAAAGGAATAGATCTAGCGTTGTATGATGTATGAAATAGATACAAAACACCCCTATGTCTACTGATGTAATGCATGCGTATGAGTGAGGTGCAATGAAAAGCAAAGTGTGTAAAATGTATGTATGACATTCAGAGAACAGAAAAAAAAAAACACACTAAGGGTACCCTTTAGGAAAGATACCAGCACATAAAATCATTCTAGCGGTGCCCACTTCGTGTGGGAAAGCAACAATGCCCAATGGCACAATAGGTGGCCTACTCTACAGGCCTAAATGACCCTAATAGTCTCTAAGGCTCACAGAAGGTGGGGGGGGGGGTATCATACCCAAAACCAGAAACAGGCCAAAATCCTAGCGATGCCCACTTCGTGTGGGAAAACAACGATGCCAAATGGCACAACTGGGTGGCCTACTCTACAGGCCTAAATGACCCTAATGGTCTCTAGTGCTCACAGAAGGGGGGCAAGCTTTGACCTATCGGGCTAAAGCTTCGTTAGTGAACTACCCTAAGGCCAGCTACCTAAACATGCTAGAATATCTATTAACAAGTCGTATTTGATGTGCAGTAATTTTGATATCTAATTAAAATAATTTGCTTTACAAGTTGCAGAGATTGTACCTGATTGTGGCGCTGCAACTTACAAGCTCATGAGCAAATGATTCCAAATTGTGGCTCGGCCACTTAAAAGCTCCAAGCTAGCGAATTACCCCAATGTACCTCACAAGACAAATGAAAGAAAAATACACAAATGAGCGTAGATGCCATTCATAAAAGAAATGAAAATAAATAGAAATGTTACTAACATGAAGATTAATATTAACATTCATAAAACATGTACAAGTAGTAAACACTGAATAACAAAAGGAGATATTGGCCTAACCTAGGGCTAAAAGTCATGTCCTAAGCAAACAAGTCTAAGGTGTGTATAAGCTGTGTAGTTTTGGATAGGTCCTTTGTAGGGAAGTTTAATTAAAGTTACTTCCATTTGATTTGTTAGAAGGCAAGAGAAAGATTTTAATTTAAGTTGAAATATTAGTAGTTTAGGATTAATTTTAGAGATTTTATTTTAGGATTTTATTGATTACCACCTTTGTTTCACACCGAGGCCGTGAGGTTTATTTCACCCTCCTTGGGGCTAACTTAATAGCCTCGTTGGCCTGGGTTACCGAGTGATAATCAACTTTGTTCAATTATTTTAGTTGGTTATAAGTTAGAAAAGAAATGTGAATTAGGCAATTTATTAATCAAATTTGTTGATTGATTTTTGAAGGTTAATCTAAGGTTTGATATTTTATGAGTCTTTTATCCTAATAGATTTTAGCTTTAGGTTTGATCCCCTAACTTAAGTTTATGTCTTTTAAGTTTAGATTGGTTAAGGGTTTATTATTAGATCTGTTAAGCTTGGTTTAGATTTATGTCTTAGGTTTACAGTTTAATGATTATGAATATTAATAATAACTTGATTAAGAATTAAATATTTTTAACACATTTTAAGAGTTAGGTTATAAATGGTTGATTTATTATTAATGGATTAAGAAGAACTAAACCTAGGAAAACATGTCACTAAGTTTTGTTTTGATGTTTCTACCCTACTGGGAGCATGCACCCAAAGCCTATGTTATCTAAGACTCAGTCCTTAATTTTTGTCTTTAAGTGTCACTAGAGTTATGAGATTAAAAGATGTTTTGTTTTCTAACCCTTAGGACTTTCGTACATGTATCGCTAAACTTAAGAATCTATGGATAAAAGTACTTACAATAAGTAGCAAAGCAGTACAAAAAAAAATGAAAGTCAAACATAAAAGGAATGTAGGCATTGTTGTTGTTGGGAACACTTCTTTGAATTCAAGTGTGCCTCTAAAATAACCTTCTCCCCCAATTCGATGTGATACGAATAAGGAAGAAGGCATTTTCAATGCCCTTTACTGTCCCCACATTCCAAACAAGGCACTTGAATGAGACTCAACTCAAACAACTAAACCTACCCTCTAAACAAAGCTCCAAACGACAAAGAGAAATAAACCCCCAAAAATAAAACCCAAAATAGACTTTTCACTTATAACCCAAAACATGTCCTTACTACCCGCTAATCTAAAAAACCACTTTGAACATAAGTGCAAGCAAGAAGAAAGACAATTCGTACACTAATCATTAACTTGCTGTAAAAAGATAATAAAGAACCTTACTACACAAAGCAAATCACAAAGCTAGAAGTCTCAAAATACCCTATAAAAAACTTCTAAATAAACTACTATGCAAGACCCCACAAAAATCATTTACTAAAATCTTTTGACACAAAACCCTACAAAATAATCAAGTGCCTCTTTTAATTTGGTGTGGGGTATGTCCATAAAGCTTTCCAACAAGAAAGTTTTATAAAACCTCTCATTATAAAGCATTCATGAAACTCGTCGTAAAAAGCCTTCAATACAAAACAAATCTAAAGCCATCGATAAATCATTTCAACATAAGTAAAACAAAACTCTTTTTTAACCAAAAGCAAATTCTCAAGTTTGCAACAAAAGGTGAATTGTGAAACCTTTCAACCACAACAAAAGGAAATATTTCATAAAGCTTTTTGCCATAGAATGCTCACAAAAACTCATCATAAAATAACTTATAAAGCCCTCTAACAAAAAGAGATACAAGAAGTGTGATTCCCTAACACAAAACAAAATCATGTTATCCTTCCAATTTTAAAACAAATCATAACCATTTCATGAGATAAATCAAAACGCTTTTCATTAAATCATCCACAAATGCTATAACATAAATATACATAAAGACTCCCTGATAAACTTCCGTAACAATATTATCAAGTCAAATGTAAGTGGAATGGTATAAATACAAGCACGCATAAAATCTTCTAATAAAATATTTAGCCATGTATGTGATGGCCTTCCATTCCCAAAACAAACATAATCGATTCCATTTTTGTTTAAAGATAAAGCTTAATGGAGAATTCACTAATGCCGCGACGATTTAGAAGATTCAATGAAACAAAAAAAAGTTCCAACATTTATATTTCAATTCTATAAAGGAGGCTAAAAGAACTTATTGCTCATCCACTTCTTTGGTTTGCATTAAATAAATCTTATGATAACAAATCAAGACAAATATAACCTTTCCAACAAATTCATATAACTAGCATGAATAGGTCTTTCACATTAAGAAGTCGTTTCCTACATGTTATCCAATTCATCACATATAACTTTTATCATCTCAAATACTTCCAAGACACTTTTATACAAAACAAGTCTTTATGACATGATTCAACAATTTTGGGCATTCATGCAAGAGTGATAAGAGAAAACATGATTTAAATTTCTTCCTGGACCACACAAGTGATTTCCTAGCAATGCAGACAAGTTTTCAAATAATACAAATGGACTTTCCCTTTCAGTAGCATTTTACCAAGCAATTGATGTATAACGTTCACAAAAACTCCATGTGGTAAGCTAAAACAGAAGATGCTGTTTGTACACATAAAACACCATGAAATTTTCATATTCATGCTTTCTTGAAATTGTTACAAAATAATCCACCCAAAGTTCATAAAAGATATTTTTATATGCATATTTTTGTTAATAAATCTACTTGGCTTTCACCACCTCTCCTTATCATATGATGATTCGTAAATAAACATGAGCTTCATAACAAAGATTCTTTTCAAATGCACGAATTTATCCAAATTAGTATGCCAATTTTACTTATATCTCAAAATTTATTTATGGGAGAACTAAGGAACAATAGAAATACTTGAAGTTAGCTAAGAAAAAAAAGTTGAAAGATTATTCTCCATAAACAATTTTATCATAAGCATAACAATGGGCAAACCCCAAACTTTGTCAATACTAAATAGATTTCCTTTTACCAACATAGTTTGGAAACAAACAGTGAAGTTATCATGCTTCTAATAAAAACTCCTTTACATATGATAAAGAAAGAAATTCATAAATGGTGCTCATAACCCATCTTATTCTTACCATGGTTGATAACACATGTAAGATGCATTTGGGGAGATCTCAATAAGAAAAGGACTATATTAGATTTCAATACAAACAGAACAATGATGACTCTCTTTCAACAATGTTTATCAAGTGGCTTGCATGTGATGTTAAAGCTATAAAGAAACATAAAACTAAGGATTCAAGATCGATGCCATCTATCTTATATCTCGTAACAAAATTCAACTTATAATAACAAGACACACATCTAAACCGGAAGACAAGACAAGTATCCTTCAATACCAACATACCCGTCTATTTCTCTTATCATATTCACAAGTGTATCCTTTCCAACAAAAAACATTTTTTTCAATATTATAAAGGAGGTAGTAAAGCAAGCTATCGATTTCTTAAACATGAGATAACTTATGAAACCTTCACATAAAACACGCTCATAGAGCTTTCATCTCGAAGTACCTCACATGCATGCTTCGGTAAAGAACAACATGATCTTCCATGATCTTTAACAACTTAAATATGAGATTTCAAATCATTTATCACATAAGAACGGTAATGAAGAAGCATAGGTTCTGAATACATATCAAACAAATAAATTTATCGTCCAAATAACATGAACCAACATACTCTTTAGTATACTATTCATGAGACTACCTATGGCTACTAGTGATTTTATCTTTCCTTGACAACATTTAAACATTACTTGATAATCAAATATCGTAGTAAAGCTAGATAGTAAGAGACGATAGTGACGACATCATTAAACTTATTGCAACAAAACTTAAAGTCAACTTCACAAGCTCAAAACCAACCACTCAAAATCTCTTAAAACAAGGCTTCAATACAAGTGAAATCTCATTGAATCATTGCACCAAACAGTTGATAGACAATGATTGTGAAATCTCACAAAACAATTCATCATAACCATCACGATTTATGTACCTTTTCGATTGACATTGAATAAGCAATCCCACAAGAAAACCCCTCATAATCCATGCTATAAACAACCCAGTAAGAAACTACACATGCATGCGTGTGTGTGTGTGTGTGTGTATATATATATATAAAGACAAAGGGGGGCTGTTAAGTTTCAGATTTTTTAAAGAACTCAAGTACCATTTCTCTTTTGAATTTAATACTTGCAAGATCACATAAAATAAGCCAATATAAAAGTTTGATTTACCTACCTAATTGATTGAAACCTTCCAAATAATCCATGAAAGACCTTTCATGACTAGTGTAACAATCACTTCAACAAAGCGATAAAGAAGACACATATGGATACACATAGATAATGAAATATCATTCTTCAAATTTTGCAAAGGATTTAAACACCATTACTCTTCTCATTCATTAATATGAAAGAAATGGAAGCAAATAGATGTAAGGAAAAAGGAAAGAAGATGAAGAAGAATGAAGAAGAAGGGGAAGAAGGAGAGGAGGAAGATATACCTTGCAAATGAAGAAGAGCTAGTGAAGGTCGGTGGAAGCGAGTATGGTTCCGACATATAAGAGGCCACGGGAGCAGAGTCGCTCGGTCTTGGCTAGGGCAAGGGAAGGTCGGCTTCGGGCCTGATCCGAGCGTGAGAAGCCTAAAGCGGAAGCAGGAGGGGGTTCCGCCTGGGTTGATGTAGATCGGACGGGAGCAAGGCTTTGGCCTTGGCTAGAGTTCGCGAACACAGGGAAAACAGGAGGGGGGATTCGGCCTTAGAAGGGAGAAGCAGCTGGGGCCTCGGTCGGGGTCCTCTTCTCACAGGAGGATGGGAGGAGGACGAGGGGCTCGGCCTCGTCTGAAGTTTACGAAACTGAGAGAGGTGGAAGGGGGGATCGGTATCCACCTGGGCTGCTTCCGAACAAGAGCTAGACAGAGAGGGAGTCGATCAGAATGAGGGAGCCGAACGCTTCCTACAGACTTTCCAAACATCTCTCTATGCTCTGCTTCACACGAAACACAAAAATAGCCAGGCGTCATTCTATTCCCACGAAAAGTCGCTCCAACCAATCTCTCATTCGAGGGCTCACACGGATGAGAGGTCAGATCAAGACAAGTTGGGAATTTGATCTAATCAGGACCGTTAATTGTATTTCTTGATCTAGGCATCAAATTCAAATTCATTATAAAGAAAATTGGAGTTGTCTTATGCAGAATTGAGCTAGGTTTGATTCAAATTGGCTTGATTTAGAATTGGGATTAGGCTCAATCAATTTCATCAAATCAAATCAAAGATGATTCAGGTCAAATTGAACTCGTCGAGGAACAATCACGTTGATCGAATGTGCTCGAGCAAAAAATGAGGTCAACATGAGACATTGGCGCCGGCACCCTTACCGGTCCAGCGGCAACATCATAAGCAATGACCATATACAACCACCCAAGCTGTATCTGATTTTGACAATGAGACAGATGTGTAACACTTTTTGGATGCATCCGACTTGGTCAAGGATGTGCGACCAAACTACTATGGGCCTCCACAACGACAACCCGCACAGCATCGTTCACATGGAGAATTTTGTGTGAAGTTAGATATTCTGTTCTTTGATGGGAGGCTGAACATCAAGGAATACCTGGACTGGGAAAGAGCAGTTGAACCCTTCTTTGCCTGTCATTTGAAAGGCGGAGCGAGTGCGTGGTGGATGCAATTGATGCAAACCAGGAGGCGGTAAGGTAAAGGAAGGATCACGAGTTGGTACAAGATGAAACTTCTCTTGCGAGGACATTTTCTACCCACTGATTTAGAATAGATGATCTACCTCCAGTATCAACATTACTCATAGGCCAATAGAACATTGAACAAATACACAGAGGAGTTCTATAGACTGAGCGTTCGGAATGATCTCAATGAGTCCGAAAAGTAGCTTGAGCACACTATATCAGAGGCTTAAAAGAAATCATTCAAGACATGCTGGAACTTAATTCCGTCTGGATAATATCGCAAGCTGTTAATTATTCTCTTAAGGCTGAAATCTAACTCAATCGGCATCGGAGGAGCTAAGTCATACATCGTTACAATGTAGAATCTGTCTGAGATGTGAACAAAACTCCTTTAACCACCACTATCAGTATCAAGCATGCAACGCCTCAGCCAAGAGGCGCGGAATTTGGGTGTCGAATGAAAAATGACATCCGCCTTGTGCCCACGATTTTTCGTCAAGGAAAATAAGCCTTACACTAAGCCTAAAACCCTTAAGTGTTTTTGTTGTTTTCAACCGGGGCACAAATCGAATGACTATCCTAACTACCAATAATTCCAATTGATGGATGGATTTTTGGATGGTGATCACCACAGTGTTGAGGAGGTGAATGAACAAGACTTTGAAGATTTGCAAGCTAACGAAGGAGACCCACTAGTATGTGTCTTGGAAAAACTATTACTAGATCATATTCCATACACGGTGTACTATCAATGGCAAGGTTTGTGACATGTTGATAGATGGGGGTTGCACTGAGAACATTATAGCCCAATCCGTGGCATAAAAGCTCCAACTGAAAATAACGAAGAATCCAAATCCCTACAAAATCAGTTGGGTGAAGAAAGGCGTGGAAATCTTTGTGTCAAAATGTGTTGGGTGTCATTTTCCATCGGAAAAAGTTATGTTTGTGAAGTATTATGTGATGTTCATGAGATGGATATTTTCCATCTAATTCTTGGGCAACCTTGGCAATTCAACGTCGGAGCCATACATGATGGACAAACAAACTTGTTCACCTTTGAATGGAAAAATCAAAGGATCAAGCTATTGCCTCACTCATCCAGCAATTGTAACAAAGAGGCATTGGATAAAGCTGCTATGCTTATTGTCTTTGTTCCAAACCTTATCATCTCATGGCAGGAATCATCTAACATGCTTGCACTTAAAGTTGCTGATTCTCACCCGGACAACAAATTTGTGGAATTACCTCCAGATGTCCTGGACATCCTCTGATGCTACTTTGACATATGGCTTGAAGAATTGCCTGCTACATTTCCACCGTTACACAGCCTCCAGCACCAAATTGACTTACAGCCGGGAGCTACACTTACAAACTTACCGCATTATTAAATGAGCCCACGAGAGCACAAAGCATTACAAGGTATAATTGAGGAATTGTGTCACAAGAACCTGATACAGCCCAGCCTCAACCTGTGCGCCGTTCTTGCTCTATTCGTGCAAAAGAAAGATGGAAGTTGGAGGATGTGCGTTGACAGCAAACAACAGAGCTATTAAAAAATAATGTTGAAATATCATTTTCCGGTGCCACTTCTTGACGATATGCATGACAAGCTTGCAGGTGCTACTACATTTTCAAAGCTTGATTTGTGAAGTGGATATCACCAAATCCGCATTTGTCCCAATGATGAATGTAAGACATCTTTCAAGACATGGTAGGGCTTGTACGAATGTCGAGTTATGTCATTCGGGCTATGCAACACACCATCAACGTTCATACAACTAATGAATGAGGTTCTCAAATCGGTTCTTGGGAAGTGTTGTGTTATTTACTTTGACGATATTCTTGTTTTTAGCCTAACTCCGCAAGATCATTTAACACATCTCTTATCTATTTTTGAAATGCTAAGAGAACATAAGCTCTCTCTTAACTTTCCCAAGTGTGAGTTTGCAACATGTTCTGTCCATTTCCTTGGGTTCATCGTCTCTAGCGGTGGTATACTTATGGATCCACAAAAGGTCCAAGCAATAACAGATTGGCCAGCTCCACAATCAATTTTTGATGTTCGGAGCTTCATTGGACTAGCAAATTTCAACCGCCGATTTATATGTGGTTTCAGCATTATTGTGGCACCCCTCACGGAATGTCTCAAGGACAAAATACTGTACTGGACTCAAGATCAACAAAATAGTTTTGAAATTATTAAAGGTGCACTGAGTTCATCTCCAGTGCTGGCCTTTCCCAACTTTGACAAACCGTTTCATGTAGACACATATGCATCTACCGTGGGCATTGGAGCTGTTCTATCATAAGAAGATCGGCCTATTTAATTTTTCAGTGAAAAACGGAGCCCCGCCTGCAAGAATTGGTCTGCCTATGAGCAAGAATTATATGCCGTCATCTGAGCACTGAAGTTATTTGCTCCATCAGGATTTCATCTTGAGTAGCAAAAATCATGCGCTCTAATTTATTAACATCCAAAAGTCATTAAATAAGATGCATGCGAGGCAGATCACCTTCCTACAACGATTTAGTTTCATCTTAAAGCATAAATTGGAAGCACAAAATAGAGTTGCGGACGCACTAAGTCAACACATAGCTTTAGTAATCAAGCTGCAAACCAAGTTATAAGGACTCCAAAGTCTTAAAGAGTTATATGCCAGAAAAAAAGAATTTTTGGCACCATGGACCGAACTGTCCAAGTCTTCTGCTACTTTATTCCAAGACTTCTCACTTTGGCATGATTATCTATTCAAAGGAGGGTTGATGTGCGTACTAGATTCATCATGGTGAGAGCATCTTATCAAGGAAATGCATAGTGGGGGATTAGCCGCTCATGCGGGCAGGACCAAAACGCTAGAACAAATGCAGAGAAGATTTTACTAGCCACATATGCATCGTGATGTTATAAGATTCGTGGATAGGTGTCTGATTTGTCAAGGATACAAGGGGATGGCCCAAAACATCGGGTTATATATTCCATTACAAGTGCAAAATTCCATTTGGGAAGACTTGAGCATGGATTTTGTTTGGGGTTGCCAAGAACAAAGCGAGGTGCAGATTCCATAATGGTTGTCGTCAACAGGTTTTCCAAAATGCCTCACTTCCTCGACAGTAAAAAGTCTTTTGACGCTCTCAACGTGTCTATTCTCTTCTTTAAAGATATTGTCTGCTTGCATGGACTGGCCTGCAACATTACATCAGACAGTGACATTAAATTTGTAAGCCATTTTTGGCAAGAATTATGGAAACGCCTCAGGACTGAAATTAAACTCAGCTCTACCTACCATCCTCAAACCGATGGCGAAACCAAAGTGGTTAATCGCTCGCTAGGAAAAATGTTGTGATGTGTATCCCATTAACACCCAAAACAATGGGATGATTTTTTAGGCCAAGCGAAATTTGCATATAATTCCATGGCCAACCAGTCCACCGAACAATGTCATTTTAGCATTGTATACACCAAAGTGCCTAACCACATTGTTGACATTGCTATTCTCCCTAAATGTAATAGGAAACCAGCATTTGAAACCACTAAAAATTATACAAAAATGCTAGAGGATGTCAAAGCCAAGCTATCAGCTAATAACGATAGCTACAAACAGCTCACCGATGCACATAAACGAAAGGCAATTTTTAGTCCAGGTGATCTGGTTAAGGTCAGAATGCATAAAGAAAGATTTCAATCGGGAACTTATTCCAAGTTAAGCCCACACAAAATTGGACCGGTACCCATTCAAAGGCGCATCAATGATAACGCCTATGTGTGGATATTCCACCAGAATTTTTGACTCTAGCAACTTTTAATGTGTAAGCCATCTGATATAGGTATAACCCACTCAATTTCCTTAGGCGAGGAACCACTTGAAGCCGGGGAGACCTGATATGGACTATCCAGCCCCGACGTACCAGCATACCATTTGGGAAGACTTGAGCATAGATTTTTGTTTTGTGGTTGCCAAGAACAAAGCGAGGTGCAAATTCCATAATGGTTGTCGTCGACATGTTCTCCAAAATGCCTCACTTCCTCGGTTGTAAAAAGACTTTCGATGCTCTCAATGTGGTTGTTCTCTTCTTTAAATAGATCATCCGCTTACATGGACTGCCCCGCAGCATTACATCAGATAGTGAAGTCAAATTTGTAAGCCATTTTTGGCGAGAATTGTGGAAACGCCTAAGGACTGAAATTAAACTCAGCTCTACCTACCATCCTCAAACTGATGGCAAGACCAAAGTGGTTAATAGTTCGCTAGGAAATATGCTGTGATGAGTATCCCATTAGCACCCAAAACAGTGTGATGATTTTTTAGGCCAAGCTGAATTTGCATATAATTCCACGGCCAACCAGTCCACCGGATAATGTCCGTTTAGCATTGTCTACACCCAAGTGCCTAACCACATTGTTTGCATTTCTATTCTCCCTAAATGTAAGAGGAAACCAACATTTGAAACCACTAAAAATTATACAAAAATGCTAGAGGATGTCAAAGCCAAGCTATCGGATGATAACGATAGTTACAAACAGCTCACCGATGCACATAGGTGAAAGGCAATTTTTAGTCCAAGTGATATGGTTATGGTCAGAATGCGTAAAGAAAGATTTCAATCGGGAACTTATTCCAATTTAAGCCCACACAAAATTGGACCAGTACCCATTCTAAGGCGCATCAATGATAATGGCTGTGTTGTGGATATTCCACCAGAATTTCTAACTCCAGCAACTTTTAATGTGTCTGACATCTTTGCTTACAAGCCATCTGATACAGGTATAACCCACTCAATTTCCTTAGGCGAGGAACCTCTCAAAGATGGGGAGACATGATGTGGACTATCCAGCCCTGACGGACCAGCATACCGCCCTCTGCCACACTTAACGAACTTGCTGCTTCCACAACTATCTTTATTTCCGTTTTATTGCTTATGCCCACTAGTGGCCACCATAGAATGGCCTCTAGTTATTTCCCTTTTTCAGAAATTAGGAGTTATATAGGAATTATTATATATAAGGTAGGTAGATGATATGAAATATTAAGAAGCTGCTTATTATCCCTTCTCGTTTTTTGCATCTTCTTCTTTATTCCCTGCCTTGTTCTTGCCCTATTCTTTCCTCTTTTCTCTACAGGTTTTGTGGTTCCACACCAGAATAGTATTAAGAAAAGCATATGAGTAAGATTATTTATTATTTAAAATAAATTAAGAATACCAATTGTTGATGTTATAAGAGTTATTTTGTGTGAGTGGAGAATTTTAAAATCATAAAATTTTAAACCTATATTTAACAATCAAATAATGTTTCAAGAGTGATTATAAATCCAATTTATAATCTGTCTTAACTATGATATAGATATTATTGTCTTTTAATTGTGTAATTTTCTTTTAATTTTATAATCATTCTAGATATGAGAACAAAAAATATTGCTATCCTTTAAGAAATATGCACATGTTGATATAAATAGATTATTTGGGACTATTAGGTATCCATTTCACAAACTGATTTAACCAGAGTTTTTTAGACTTATCAGACTATTTTAAGAATATTTATCTATAATTTTTAAAGCTCTGAATTTGAAGATATAAAAGGATTTATAAGAATTTTATGCTTAATATTCTAATAATTAGTATAATTATAAATATATCCTCAAGATATTTTATTATAAAAATATCTATTTCCATTAACATAACTTTACTAAATACATTCCTAATTTTCATTTGTTTAATATAGAAGAGAAAAATAAAATTTGAGAAGAAAAGAAAGGAGAGAATATAGAAGTTAGTGCTTGGAGCAAAATTTCAACAATGAACCAGCCTGCCGGCCAGTTCGGTCAATACAGATAATCAGATTCGCATCAAAAAGTCGTAAAACTGCTTGCCCAGCTAAGCAGACCACCGAACTAGAGAACTAGTATGATATTTCGTATCTTATTCATGGACTGCTTTGATGAATAAAACCTGCACAAAAATTTAGTTGAAGAATATCATTTCTCAAATATATGTGTAATATAAACATACACATTTATGCAAGTGTCACTCAGGCTAAATCAGTATGCGCCCATTTGCAGTCTGTGTTGGGTCAACCTGCATATAAGGTCTAGCTCCAGTCGGGGTAGAAGGTCCAACTTCATATGGTTGAGGGGGTGGTGGTGAGTAAAATGGCAGAACATATGGTGGATAGGGATAAATAGCAGGGATTCCCTAAAAAGATGGTAGAGGGTAGTACGGGTAAAAGGGGGTTAGTCTACATATAGTCTAGTAACATGGAGTAAAATGTAGGAATCCCTACAGGAGGTGTAGTTAAATGGGGGCTGAGTTGGGTATGAGTGACAAGCTGTGAAGAGGGGTCCCCTCAGTACCTCTACCCCTACTGGATCCTCTACTAGTCTTCCTGTGCCTAAATTTTTTTATGACTGGCCACCTATGGGGCTCATCACCTCCAAAAGACATTTGTAAAAAAATACAAGAAATAATTAGCTAAAATTTATGTATTTATAAAAATTCTAAAAATAAGTAAATTAAATGTAGGAAAAGGAACTACTGTATGTATGCTAACATATTAAAAAAAAAAAAATCTACTGTATGTATACTAGCCTGTAAAAAATGAAACTATTATATATATGCTAACATGTAAAAAAAATCTATTGTATGTCTAATAACATGTAAAAAAATTACTATATGTATGCTAATATATAAGAAAATCTCTATTGTATGTATACTAAAATGAAAAAAAAAATTATTGTATGTATACTAAGATGTAAAAAACATTTATTGTATGCTAATAGGTTATTCACATTTACCTCCTAACTATAAATCATTAGGTGATTCACTTTCATCTGACAATAACACATCCTCACTACTAACATCTTCAATGTTCTCCTCAATGTCATTTAAGTCCGCCTTATATAACTACAACTCAATTTCATTAGCTACAATTGGATCTTCTATATCATTAGCAGGCTCTTTAATGTTTGACATATTCTTTTCTTGATATGTTGCTGTATTGATGTAGTATTCTCAATAACCCCTCTAGATTTAGTTTTGTGACTACAAACCAATTTTGATTACCCTGCTGTCTACCTGGATAGTTAGTAAAGAATACTTGATTAGTCTGGCTAGCGAAGACAAATGGGTCGTATTTTTCATATATTCTACCTCTCTTTACTTATATAATGCCATAGAGTGGATGCACCTTGGTTCCTTTATTTTGGACTAGATCAAACAAATCATTATTAAAAAGATACACATTGTTCCCTTCACCAAGATATTCCAACTTTAGTACTTCCAGTAAGACCCCATAATACTCACAATCTTCACATATATGATTGTTCGCTTTCACACTTACACCACAATTATCTTTTTTCTTTTTACTTTTACACCAAGCTTTGGTTTGAAATTTATAACCGCTGACAATAATAACTTGCCAATATTTTACTGCTCTCATAGGTCCACATGCTAATTCATTAGTCTTTGCTCTTACAAATATCTGGCTTCATTATGGACATGATTGGTTTAGAAAATGTAGATATGTTATTATCATTTTCACTAAGTAAATTGATTAGATATAAAGTTGAATTAACTTGTCAAAATTTATACCATTTCATTGAACCAATTTAGAAATTTAGATTCAACCCTCTTCTCCTACTATAATAGTGATATCGCAGTAAGACCATTAACAAACTTTCTATAAAAGTTTTGAATTTCGGATCTCTATATATGAGTCTATAAAATTGAAAGAGTTATAACTTAAACTTCCTCATGATATGGTTCAATTTCAGCATAATTAAGCAGTGTGTACAATGAGGTAAGTCTCATCTACTTATCTATTAAATAACACACAATACAAGAGCCTATTGCCTCACCACCTCCATTGACTGCTGATATGTTGCCGCTGGATGGACATATATCTGGATCACTCAAATTTTGAGGTACATTATTTTTTGTTGATTATAACTCTGTATCAAAGTAGTATGAGTAAAATTGAGAAGTATCATACATCATGTATGCTTGGCATATTTATCCTTCAATACGTATTTTGTTCTTTACAATCTTCTTAGGTTTATTTAAGTACATGAATGATAATGATTATGAATTTAAAACTTATTAATATTTTTTAATATGTTATATTTGCACAAAATTACCTCTAAAAAGAATACATCCATCGATATTGAATAGTCCCACCAACTCTAGCCTCATATGGTAAATGCATAGGGTCAAATGCTCTATGGAGTCAAAAAACCCTGGAGAAAATACATTTTCAAGCTTGCATATAATGAAAGGAATGTTATGCTCAATATGGAACAAAGCTTCTTCATTAAGTCTTAATGATCATAAGTTCTTGAAGAATATACTTAGTTCGGTCAAAGGAGTTAAGATTTAATCTGAAAGAGAACTGAAAGCAATAGCAGCAAACATTCCATGAAGATGTAATAGTCATGACTTTTCAATCCAAATAATCTCTCAAATCTCATGTCAGCACATCAACTGAGATTGTAAGCATAGACATTATGTAGCTTTGGGCTCTATATTTATTTACAAATTACTCACATTTGCTCTAAAGTGAAGGCGAATGGAGCTTTTGGCTTTATAAGTTGACCATTTTAACTTTTCTTCAACTCAAGTGTTTTCCTCTTACAAATATCCTTCAAATCCATTTTATCTTTTATATTGTCTTTAGATTTGTCCTTTATATTCATCAATGTATTGAACACATTATCAAAAATATTCTTCTCTATATACATTACATCCAAATTATATCTGATCAAAATTGTTCCTTAATATGACAAAGATAAAAAAATACTCTTCTTTATTCAATTGTAAATAATTCCATACATGAGCACTTTTTGAGTAGTTAATGATGAAGAATTAGTTATTGTGGGTATAAAATTTACTCTTTCAAATATTTCCTCACTACTTAACCTTGATGGAGGTTGTGTTGTCTCCACTCTAGTCTTAGTGAAAGCATCCTTATTTCACCTAAATGGATGGTTTGTAGGTAAGAATATGCAGGGAAAAACAAACCAAGTATTTTTTCCTCCAAGCTTTAAAGTGAATGATTTAATATTTTCCATACAATATCGGCAAGCTAGTTTGCATGCAGTGTACCAACCAGAAAGTATAACGTATGATGGAAAGTCACCAATTCTCCAAAGTAGTGCTGCCATAAATATAAAATTTTGTTTGGTGGAGATATCATATTTGATAACTCCTTCATTCCATAATAAATTTAGGTCATTGATTAAAGGTTGCAAGAACACATCTATTTTTGCCTTTGGATTGTGTCGGCCTGGAATGATAACTAACAAAATTATATAAGGTGCAGTCATATATAACTCTGGAGGAAGATTGTAGGGGGTGAGTATTGAGTAAGGTGAGGAAGATTGGTTAAATGGAGTAAAATAATTTGCATATAAACTCAATATTATATTTTTTAGGTTTGCCATGAAGGTAGGATGTATACAGTCAAAGTGTTTAAGGGCTTCTAATTTTGACAGATGTGTTAGAACACTTATTTATGAGCTATGCTCCTTATTCCATCTCATATGTGTAGCAAACCTCATAGATGCATATAACATTGCAATCTGGGAATGATGGGTCAGTATAACAATTGACAGATTAACACATCCTTATTTTTTTCCCTTTTTCCTATATTTTTCTTTTCAACATGGCGTGTTACGAGGATGACATACAATCTCTGATAAATTTTCTATATAATACAATATGTATATGTTAACACAACAATATACTTTTATAGATGTCAAACCAAATTTGTAAATTAATTTTTTTGTCCAATATAAATATATTGGATTTATATTATCTTATGGATTGGTTTCTTTAAGGAGGCCAAAGAATTGATTAAAGTATTTTTTAGGTACATTATATTCAATTTATACTTAATATCTTCATAGCTATAAATTACTCTAAGTGAGTAGTGTATTCATTTCAAATTGATTGTTATAAAACATGAAATAAATCATAGAGGTTTTGTTCCCCCTTAATTAGGGATTCTTCTGTATTTTGTTAAAATTATGGCTTAGTTATATTATAAATCAAGTTCTCAAACGTCATAACTCTATCTTTCTCAGCTATGTTGGAACTTATAGACGGGTCACACTGAGAGTCAGAATGAGGCTCGTACTCACCACGTGAAGTCCAATACCAATATTTTTGTATGAATCATCTGTGATATAGATCAATAGTGATCTCATCTAGTGTGAGGTAGGTCTGATTTTGGTGTTTGGAATATTGATAATAAAACCTACCCTCTGATATTAATGAAGGTAATTGACAGTTTGCCTGAATGAAATAATTCACTCCATTCAAAAATTCATTTGAAAAAAAATCTTACATTGAAGAAACAATCGATTATACATCTAACTTCTATACTTTTTAATATCCATAACACAGTTGGGCTATAAATTCCTACAACCAAATAATTAGATTTCTATCAATTTAGAAAAAATAAATAATATGTGTAATTGTGATAATTTTAGAAGTTTATATGAATAGTTATGTGGTTCCATCAGTCACTCATTGTATATTTGGGAATTGAATAGTATGTGTGAATTTGTGCAACACACTAATATATCTAGTTTCTCAAACGTAAAGCCACTCATCCACCTAAGCATCCTCATCTCTGCAAAACTTAACTTAATATTATGCTTCACTTTCAATGGCTAACATTCTGCACCATCAATCAACTGCCATCATATAGAATTTTCCATTAAGTTTGAGAGGGACTTTTCTATCACACAACAACCCCAATGCATTCCCCCACTTCAATCATCCAACTTGAATTCTATTAATAATATCACCATCCATTACATAATTACCATGAACATTAAACTCTAAGAGTAAAGCCATCCACCTAAAGTTCCTCATCTCTATAACACTTAAATTAATATTATGCTTATATATATATATATATATATATATATATATCATAAGATTCTCCTCCTAACACAAATTTATATAATTAGTGCAATATTTATGATCAAAATAGGTAAAAAAATTATTAAAAATAAAAAGACAATTGCGTATAAACCTAGAAATAAACTATTTTGTACAAATATTCTGCAGTATTATATAACACTCAAACTTACTAATTATCTTATATAAAATGTTAAAATTTGACTAATACTTTTGATAAAATAACATTTTTTTATCATAAGTTATGAATTCATTAGGCATTCATTACACCAAGAGATCCTAATGAAATTGTGTTCTTAAACATTAAGTTTTATTAGTTTTTTGTGTTAATTTTTAGTTTTCTTAGGCACTTGTAGAAGAATTCTTTTTGTGTTGGGAGTCTGATTCAACCCAAGTTTAAATTAGGCCATGATTATGCTCCTAATTTATTAAAAAGATAAATTACTTTCTTGTGAATTGGTAATCCCATGACATCAAAAACAGAACATTTTAAGGATAAAACACAAATTTATATATCAAAATTTTGATCATAGGCGATCAAATAGAATAGCATTTGCTGGTGATTTTTTATCATAGTATTTCTACTGAATTAGAATCTGTGAATAAAATAGGGGCTTCTCTTTGTTGTTCACATGTACTGGGATTATTTTTTTGGCATTCCCATGGTTTCTTAGGATCTAGTAAAACTCACAAGCCTTAACAAGCATTGTGTGCATTCTTTTTCCACTAGAAAAATAAATATGGTAAAACTTGTTAATTTTACAATATGTAAAAGCTAAAGTTAAGTTACAAAGCTTTTCTATGGTAGGAAATGAAACTTAAGTTACAAAGCTACCTTTATAAATTTTGGACGACGATCATACGCCGCATAGTTCCATACAAAGCCTTAATTCAACTATTATTTATATATAAAGATTTCATTATAGTAAACATCTCCAACACATTGACCATATATATCTTCATCGTAGACATGAATCATGAGGCACTTCCCTTGTATCATCTTCACTAGCACCTGTTTAGCTTCATCTACTTATGACATTCCAACCTCAGGCATATCAACTCTATTTTTATTTTAGTCACTCATCATTTTCATCATAATTATCATGATTAATCATATACTTAACTTAAAGTTTAGCAAAGTATATAAGGACCAAGCTACCCATAGTTAGTTACATAAAGTTGTACGTGCTGACACTATAGTCGATTTCAAGTTGGAAATATAGAATAGTGCATTAGGTAGTTATTTTATTATTTAATGTATAATATGTATGTTATTATTATCACAACTATGGTGAATACTTTAATATTAATTATAACTTCATGTATGATGACTCATTCTACAAAAGTTTACTTCAAAGTTTAACCTGAAGAATTAGTTCTCTTCTCTTATAAACTTTGTTATTACCTTAATCTGATTTGGTATTTACGTGCAAGAACCTCCTACAAATTTTAAAGGGTTGGGAATCTATTAGAAAAAGATGTGTTAATTGAAAACATTTCACATTTTTAGTGTTATTATGTATATGATTCACCTATATTCATATGCAATAGAACTTTTCTTATTTAATTTTTCTTCTTTAAAGTCCTTCACACCACAAAGATTTTCCTTCATTATGATTGCATCTATAGCTTTTTGATGCATGATCTGTAATTCCCATAGCTCTATTATACTGACATAAGCAGTAAAGCGATCTCCATCCCCAATAGCTCTTTTATTCACCCGTAAAGTAAAATACATTCTTAAGGACATTTTAAGTGAATTGAGGTTTTTAATAATACTTGCTTACAAGTAGTGTTAGCCACTCAAACTAGACCCTTTCAAGCCATGGTGGTTTGATCCCTTCAGTCCATGTTGTTGTAACCTCTATGTCTTCTTCAATAGTTTGTGGAACATATGGAAGGCCATAAAAATCAAGTAATCCATGTATGCATAAATAATGGTTAGTTACATAATGTGTACAAGAAAAGCCAGCCATATTCTTAACAAATAAAATTGGAGTTTATATATTGCACCTCTAAATTTGCTTTCTCGATACTATATAAAATTTGAATGACAAGCTTAATTATTGTTTCTGGTTGTTTTGGTGGTGGCCTGTCTTGATTACATGCCTTTAATCTTTTTTTGTAATTGAAATTCCTCTCAAAAATCAAATTTTAAAGATTTAACTTTCTTTTAAGAAAGTTAGAAGGGTTTCATACTCTTCAGTTTCTAGTTTATGTATACAATTATGTAACACATTCTTATCATATGGATTGATTAAGTGAAGGTTATGCTGGAGAGATAATTGAAGTAATAATTTCTTAATATGTAATTGTAAGTACAAAAATGTTAGTTGATGCAATAATAGATGAATGGACATGTGTGATGTAAAATGAAATTATTAGAACTTTAAGAAATTATTTAGAATAAAAGTTGATTATTTTATTTTGATTTTCAATAATTTAGGTGATATGACTGTAAATATAAACACATGGATGTTATTTATATAAATATTTAAAAAACTTATGTTACATGAGAAATAAGTCCAATCATTAATGATAGATTAGAAAGAAAAAAAGGGTAGCCCAAAACTAACTTGGATTGAGATTGTGCCTAAAGATCTATAGAAATTAGATTTAACATCACATGTAAGACTAATGAACTATTTAACATCCAATTTTATGTTGAATCTAAGCAATCTTTATCTTAGACACCACCAAACCAAAATTTGAGTTATTGTTATAATAAAATATAACTTCAGCCATGTCATTTGAAAGTAATGCTCAATACCAACTGCATGTTCCATCTTGTAGGAGTTCAAATACTAACTTAGTCCCGAAGGAACTTGTGATTCAACAACTCAAAGCTCTATTATTTTTAAAAACCATCAGATTAACATATATATAAAAAAAAGAAAAAAAAAGGTTATTTTCATACTTGAGATATGATGCCAAAGTGGAACAAATCCACTATTAAAGCTGCATTCCAATAATTTTAATAGTTTCTTTATGATAACCCAACACTTAGGGCTCATTAGTTGTTGTAGGCCTTTGGTAATCTCCACAGAGAAATCTCAGAGCATTTCCCATCTCTTCTCAAATTTCTTTATGGAGATTATTAAAGTCCTATAGCACCTGATGAGCCCCAAGATTTAGGTTCTCATGGAGTAACTATTATGAAATTATTATGGTTCCAACTATAGCACTGGATATGTGCCACGTTAACTTCACCTCTCATGTATGAAAACATTCTTTTTTTTTATTATTGTTAATCTGATGGTTTTCAATGATAATAAAGCCTTGAGTTATTTAATCGCAGGTTCCTATAGGACCAAGCTAGTATGTGAGCTCCTCTAACAAGGAACATGCTGGTTAGTATTAAGCTTTACTTTCTAATGACATGGCATAAGTTGTATTTTATTAAAATAATTGTTTAAAATTTGGTTTGGAGGTGTTTAAGCTAAAGATGGCTTAAATTCAGCATAAGAATTTTGAATATTTATATAAATAACATCCATGCGCTTATATTTACAGTCATATCTCCTAAATTATTAAAAATCAAAATAAAATCATTAACTTTTATTCTAAATAATTTCTTAAAGTTCTAATAATTTTATTTTATATCACACAAGTCCATTCGTCTATTACTGCATCAAACTAACATTTATGTACTTGATTTCATATTAGGAAATTACTACTTCCACTCATTCTCCAACATAATCTCAACTTAATCAATCCATATGATAAGAATGTGTTACACAATAGTATGCATAAACTTAAAACTGAAGAGTATGAAACCCTTCTAACATTCTTAAAAGATAGTTAAAACCTTTGAAGTTTAATTATTGAAAGGACTTTAAATAAGCAAAACTAATTAAGAAAAGTGTTATTGATTCTTGATATAGGTGAATCATATGCATAACCAGACTAAAATGTGAAATGTTTTCAACTAACACATCTTTTCCTGGCAGATTCCAAAACCTTTCAAATCAACAAGAAGTTCTCGCATGTAAATACAAAATCAGATTAAGGTAATAACTATGTTTACAAGAGAAGAGAACTAATTCTTCAGGTTAAACTTTGAAGTGAACTTTTGTAGAATGAGTCATCATGAACAAAGTTATAATCAATCTTAAAGTATCTATTATTGTTATGATAATAATATCACAAATATAATAAACCAAGCAATAAAATAACTAACTACTGCACTATTATGTGTTGCCTACCTAAAATTGACTATAGTGTCAGCACATACAACTTTACGTAACTAACTATAAGTAGCTTGGTTTTTATACACTTTGCTAAGTTTTAAGTTAAGTATAAGATTAATCATGATAATTATGATGAAAATAATGAGTGTTCAAAATAATATCGGAGTTGATGGACCTGAGGTTAGAATAACATATGAAGAGGAAGTTAAACAGGTGCTAGTGAGGATGAGACAAGGAAAGTGCCTCAAGATTCATGTCTACAATGAAGATATATATGTTCGAAGTGTTTGGGATGTTTACTGTAATGACATCATTATACAAGAACAAATGTTGAAAAGATGTTGTGCATCACAATATGTGGCTTTTGATCGTTGTCAAGAATTTACAAAGGTAGCTTAGTAACTTAAGTTTCACTTCCTGCAATAGAAAAGCTTCGTAACTTAACTTTAACTTTTATATATTATAAAACTAACAAGTTTCACTATGCTTATTTTTCCAGTGGCAAAAAGAAACAGGCGATGCTCGTTGAGGCTTGTGGGCTTTACAAGATCCTAAGAAACCATGGGAATGGGGGAGAAATAATCCCAATCGATGTGAACAAAGAGGAGAGGCCCCTATTTTGTTCACTAATTCTAATTTAGTAGGAAATACCAGGATAACAAAATACTAGTGTACGTTGTTCTATTTGACCGCCTATGGTCATAATAGTGATGCGTAAATTTATGTTTTAACCTTACAAAGTTTAGTTTTTGATGTCAATGGGAGTATCTATTCACAAGAAAATAATATTTTTTTAATAAACTAGGATCATATTCATGACCTACTTATACATGGGATGAATCAGACTCGCAACATAAAAGGATTCTTTTAGAGGTGCCTCATAAAACTAAAACTTAACACAAAAAACTAATAAAACTTAGTTTCAAGGAACAAAATTACAAAGGGAATACATAACATACGATAAAAAAATAATAATCATTTTATTATATGTACCTATTTAATTTATTTATTTTATCTAAGATAATTATTAAGTTTTAGTGTTGATTAATATTGTAGAATATTTGTACAAAATAATTTGCTTGCAGGTTTATATATAGATGCTTCTATATTTTTAATAAAATTTATACCTATTTTGATCATAAATATTTTGTATAAATGTTCTAGAATATTTAGTAATTGTCTTAGATAAAAGGGTAAAATTAGATCAATATTTTTGATAAAATGACTATTTTTATCTTATCTTATGTAATCTTTAAGCATTCTTTACACCAAGAGATCCTGATTCAATTTTGTTCCTACAAACCAAATTTTATTAGTTTTTTTTTTTTTTTTTGTTAATTTTTAGTGTTCAGAAGAACTTATAAAAGAATCATTTTTTATTGGCAGTATGATTCAACCCAAGTTTCAAGTAGGCCATGAATATGCTCCTAGTTTTTCAAAAAAATATATTACTTTCTTGTGAATAAGTATTCCCCATGACATCAAAATTTAAATATTTTAAGGATAAAACACAAATTTACATATCACTATTTTGACCATAAGCGGTCAAATAGAACAGCTTATGCTAGTATTTTGTATCAGGGTATTTCCTACTGAATCAAAACTTGTGAATAAAATAGAGGCTTCTCTTAAGTGTTCGCATGGATTGAGAATATTTTTCTTCCATTCTCATGGTTCCTCAGGATCTAGAAAATCTCATAAGCCTCTACGAGCATCGCGTGCTTTCCTTTGCCATTAAAAAATAAACATGGTTAAACTGATTAATTTTATAATATGTAAAAATTATAATTAAGTTATGAAGCTTTTTTTGATAGGAAATGAAACTTAAGTTATTAGGCTTCCTTTACAAATTCTGAATGGCGATCATAAGCTATATAGTGTCATACATAGCCTCTTTTTAATAGTTGCTCATGTATAAAGATGTCATTACATTAAATATCTCTAACACTCTGACCATATATATCTTCATCACATACATGAATCTTTAGGTACTTCCCTTGTATCATCTACACTAGTACCTATTCCAACCCCAGGTGCATCAAGTCCCCTTTTATTTTGGACACTCATCATTTCATCATAATTATTATGATTAATCTTATATATAACTTAAAGCTTAGCAAAGTGTATAAAGACCAAGCTACCCATAATTAGTTGCATAAACTTGTATGTGCTAACAGTATAGTTGATTTCAGGTAGGTATTATAGAATACTTAAGTATATATTTATTTTATTTTATTATTTATTATATTGTGTGACAGAGATGAGGATGCTCAGGTGGATGAGTGGCTTTACCCTTAAAGATATGATACAAAATGAGCATATACATGAAAAGGTTAGAGTAGCTCCAATAGAAGATAAGATTATAGAGAGTCGCCTTAGATGGTTTGGTCACATAAAATGGTGGACTTCCGATGACCCGGTTAGGAAAGTAGATGTACTAAATTTGACTTATGTTAAGAAAGGTAGAGGCATACCTAAAAAGACTTTGTTAGAAAATATTAGAAATGATCTTTCTCTATTAGATTTAAAAGAGAATTTGACTTTTAATAGGATACAAAGGAGAATAAGGATTCATGTAGCCGACCCCACATAGTGGGATAAAGGCTTGTTGTTTTTGGTGGTGGTTTATTATATATGTGTTATCATTATCACAACTATGCTGAATACTAAGATTGATTAAAACTTCATGCAAGATGACTCATTCTACATAAGTTCACTTTAAAGTTTAACCTAAAGAACAAGTTCTCTTCTCTTGTAAATATAGTTATTATCTTAATCTGATTTAACATTTACATGCAAAATCCTCCTGCTGATTTGGAAGTTTTAAAAATCTATCAGGATAAGATGTGTTAGTTCAAAACATTTAACAATTTTAGTGTGGTTAAGCATATGATTCACCTATATCCAGAAGAAATAACATTTTTCTTAATTAGTTTTTCTAGTTTAAAATACTTTGCATCACGAGCATTTTCCTTCATTATGATTGTATCCAAAACTTTTTGATTCATGAGCTTCAATTCCCTTAGCTCTGTCATGCTGATATAGGCATTAAATCCATCTCCATCCCCAATAGCCCTTTTATCAACCGATAAAATATAATACATTCTTAAACACAATTTAAGTAAATTGGATTCTTTATTAGTACTTGCTTACTAGCAATGTTAGCCACTCAAAATGGACCCCTTCATGCCATAGTGGTCTGATCCATTCAGGCCATAATGTTATAACCTCTATATCTTCTTCAAAATTTTGTGGAACATAAGGAAGGCCATAGAAAGCAAGAAATCCCTGTATGCATAAATAATGGGAGGTTACATAATTTGTATAAGCAAAGCAGGCCAAAATCCTAACAAAAAAATGGAATTTATATATTGCATCTCTAAATTTCCTTTCTCGATACTTTATAAAGTTTGGATGACAATCTTTATAGCTACTTCTAGTTGTTTTGGTGGTGGTATGTCTTCATTTCATGCCTTTATAATTTGTTGTACTTGAAATTCCTCTTAACAATCAAATTTCAAAGATTTTAACAATCTTTTAAGAATGTTAGAAGGATTTCATACTCTTCAGTTTTAAGTTTCTACAAACCATTTTATAACACATTCTTATTAAATGGATTGATTAAGTAGAGATTATTTTGGACTTGATACTATATAAAGTTTGGATGATAAGCTTAACTGCTACTTCTGGTTATTTTGGTGGTAGCTCGTCTTCATTCCAAGCCTTCAATAATTTGTTGTACTTGAAATTCTTCTTAACAATCATATTTCAAAGATTTTAACTATCTCTTAAGAATATTAAAAGGGTTTCATACTCTTCAGTTTCAAGTTTCTACATACCATTGTGTAACACATTCTTATCATATGGATTAATTAAGTGAAGATTATTTTGGAGAAATAATGGAAGAAGTAGTTTTTTAATATGAAATGGCAAGTACAAAAATGTTAGTTGACGAAGTAATAGACGAATGGACTTGTGTGATATAAAATTAAATTATTTGAACTTTAAGAAATTATTTAGAACAAAAATTGATGATTTTATTATATTTTTTAATAATTTATGTGATATGACTGTAAATATAAGCACATGGATATTATTTATATAAATATTCAAAATTCTTATATTACATGAGAAATGAGCCCAATAATTAACATTGGATTAGAAAGAAAAAAAAGGTTGACTAAAATTTGTTGAAACTTGTTTAATAAGAATTAGGTTGTTAAACCTAAGCTTATATCCTAGCGGCAGAGAATCGTCCGTCCTTTCACACTCTCTTGGTATAGGTAGAGAACCCTTCGGCTGTTCACACTCTCCAAGTGTAGGCAAAGAACCCTTCAGCTGTTCACATTCTCCAAGTGTCGGCAGAGAACCGGATCCCCTTGATAGATCTTCTCACAAGAAATCTAGATGGATGAGAGAAAAGAGTGAAGTAATCACAAACCACAATTTGAGACTCTTACTTTTGAGTACCAAATGAATCCTTCACGCTCCAGTAGTAAGAATCTTCCTTCTAACACTCTCTCACACTCTCTCCTTGAGTCTCCCTTCAGTTGGCATGAAGATCAGTAGGCAAAAAGATTAAGAGGTAGTTCTAATTGGACTTTATATAGGAAAGACACATAAAACCGTCCAAAATCTGCTAATTTTCAAGTCTGTACATAGTGGATTGTCCCGTACGATCGTGGATTGTCCCGTACGATCGTGGATCGTCCAGGACGAATTTACTTAAATCAGTTGCATACGAACCCAATGTATATTGGTACGAACTGACTTCGTACCTGATTATCATCCTGTACGAACTAAGTTCGTCCGGTACGAACAATTATACCATGGGTTGGTTTTGAGAAACTGCAGGACGTTATCAAAATTTAAATGAATAGAGCATTTTCATCCTGGGACGAATAGGAGTTCGTCTGGATGAAATTTTTACAGAGAGCATTTCGTCTTGGGCCGAATATGAGCTCGTCTAAACAAAAATTTTTCAGAGACCATTTCATCTTGCTACAATTTGAAGTTCGTCTGGATGAAATTTTTACAGAAAGCATTTTGTCCTGGGCCGAATATAGGATTTCGTCTGAACGAAAATTTTCCAAAGAGCATTTCATCCTAGGATGAATAGAAAATTCATCTGAACGATCAGGACTTAGAAAAAATTTCTCACTTCCTGATCATTCCATTGCTCTTCCGAAGGGATAACTGACTTGATCATCCCGTAGAACCTGGTTCATCATATACGATCAGTATGATGTTTTAAAGATCTCCCCAAGTGTGTGTGTGTGCTTATTTACTCAATTATAATCACTCTCACTCAAACTCAATACAATGAAAATTTACAAACCATCTCATACTGAATTTGATTTGAAGTCTTCATTTGTCTGGAGTTCGATTTTTCTGAAATGCTAGTCCACACAAGAGCAAAAACAAATTTTCTAAAATGTTTTAGGAGAAAAAAAGCTTAAAAAAATAATATTTGAAATCATCAAAACTATAAAATAATATTTGGAATCGTTAAAACTATACAAGTTGCAAGAAAATAAAACATACAAATAACAACCCTCTTAACAATCTCCCTCTTTTTAATGATGGCAAAATAATTATTGTTTGTATAATATTCAAATTCTAAGAATCACCTAAACTCCCCCTGAATTGATGTACATATGAAAATAAGGAGGCATTGCACAACAATCTTCCTCTTTTTTTCTTTTTTTTAATTACAAACATATACGATACGAAGATACGAAAATAATAATAAGACATAAAACAAAAATACTACGATACGAAATAATCACACATATACGATATGAATACGAATAATATTTTCTTTCCCTTTTTGACAACAACAAAAGAGAAGAAGAAAAAGAACAGAAATGTAAGCAGTTGTATGATAATCCTTTGACAATTGATTCTTGAAAGTGATTGAAATAAATTTGCAAATAAAATTAAATCATTAGGTAAATAAAAATGATTCATAGAATTTAAGAGGAGATAACATTGATAATAAAAATATATATATCAAAAATATGAATCAATTTAGACACTAAGATAAAGAATATCATTGCATAAAGGATTAATATAAAATTTGTATATTTAAATTTCAATACGAAATATAAATGTATAGAAGATCAATTTGAAATAAGAGATTAAAAGATTGTGGAAAGAAATAACTACCACATGTGGCGCTTTGCATATCTTTTTCAATAGTTGTGGCACATTTTTGTGCATCTTTTTACTTGTGGGCTTATTTTCTGCCTCTTTTTCAAATTGCGAACCATTGCACATTCCTTTTGATTTTTGTACATTTGTATATTTTTCAAGAGTAATCTTGATCTTTCCAAAATTAATAATAAAAATTTCAAATTTTTCTAAGTGCATCAATATTTATTGATAAGTGAAATACAAAATAAGAAAACATTACAATTGCAATAATAATATTAAACATTAATGTAGTTTAATAAGATACATGAAATTGACAATCTTAATTATATCAAATTATAAGCAAAACTTAAATTTAGAAAAATTAGATTTTCTAATAAATTCAATTTTGAGTTGCAGTTTAAGTTATAGCACTTGTAGGATCAAAAATTGTATGGATTTTCATATAGGCTAACACGCATTTCAAAACAAGATTAAAACCAAAACAAGATAACTTATATTGATATCATTATAATGAATATTACAATCTAAGAAATGATATCAATACTACATAAAAACTCAAATATTAAAACATCAAATGAAACAAACACATAACAAAAAGAAAAATACATCGCAAACTACCACATTACAATCACATCAACTAAAGAAAATCATAACCAAGTACATGAGTCACTCTGATGGGCCCTGATCTGGAGGAGGAGGAGGTACAATACTAAAGAAATTCAAATAACTGTTTATCATGAGCATATTTGAACTTATGTCATTTATCTGTTCTCACATATATCTCATGTCTTGATTGTACTGAACATCCTGCTGCTGCAAGTGAGTTTCAATTTGATCAAATCGTTGATCAAAATGAGACTCTAAACGATCAAACGTCTGAACCAAATCTTGGTAATTTGGTTCACTAGCAGGTGCAGGTGCATGTGCAGGTTCTGGTTCCTCCTCTGAGTCACTAATAACATGTGTTTTACATGGTTCATCTTTATTGAAGATTGCTCTAAAAGATCCATCGTTGTAGTAGAGAGGTTCTTTAAAATCTTGAACTAGATGAACCAATTCATACTTCTTTTCCAAAATGTAGGAACAAGATGTCCTAAGGCAAGTTCTTCTTTCTTTTATGGGCGACATGACCAATTTCAGAAAGTCTATAAAGATAATCAATGATTAGTTGGGCTTCATCTATAGGTTGGTCAGTCATAATCAAGTAGGTTACTGTAGAAAAAAGAGGAGTAATGTTGACTCTATCACCAGATTTAGGAATTATGAAAGTTTGAAGAACATGCTGGATGATACGAGCATTGCGAACAAGAGTGGACACTTTAGGCATATGCTCCTTAAATATAATTCCTCTAATCACTTCATTAATTTCAGTCCAGTCAAAATTAGAAGTAGTGGTTAAGGTATGGGCTCTAATCCCTTTAGTCCTTAAGTTTAGAAAAATTCCTAAGTTTGCCTTTGCGATTTCTACTTTCTTTTTAAAAACTTATGACCTAATCACAGAATGGTCAGAATTGAAAGACATGTTTGCTATGAAGTAGTGAAAGGTCTCTTTGTTGTAGAAGTGGACTAGTGTGAGAATGAGACCAAATTGAGTGGAAGCAAACAAGTTCATTATCTGAAAGGTCAGTTGTTCTTGAATAAGAACTCTATAAGGGGTGATCTTAGCAGAGGCAAATCTAGGAAATGACTCTTCATTGGCCTTGGACATAAAGTTATCTCTAGAGTTTTTGGGTGGACCCTTGGCTAGAACCTTTTGTCATTTGCTTGAGCTTGCCATGGATAAGATCTAAAAGAAAAAAGGGGTCTTAAAGGGATGTGTGGGTGTGATTGTTGAATTCAAAGCCTACCAATTTAATGAATATGACTGTTAGTATAGACAAAATTACTTTTGTCCTGTACAAAATTTAGTTTGTCCCGTATGAAAACATTTCATATGGACGAAGGAATGAGTCCAAAAAAATGGCTTTTCGTAATCACACAAGTAACGATGCGTCGATTCATACAGACTTTTGACCAAACAATCATACAGACGAACAGGTGTTCGTCCTAGATGATCAGAAATTTAAGATCATTTTAATGGCAGTTGAAACCGTCCCCCACATGGAATCGCCAAGCGTTCGTCCGAACAAACCAAATATTCGTACGTATAAATATAATATTAAAAATGACCTTATCCATTTAACTGACAATCAATCATACAGATGTTTGAAAAGTTCATCCAGACAATCATGACGATCGTACAGATGAAGTGAAACTGAAAAACTGTACGCAAACCGTTCAAATCTGACAGTTAACACACTATACAATTCATCCCGTACAAAAATAATTTTGTCCTGGACGATTGTCACTCAATTTTTCAAAAACAAGCAATCAAAAGTAGATGTGAGAATTTTATAAAAGTAAAACATAAACTCAGTCAAAAAATGAAAAATAAAAAACACGACAGAAAAACACATAAAAATCACAAATACACATAAAAATACTAACTACAAAAACACACATCAATGTTGCAGAAACATTTTAATTAAGCATTCAAATCGATCACAGCAAGCCTTGTTCTTAATGCACCGAAAGTATGAAAGGCTAATAGTTTTCTAAAAATGTCTGCAAGTTGAGTTTTTGTAGAAAAATGAATGAGTTCAATTTCTCCCTTGGATACATAATCCCTTATAAAATGATGCCTGATGTCTATATGTTTGGTTCTAGAATGTTGAATAGGATTTTTAGAAATGAAAATAACAATAGTGTTATCATAATAAATTGGAATAGTGCCTATAGTAAATCCTAAATCTATCAACTGTTGTTTTAACCAAAGTACTTGTACCATACAACTTCCTAATGCAATGTATTCAGCTTCAGCAGTAGATAGGGCTACTGAATTTTGTTTTCTACTGGACCAAGAGACTAAAGAATTTCTAATAAACTGACATATTTCATAAATGCTCTTTCTATCCACCCTACAACCTGTAAAGTCAGAATCTGAATAACAAATTATTTCAGATGAAGAGCTAAACTTAGGATAGCAAATTCATAAGTTCTGAGTTCCTAACAGATATCTTAAAATCCTTTTTACTGATGTAAAATATGATTCTTTTGTATCTGATAGAAATATAGCACACAAATAAACACTAAACATGATATTGGGTCGGCTAGCTGTCAAGTAAAGCAAAGATCCAATTATCCCTCTAAATTTCTTTTGATCAACAGATTTTCCCTTAGGGACCTTATCCAACTGAACTGAGGAACTCATAGGTATACTAACAGGTTTAGCATTATCAATTTCATACTTTTTTAGGATGTCCTTAACATACTTTGACTGACTAAGAAATGTATCCTCCTCAATTTGCTTAATGCTAAAGCGTAGAAAGTAGCTTAAATCTCCCATTAGACTCATCTCAAATTCACTACTCATTGTTTTAGAAAAATCATCACAAAGATTTTTATTTGAAGATTCAAAGATGATGTCATCAACATAAATTTATATAATGAGTATATCCTTTTCAAATCTCTTCAAAAAAAGAGTTGTATCTACACTTCCTTTTTCAAATGATCTTTCAAGTAGGAAGGTGTTTAATCTCTCATACCAAGCCCTAGGTATCTGTTTCAATCCATATAATACCTTTCTCAATTTGAAAACATGATTTGGGTATTTAGAATTTTCAAAACCTAGAGGTTGTTCTACAAAAATATCCTCTTGAATTACCCCATTTAAAAAGGCACTTTTTACATCCATTTGATACAGTTTAAATCCTCTAAAATAAGAAGAGGCTAACAAAATCCTAATTGCTTCAAGTCTAGCTACAGGGGCAAAAGTCTCCTCAAAATCAATCCCTTCAAACTGATTATACCCCTTAACAACTAATCTAGCCTTATTT
>NW_021319800.1:3577823-3614231 GCF_001605985.2 Dendrobium catenatum
ATCCCTGAAAAACGAAGTTACAGTCATTCTATAAATAAAAGATAAGTAATTTATAATCCAGTATGCGAAGTGGTAAGGAAGAAAACCCCATACAATCAAGATTGTAGCAGAGCTAAAGTGTATCACTAGAAGTAACAGACATTGGAAAAGCAGTTTATGCTTTTTGGCAGCCTTTAACAAACAGAACAGGGAAAATAAAAGATGTAAATAGTAAGATTTCTCTTGTGGAGCGAGAGAAAAGGATGCCATGGGGACTTGCTGTTTTAGGATGACCAGGACGATCATGCCCATTCTTTAGAAGATGAAGATGTTTGCAGAGAGCGCTGAAGCGACCGCTGGGTGTTGAAGGAATTTTAATTTTGTTAGAGACCATTGCGGGCAAGGAACCTCTGAGGAGGAGTGCTTGAGATATCTTCAGATCCTTTGAATGCAGTAATCCCGGTTTGGGGAGGAAGAATTACCGAGACATTGTGTTCATGGGTAAATGTAGACACAGAAATTAGATTATTGATGATAATGTGGGAAACTGATACATTTGTGAGGAGAAAGACAACTTACGGTGGGAGTTAGGAAGAGAACCATTTCACAGAATTAGCGGATAGACAAATGTTGTCCGGTTTTACCAACATAATGCATCCATACCCTTGATATGAGTTCGCTGAGAAAATGTTTTCCAGAGAAGTTCTGTTGAGATGGGAAGTTGCCCACCTGAATCGATGTTACCATCCTGGAGATTCTGGTTGTATGAATTCTGCAACTAAGAAGCCTTCAGTGTGTGGACGGAGGGTTAGGAAAACATTAATTGATTCATACCCGATGCCAACCACTGTGCAGCTGTATGTCCCTTCTTTGTGCAGATCTTGACATATAACGCAGCAAAAGACTGATGATCGGTTCCAGAACTCCATTGTATTCGAAGAGTCTGCCTCGGCCTCATGCAGATCCCCTGCCTCGAGGAAGAATATAAGAAGCAACACACCTTGGATCACTCGTCTGCTGTTCCTTTTGGGATTTCTGCGTGCCTAGTGTATCTTCCTCTGTTAAAGAAAGATAAAGAGTAACCAAACTCATCAAGATGGACGGGACTCCTCTCTTGGTGCGAATTGGAGGTTTAAAATGCCATTGTTGAGTGTATGAGTACTCCATTGAGTATTAACAGAATCACATCTTCGGAGTCGACTTGAGATCCAGCTGCTGCGATGTTATCTTACTAATGTCTGAATCGAGTGAGGTACTGGGTCATGAGAGATTGTCGCATAGATATATTGTGCAAGTCTCATTTCAACTGCATTAACTGGGATCTGTTGGAAGCTTCAGCCTTTGCCTCCAAATGTAGACCAAATTTACTGAACAGCAATTCCCAAGTTGTAAGTACATAGCGTCAATATTGATGGGCGTGATTGTAGAACCACAATGCTGCAAAGCTAGATTCTGATCTCACTAGCATCCATTGTGCATAGTTTGGATTCAACGCATGCCTGTCCATCAGCAAGTGCTTGAGGGCGAAATACTGTTGGGTCGAGACGTAAGTTTCGAGATAAGAATGTTGAAAAAAAACCATTGGCTCGTTAAAAGCTTAAGGACTTTGGCGATCTTCCACCACTGGATAGTTGTCATTTGACCAGTGCCAAGGACGGAATGATAGTTTTTGATACTGGAAAGAAACCAGTTCTCATGACGGAGGTATGGTAATTTTGAGGAAGAAGCAACTGCAGCAGGAAGAATCAAGAATGTTTGCGGAAGAAAGTAGATGAACGCCATACGCAGTTTGAACTGAGAGAAGATATTCTCTCAAACCTGCTTCTGATACCATTGAAGAAAAAGGCTGAGTAAAAGTTAACCTCAAGCTTGTACCTTGGGCAAAGTATTAAGGAAATGCCAAAAGGAGAAGAAGATGAACAGTAATTGCACAGTAATTCCACTGTTTCATTGCCTTCTGTTGTTTACAAAACATTCTTTATATAATCATACTAATGCCACGTGTATGGCAGATATCAAATAGAGTTAGTTAAGGCTTAACGGTGATTAAGGAGTGGGTCTGTTTGCTGTCAGACTGTGAGCGTTAGTGGAGGTGCGCTCTGATAATTAGTTTTTTTAATGATAATATAATATAAATATTTTTAATAGGAATTTTATTTTTAAATTTTTATTCACGTGCATTTAACGCACGTGCAATAAAACTAGTAATATATAAAGAGCTAGCTGATCATAGCATGATGATTAATCCCAACCATCATATCTTAAATCTCATTAAAATTTTAATGTATAAACTAACCTTCTTAAATGAGGAATATAATATCTCAAAATTTGAAAATCAAAACTTTCTTGAATTAGGAGAGAACTTTAACTAAAATTTCAATCTAACTAGCATTCTTAGATTCTAGCTAAATATTCTGAATACAATGATTAATTAAAAGTTTAACCTAAAATCTAGGAATGGATAAGAATGTTACAAACTTAATCCAGATCCTCTAAAACAACTTTCATCCAAATCTCTTTAGTTTGCACATTTGATGCAGTTTACCTTCCAAAAATCGACAATTTTGTCTTTCCTAACCTAGGTTTAAAATTACGCAATTAGGCATTAAGGCGTTTTTTCGTTCGAGAGGTGAGGCATAAGCCCAAAGCGTTTTAAGGAATAAGCATGAAATCCAAAAATATGTAAAGAAAAAAATAAAAGTTAAAAGTGATTTTTTAATACAATACTCAAATAATATATTGAAAGATAATATATTAACTTTTTATTGAACTATGAAGTAATAAATTGACATATATATTAAATAAAAAATTACACAATACATAAAATAGTAAGTGATAAATTATTTGAAATAGAGTTGAAATCCAAATATTATAATAGCAAAATAATATAAAATATAAGAATTGCATAAAAGTATCATATAACATCAAGTTTAACTTCAAATTCCTTCTTTTTCAGTTTCGTACTTATCCACATTTAGTTCCTAAGGAAAACTAAAATAGTTGGCAACAACTCGGAAATCATCGACACTATCATCACTGAGAGAGCCTTTATTTGAGTCATCATTATAACAAACTAATTTCTTTCATGTCTCATCCTGTGAAGTCTAATGTCTCCTCATATGCTTCTTCATTTATTTCAATCATTTTCCTCTTTAATAATTATTTATCATCAACAAAAAGATGAGAGTAATATTCCAAAAATTTTAGAGTTGGTGGTGGTGGTGTGCGGCTTTCAAGTGATCCCCGACAAAAGCTATGGCGATTGTGGCTATGGATAAGGTTGCGGGTTGGAGCTCAAGGCATTCGAGAGGAAAATGTAGCGGCTCAGGGGCGCATGAAGGCGTGATTTATCTGGAGCTTTAGTTTAATATTTATGTAAGATTTAATAAAATATATATAAATATGGTGAGGCATAACCCTTACTCCAACGAGGCGAGGCATGCCTCATGAAGGGCCTCAGCCAAGCTGAGGCACAAGTCTCATAAAAAAAAGCTCAAGGCATTTTTCACTGGAATTGCGTTGAGGCAGACCTCAAGGCAAACCTCATATTACACAATTTTAAACAATGTTCATAGCTATTATAAGCATGTATAAAGCTTTAATATTCAATGAATAATATAAAAAATAAAGCTAGAAAAGAGAATGGTATTATTTTTAACATTTACTGATTAGTTGGGGTAGTTTAGCAATAAGATTTATGCAGGATTTAGCGTAAATCTTGCCAAACAGGATTTCAACTTGGTATAAATTTCAAAGCGGAATAAATCTGCTTAAAACATCTTTTACGGTAAATATTGGATTCACTAAATCCGGGAGTTCAACGGATTTATGGGATTTGGTCGAAGAAGCACGAGAAAGGGAGAAAATTGTTATTTTCACTTAAGTAACTCATACTTAATAAGTAAATTAAATTCAAAATACAATCAATTTAATTTTTAAATGAACTGACCATCATAAATACTAGATTACATTATTAAACAGTTCACAAGATTTAATAGGATTAATCACCAATCTTGCCAAACAATTTTCAGGATTTAACATCTCTAGGATTTACTAAATATGAATTTATAGGATTTACTAAATCCTATCAAGTTCAATCCTACTTGTTGCCAAACAGGCCATTGGTGCAAAAGAGAAATTCAACTACAATAGGAACAAGATAATTAGGAGCAACAAACTTGTATAAAATCAAGCACGAAATTGAAACTTAATGAAAATTTGTAGAAGAAATTGGATGAAAGGGGTAATGGTAGCATTTATGGATGGATATGTGAAGAAACATCTAATTGGAGGAGATAAAGAATACTGAACTCAATTTTAGTTTTTTTTAAAAAAATCCTTTAAAGATGAATGGGCATCTAAGGGGTTGTTTGCTATTAGATTTGCAGCAGGATTTAGAGAAAATCCCGCCAAATAGAAAAAAATGGACATCTTAAATTTCACGGCGAATTAAATCTTCCGTTTCCCCTTTTTGTCGTAAATCCTAAATTTTATGCAAATTTACAGGAATTGGCCCAAAAAGCAAGTAGCATGGGAGAAAGTTTGTTACTGATGCAGTGATCGACCTCCCGTCATCGTCGAAGGATGTCTACATGTGTAACTTCTCAACCGACTCGTTTGAGGAGGCAAAGAAGCTTTTAGCAACTCGTTCGAACTCTACCCCACGCGACCAGTTACTCGAAACGAAGAAAAAAATGGGAAAATAAACCCAAGACCAAGGCTTTGAAAATGGAACTAGACAATGAACCTGAAGGAGAGATTAGTGTTTTTTTGATGGTTCAACTGGGATCAAACCGAGTGACAGAATAAATACTTATTATATTAAAATATCATAATAATGAGAACTATTTGTAAATATATAGAAAAAATTGAACATAATTATAATATGAAGCATAAAAAATATAACATCATATAAAGTAAATAAAAAAAACATAATAATATATTTCACTTCAAGACAACCAATCATAGAAAGATTTTAATACTTTATACTAACTGATAACAAAAAGAAAACATATTCATAATATGGAGCTGAAGTTAACTATGTTTCACTTTCTCAGTACAATAGTTTCAATAATTTCACAAGAGAAAAATTAAAGATCTACTAAATTTGCATCATCAAATCTATCTACATAAGCTGAGTATCCAGGCCTCGCTTCACCAAAATGTCCAAACCCAAATGCATCTGATTGATTGAACTTGATTATGTCTCCTATATCTCATTCATTCTCTAAGTCACATTCACTAACAAATAAGAAATATAAAATAAGATATTATTTTTTCTTTCATTTGAATGATATATTCATATTTTATTAACTTACTATGTCTTGATAGATTGAACGATATTTTGTATTCTTCAACAACTGGCAAAAAAAAATTTAATTGAAGGTTGGGAACTTGATTTTGTTCTGGGGGCAAAAAAAGTATCCACGCCAACAGCTTTTCTTTTTTCCTTTACCTAGTTCCGATACAAGTGTTTTAGGCAGCGATGAAGAATCTCTCTCTTCCTCTACAGCATCATCCATAGAAAATAGAGTAATTTTCAACTCCTCATGTGCTTGTTGTTTTTTTCTTGAAATTTCCTTCAAATTTTTATGCATTTGATATTGAATCTTGTGTGAAACCTTCTTACAAAAAGCTATATTCCTCTTTAATATTATTAAATGTTGTTTCATTCTATTAATTCATCATCCCTTGTATATAATACCACAATGTAAACATTAAAACTGTTTCTTCCCATCAGCTTCTCTAACTTCAGCAAAATGATTCCAAGCTATGTCCACTTTCTTACGTGCAGTATAATTGGAAGCTGAAGTTTGATTACTAGGTACTTCCATTCTAATTTGGTTAACTAAAAAATATCACATACACAAATTAAAACCCATAATCCACAAATAATATCCCAAGTTAATTAAAAGAATGTCAACTAAGGTATGAAGGAAACTTCACAAACTGCTAACCATTTAATGCTATGGTGGGTATGAGAAAACTACGCAATGTAGAAAAATTAATAAAAATTTAAACTTAAACACCTAATTTAAAGTCACAAAATTGAACAATTAAACTTAAACACACAATTAAAAGTCACAAAATTGAAAGGACACACCTTGCGACTTCAAGTTCCTGCACATGTAGTCCGACCATCCCGTGTCTCCCGGTTCCTGCACAGGATAGCCAAATCAGCTAATTTTTTATTATCACATTGCATTGGGGGGAATGCATACCTCAATAAGATGTGTAGTAGCAATTTGTCGAGTTAAAATTTTATTTCACTTGATACTTGACCCTATGTTTAGAAATAATATAAGAATTCAATAAAACTGAATGTAGTAAGTATGAATTAATAAAATAGAAGAAATTTTAAAAGAAGAGACAAAATAGTTTTCACAAGTTTCATATATTGATTGAATAATTTTGCTAGATTTAAATATATATTTAGAACAAAAAAGTATCAATCCTTTTCTCATCCTCTTTGAAAAGTCTAAACATATTGATGTGATGCAAATTTTGATATTAAAGAATGGACAAATATGTAACAGTGTCATATCTTCCTTGATACTCCTAGAAAATGTTTAAACAAACACTTTACATCAATACTCCAAATTAACATCCATCAAATAGCTATACATGCTCAAAATGAAAAATATGAGTGTATTAAACATATACAGAGTTATAAACATTTTTTTACATGGATACTTTGGACTAACAAAGATTAAAAAAATAATATTAATTCTATTCATCCAAAGGTAACTTCTAAAAGTAAAACATTGAAATTTGATCATAATGGATTTTACACCCATCAAATTTTAGTATTAAATCAATCAAAAAAATATAACACAATCATCACAAAATAAATCTAGAAAAAATATGATAGCTATTAAATCTATAATATCAAAATATGCATTGTTCATTAACCCAGGTTTTCTTCTCCTTTTTTAAATATAGTTTCAAGAAGGCATTGTTCATTAACATCTCAACATAAAGTAATTGTCTCAGGTGAAACAATGAGAAGCAAAATTTCAGAAATTTACATCTCAGTGTTTTCTATACAGTCATTAAGTGATATATTAGGCCCAACAAAACTTATATCAAAACCATTTAATTTCCATAAAAAAGAGTTGCAAATGAAAAAAAAAAGGAAAACTAACAGCATCGATTTTACATTGATAAAACACCAAAAAGTAAAATTCTACATACTGTACTGTTTACGATAAGTTTCACTCCATCTGAAGCACTGTTTATGCTCATCGTAAACTAGACAATATGCTGTTGAAAATTGAATGCATTCCTAAACAAATTTACAATTCCTACGGTTATATGCAACATGACTAAGGGGGTGTTTGATATCGGATTTACAGCGGGATTTAAGTCGGATTTACGCTAAATCTAGCAAAATGGAATTTGTGCGCGCGTTAAATCCCGGCGATGAGTAAATACCGAATTTAAGGATTTACGGCTTAAATACTGGATTTACTAAATCCCTCGGATCGGCGGATTTATGGATTTGGCCAAAGAAGCGCGCGAAAGGTAGAAAGTTACCTTCACAGGCAGCGAGCTCCTGTTGTTGCTTCCGATCAAATTGTCGTAACTTCCGATCCGACAGGAAGGTAAAGTCGTCGAAGGAGCGAGGTCGAACAGCCACGAACGAGCCGAAGAAGAGACGCGTGCAATCTCTATAACCCCTGCACAACAACGAAGCCGAACAGCAACGATGAAAAGAGAAGATGAAAGGCAAACCCTGGACGCCTCTAAGTTATTATTTAATTAAATTAATTAATATAATTTAAAATATTAATAATTAAATAATTAATAGTATAGTTAATGAATAATCAATATCTAATTTAACTTATTTTAATAATTAATAATATAATTAATAATTAAATATTAATATAATTAGCTTAATTAATATATTTAAAATATATATTTATTAAATATATAATTAATAGTGTAAATAATAACTAATGAATAACTTGTATTTAACATATTATTAAATTTATAACACATTAATTTTTTTATAACATATTTATTTTTTTATTTATAATTATTTTCTTCATATTTAAATCCTTAACTGTCATAAATTTTGAAATATGTTACCAAATAATTTCTCATGATTTAACAGGAATTTACATTTGTCATACCAAACAGTTTTAAAGATTTAACACCTTCGTGATTTACAAAATTCGGATTTAGTAAATTCCACTAAAGTTAAATCCCACTTGTTGTGAAACAGCCCATAAGACCACAATTTTATTTACAAATTAGTCCCTAAGTTAGCCTCTAAATAACTTCAAATATCCCATAGAAAGGGAATATAATAGGACCTTATTTTTTTGAACAGAATGCTCACTCATACACTTAGTTATACTAATATAAATGCACGTGCACATGGTGCACGTGAATAAAATTTTTTAAAAATAAGAAATACATAGTTAATATTTAAAAATAATATATGACATGATATATCTATATTATTAAATTTTATATTAGATGTAGATAAGTAAGAAGAGTCACCTATCAATGAAAAAGTAAAATAAAAAAAAATTCGAGTGATAGATGTTAGAATAAAAAATATCAAATTAATAATTGTTTGAACCTAATAACTGCACTTAACCTAAACTTAACATTACTATTAACGTAAATAAATAAATAAATTATAAAAAAAATGTTACCACTAATGTAAATATGTCATAAGCTCTTTGGAGAAAGGTTTATTTGTAAACCTGTCACAAATTCAATATTAAATATAGTTATATATATATCAATTAATTATAATAATTATCCAACATTTCATGATAATCAATTTGGTTAATGTAAACTTGATTTTTTTTTAATTTAAAGAAATAAATAGTCAATATTTATAATCATGGTAATTAATACAATATAATTAAATTAATTAAATAATACTGATAATAATTTAGAATAAGCAAAATTTATAATTTTTAAAAATAAAAAATGTAATGAAATGTTACAATAAGTTTTTAGAAATAAAATGAAAGGTTTGGATTTACTATAGAAGAAAATTCAAGCGGCTTTTATAATACTAGTATAGATGTATAATTGCTAGAGTAGGTGTTAAAAATTATTTATTAAGCCACACTTTCATGATGTTTTTAATGAATTATATTATTAATTGCTAGAGTAGTTATTAATAAAGAAATTAAAAAAATAAATATATTAATTAGTCCTAATTGAATATAAAAATAAATATAATTAAATGCACCAATTAAGTCTTATTTAAATGCAATTGATGTAATCAAAATGAAAAACATCATGTATTTAAATAAATAACACGTGCACAAAGTGCATATGAATAAAAATTTAAAAATAAAAATAATAATTATAATAATGATCATTTACATCAATATTAATAATAATTATTTATGTTAATATGAATTCATAATAATTTATTTTAATAGAGTTTTAAAATTCAATTAATAATCTAATTATTGATGGGCTATTAGGGGTGGCATAATCGAGACTTTCATGAGCAGCATAGGAAATAAAGATAGGTTTGGGACTTGAGCAGCATAGAAGAAAAGATGACAAAGGTTTTGTATTTGGATATTCATAATGAGAAGTGCAAATGTTTTGAGTCTTCGAGACTTATTTTTTAATTTTTAGCATATTTAACATAAACTCACACACATCACATATGCAAGCCTTAAGCAGAATACCTCTTAGTTTTGAGTCTTCAATATTTTTTTATTTTATTTTGAATGAATTAAATGCAAACACACACACACACACACACACACATCACTTATGTAAGCCACGAATCCAAGATTTTTTTGTTTGTAGTTAAGCTCACAACAACCATATCTAGGTGGGTTGCAGTCTTCGAGACTTTGACTATGCGATCACAAGCTGTAATTAAATAATATAATAAAATAAAATTAGTTTTAATAAAATTTTATATAATATTAATAAGTATTTATAATTTATTTTAATAAATAGATATAATTAAAGTGCTGATCTCAAGTAGATGAGGCCAATTTGCAGGGTTTGGGTGAGTTATTTGGACCTTGGACTAAACTTAGGGTTTTCCTATCCATAACTAACCAACTTTGATGAATTAGCTCCAAATTTTAAAATGATGGTTATATTTTGAAACTTCCACTTGCAAATGAAAGTGGACATCACCATAGAGGTTCCCAACAATTATTATAAATTTTTAAAATTTTTAGATATGTTTTTGGGAATTCTCAGTTGATTGGATAGAGATGAAAACAATTAATATTAAAATAAGGGTTTAGGATTTTTTTAGAATTTTGGCCAACATAAAATAGTGGAATCAGAAGTTAAAAATATAGGTTAATTGGTTTATGAAGTGTGTAGATAAATGTTCTAAAGTTTAATAATGTTTGGACTAGGTTTAATTCACTAAATGATCAAGGGAACCCAACTAGGTCTAGAACTCTTCAACCTTGGCTAGCCACTTCAAGTGGCAATTTGGATGGGGAAAAGGGTAACGAAAATTATTGCAAGTTCACAAATTCAATAGTAAACATGAAAACTTTCCAAACATAAACTATAAATTTTTTACTAAAGATACTTACAAAATGATAAGACAAGACTCACAAAAGTCAAGTATAAGGGAACATGATCACCAAACCATGTATATGGATCATGCCACCAAGCCTTCTCCCTTTGATCAAGCTACCAAGCCTTCTCCATCAATTCTCAAAATTTTCTTCACACAATAATTTGTGTTTCTTTCATAAACAGAGTCTTAAATAAAAACACAAGAGAATTTAAACTAGGGAAAAGATGGAGAAAGTCGAGGTCAGCCACCTTGCATGTAACCACCCCATAATGACTCACTCCTTCTACTTAGGTGGAAAATATAGGTGGAACAAAACATTTTTCACACTTGCACACTCATTTTGTTTGCCACTAAACTCGTTTACACTCACATAAATACACTTGAGTGCACCCAAGTTCATTCTAACGTCACTATAACACAATTACAACACATTTATACCAACAACACTTAGTCAATCAAAAAATAATTGAACTTTTCCTAGGACTTCTTTATCTGACTCGTGGTAATTGGTCCATCTCTTTCCTTTTTGGCTCTTTTGGTCTGCATCCTAATAGTGAAAGTGCTTATGACACACTATTTTAAAATTTTTTTATTAAGCAATAACACTTAATATGTGAAAGCTTTTAAAAAACTAAAATGAGTCAAAATAAAAATAAAAAATAACTAAGTTTTTAGTTTTATTTTAGTTTTGTAGAAATAAATATTATTTTTTTTTGTAATTTTTAAAACAAAGTTCAACCAGTGATAAATCACCAACAACCTCTTTTATAAAGATAATCAAGAAAACACTAGAGTGCAATAAAAATAAATTGCAGGAAAAGTAAAATGCAAAAAAGTAAAGCATAGAAAGTAAGGAAAAAATAAATATTTATAGGGATTCGGTCAATTGACCTACGTTTACTCCCCAAAGGTCCTCTTCTTTGGGAATTGCACTATGTGTGTCTCTCATTCAGCACACAGCTAGGTGGAGAAGCCTTTCTCCCTTAGTCAGGAGGATAATCACCCTTACATACTCTTCAAAACCAAAAAATCTCCTCCTCTTGCCTTCTCAACTTGAAAAAGCTTCCATCCCTCCATTCTTTGATAAGCTTAATGGAGAAGTCAAATCGCTCCTCTCACCTCCTTGGGTTTGTAGGTATGCATAAACCCATTTCTCCATTAAGACCATTAGAGATGCCACTCCATCCTCTCACCTCCTCGGCCTGGCATAGATGCTGAAACTCCTTTTTCCCTCAAGCTCGGTGGAGATGTTGACCCTTTTCACCTCGGTTAGGGAGAGAGTATTCCAATCCAAAGTATCTCCTACAAATCTTTCTCCTTCATGATCTCCACACAAATAAAATTAGAGGACCCAAGGTGTAAGCCAACTAGAGCAACCATATGAATTACCTTGCACTCTTTTGACACCTTCAATTCTCTTGTCCTTCTCTCAACCTCACCTCCTCTCTCTCCTTTTACTTTATGTACTCTATCCAAGCTCTCTCATATAATCATGACATCTTTGCAACTCCAAAACTCTTATCTCACAAGAGATAACAAGAGTTTATAAAGAGGGCACTCATAAAACCTAAATTTAATTTTCGGCCTTTTATTCATATAGTATGTTGTATAGATCATATAGGATGACCAGTTTAATCGATCATCATCTTGTCTAGGATAAAACAAAGTTTGTCCATTTACTTCTTGAGTGAATCATACAGTTTGATACATAATCATACTACATAATCACAAATCTTAATTAAATCTAATTGGATTGCATAATCCTTAAATTTAAAATAATAAATTTAATTAACATTCATAAAGTACAAACTAGATCAAATAGTATGAATAGTTTACTTTAAAAATTCAAAATTTCCTATTTTAAGAAATTAGGACTCATAGGTGGGGTTTCTTAATTAATATAATTGATTATTATATTTAATGTGTAGATCATATAAGATGATCAGATATATGGTAGATTAAATTATTCTCACTTAATTATTAAACATTTTAATTAATTTCTTTTTTACCAGATTATATAATATGATGAACAAAAAAATTAGAATATTTAATTCTAATCCCATCATGCGTGTGTGTATGGTTCGTAAGCTAACATACACCTAATACAAACATAGGCTCAACAAAAAAAAAAAAAGAGACTTTGTAACATTCAAACTAACTTTTTCCCATATGATACACTATCTTGAACAGGTTCTTCAATCTTTTCTTGGTGTATATGTTACCTGAAAGGTTAGTAGTACACAAAAATAATTATCTAAAATGTGATGCATAAATAAGTAAATAAAGCATCCAATAATATTTATAATCATCAAAACATATGGTCAGGCTCTTATATTACAAGAATCTCCTCCTTTTTTATGATGACAAGCATTGTTGGTTGAGAATTAAATTTGTAAGTTTAACTTTTATTTCCTGCTAAGTTCTCCCCCTCACTAAGTAATCTCTTTTTAAAATGGGGGAAATCTTTAAATTTTAATATATATATTTTAAAAAAATTGAAACACTTTTATTTTTTAAATTTTTTTTTAAAATTTTGGAACGCACAACAAACATATATTGAAACTAAAATTTAACAGTTCTAATAAAATAAGTAAAACCAACAATATTATCTACTCCTTTTAGCAACAGCAAAACGTGGAGCAACAAATAAACTACAAAATAAAGGAAAAGAAAATACTAAAAATAAAATTATAATCAAACACACTATAACTAAAAAATAATGCAAACTACTCATAGAATGGACCATTATCAGGTGTTGTTGGTGGTGGTGGTGGTGGTGGAAGTTGGAAGTAGCATTGTAGGGAGGTAAATTGGTATGTTAGCCAAGCACAATCGAGCTCATGCTGCTACTTCATATGCTTCAAGTGGGAGATGGACTTTTAAATATGGATCATTAGTCGCAACTCTAAGTTATTAAATCACTTAATTAGGGAATAAAGAGGTGGAAGGTGGAAGGCTAGTGCTAGTGTTGTTGCCTTATATGTAGGTGCTGGACTAGATTGCTGACCAAGGGTAGATGCTGGCACATGGTTATGTTTCTACTAGCAAAAAAATCACAAATCATCTTGGAGTGAAAAGTAAAGGCTAGTGTAAGGGGAAATTACAAAGTGGTGTTGATAAATATATCTAATACCTGATAATTTAGAATATCCTCGACTTGGATCCTGAATAATGTGATCTAGGTGGCTCTATAATGATGGTAAGTGGTTTCATTTTCTACTGATTAAAACCTATTGTCAAACTGGAGATGAGAAGAACTTCTTGGAAGAAATTAGGCTCTCTAATTGTCCATTGGGAATGCTTAAGGATATGAATTTGAGAAGGATTATGTGTGCTTTAGAATGAAAATATCCTTCCAATTTATAGAACTTGGCCAATCATTTTGTGTAATCTACATCGTATAGCATGATCATAATAAAATAAATCATCCCATCTAAATAGTGTAAAGACTTGGTCAAATCGTACAATGCATGTATGGATCATCCACTACGATCTTCATTTTTTCATTCGTCTAGAGGTATTAGTCATACGATACTTAACTAACTTAATCTTCCAATATGAACAGGTGTTCATATAGTATGATTGCTAGTAAAGGATCATACTAATCAAATTTAATTCATCCCAACATGTATTGCCACATAATTCATATAGTACAAAGTGGTATTCATATGATATTAATCTAAAAAATTTACTAAATATTATCCCTTGGCTTAACTAAATGGATGATGATGTGGTGAGTTACGTATATTATTTTGTAAAACTTTTAGAAAAATTTATGATGTGTCTGAAATGATCATTGATAATTTTAGAAGTATAAGCATAAAAAAATTTGACAAAAGTGATAACAAGATAACAAAAATAAGTAAATAAAGCACATAATAGTTTTAAGACCCTACTATGTTTAAATAAAAGACATTAATACACAAAATCATATAATAAAAATAACCAAAATAATCAACACACAAACTAAACACAGATATAACTTATTAAAACATAATAAAGAAGAAATAAACAAAAAATTAAATGTAATATATATATATATATATAAACATACAAATATAATGAGATGAATACAAATAAATAAGATACAAAACATAAAAACTTTAACATTTGTTATCATTTAATGATCCATTTAAAATTGAGTATTTTCTTTCTCAATACTTCGTGCTCTCACATCATCTCTTATGATAGAATGCCTGCAATAATAATCAAGGGTTAATATTTATAATCCAAGTGGGTTTGGGTCCCACCTTATGCTGAGATTAATGTATGTTATGTTATGTTGATGTTATCTTGGGTCTCATGACCATATGTTTTCTATGATGCATTTGAAGTGTGAAAATGTTTGCAATGTGTTATAGTATTCCACAAGAATGGAAATGGATTTAATAATCTAAATGGGGATGATGTCTCCTTCTAGGGAAGGATGATGCATGTTGTGTTTTATTACATGGCTTTAGAGTGTGTGTAGGCTTGGGTGTATTATCTTTAGGTGCTATTGTTTTATTTTTTAAATGATCATTTACACTATTGTATCTACCTACTTCCACTTTTAGTGCATACTTATTTCTATCCATTGCTATTGCTAGCACTTCTAGTTCGTTAAATGCCTCTTTGCACTTTGTTCAACGAGTCATGAATTTTTTTCTAATAAATTATATTTTTCTTTTAAAGCCTCATGGTTAAATGCACCATGTTTTTTACTTATTGATTTATAACTTTTTTCCAAAGTAAGATTATCAGTTCTTAAGTTTGAATAATTATTAGTTAAATTTTCAGGCTGTTCTATTTAGGTGGAATTTTCTCTTTTAAGGCATGCATACTACTTTTTCATTTTCTTATAGGAATCATGCAAATGTTCTTCTAAGGAAAATAGTTCATCATAAGTTCAGTAACATACCTCATCACCATCAGAGCTACTAGTGCTATCTTTAGCCATTAATCACAAATTAGTTACTTCTACTCATATTTCAATTTATGATGATTCAAATTATGATTTTTCTCAAAAAACCCTTTTGATGTTTCTGTTTTCCCTTCTTTATATTTGTTTTATCCTTAACTTATCATTAGTTAGGTGGCTCTTGATGTTTGGGCAGTTGGGTCTAACGTTTCCTAGCTTGTTGCACTCAAAACAAATTATTTTAGTAGAAAATTTATTTGATTTTACCTTTTTTACTTTTATTCTTATCTGGGAGGTGCTTGTGTTTGCATTTTCGAAAGATTTTAAATTATTGTGTCATTATTGTGATATCTTCACTTCCATCAACTCCTAAACTGCTACCATTTGTGCCTTCAGCCTTTAGCGCTACTCTTTGCTCCATTTGTTCATATGCATCTATATATCTTTGGCTCTCATTTTTCTCGGGCATTTAGAAAGCTAAAAAGATTGTCAATAGAGTAAACATGTAAATCTTTATCTTCATATATAGTTGTTAGTTTAGTTTCTCATGATTAAGGTAGGCAACCTAATATTTTATTAACTTTTTTTTTCTAAATTAGACATCTCTTTACCTAAGGTATGCAAAGATGTGATGATTTTAATGAACTTAGCATACATATATAAAATCGACTCACTAGGTTTTATGCAAAAGAGTTCGTACTCATGTAATAATAAATTCAAGCGTGATTGCTTTACTTTGTTAATGCCTTTAAAGGAAATGCAATTTTTTATATATACTTCCTTACCAATCGTAAAAGTAAAGTATGTAATCTTCAAATTTTTGTGCACAAAAGAAATAGTACAAACACTTAGCATTAATTATTAAAGTTTTCCATCTTCTAAAGACCACTTAGTAAAGGGCATTTCTACTTTTACTCCATTCAAATGATAAAAAATATTGAGATTGTATAATGTGCCATATGAGAAAATCAATTGATTGTAAAAATGTTGACATGAAAAATTTCCAAAAATCAAATGGTATGTTATCAAATAGTGAAAGTCTAGTGTTTGAAAACCCTTCAAGGTATTAAGATTACTAAACTATTTCATTGGATCTACTCTAGTTATTGAAGTGTAAAATAGTGTGGAAACCCCGCTTTGGTACCAATTAAAAGTTCATAATTAAATTTGATACATATTGAAAGTTCTTATGGCACACAAAAAGGGGAGGGGGTGAATTTGTTCTTTAAAAACCTTTTAAAATCTTTTTATTAGATAACAAAACTTGATATGTTAAAGCTTTACAAAAATTTAAACAATTCAAAACATAAACGAAAGCAACTAAATTTTTTATTTTATAAGTTCATCCAATAATAAATCACCAATAAACTCTTTCTTAAAGATAATTAAGAGGACACCAAAGTGCAATAAATTTAAGCGTGATTGTTTTACTTTGTTAATGCCTTTAAAGGAAATGCAATTTTTGACATATACTTCTTAACAAATCGTAAAATTAAAGTATGTAATCTTCAAATTTGTGTGCACAAAAGAAATAGTACAAACACTTAGCATTAAGTTATTCAAGTTTTCGATCTTCTAAAGAGCACTTAGTAAAGGGTATTTCTAATTTTACTCCATTCAAAATATGAAATGATAAAAAATATCGAGATGGTATAATGTGTCATATGAGAAAATCAATTGATTGTAATAATGTTGACATGCAAAATTTAAAAAAATCAAATGGTATATTATCAAATAGTGGAACTCAGGTTTTTGAAAACCCTTCTAGGTATTACAATTACCAAACCATGCCATTGGATCAACTCTAGATATTGAAGTCTAAAATAGTGTGGAAATCCCGCTTTGGTACCAATTAATAGTCCATAATTAAATTTGATACATATTGAAAGTTCTTATGGCATACGAAAGGGGGAGAGGGTGAATTTGTTCTTTAAAAACTTTTTAAAATCTTTGAAAATCTTTTGATTAGCTATCAAAACCTGATATGCTAAAGCATTAAAGAAATTTAAACAATTCAACGCAAAAAAGAAAGCAACAATATTTTTTATTTTATAAGTTATATATATATATATATATCACCAATAACCTTCTTAAAGATAATTAAGAAGACACCAAAGTGCAATAAAAGTAAAATATAGGAAAAGTAACTTAAGAAAACATAAGATATTGCAAACTACATTTTATAATGGTTCTATCAAATTGATCTATGTAGTGGTGCCGATAAATAGATCTAATACCTGATAATTTAGAATATCCTCGACTTGGATCCTATATAATGTGATCTTGGTGGCTCTATAATGATGGTAAGTGGTTTCATTTTTTGCTGATTAAAATCTATCGTCAAACTGGAGATGAGAATAACTTCCTGGAAGAAATTAGGCTCTCTTATTGTCCATTGGGAATACTTATGGATATGAATTTGAGATGGATTATGTGTACTTTAGAATGAAAATATCCTTACAATTTATAGAACTTGGCCTATCCTTTGGTATAATCTACATCTTATAGTATGTTCATAATAAAATAAATCATCCCATCTAAAAAGTGTAAAGACTTCGTCAAATCGTACTATGCATTAATGGATCATCCACTACGATCTTCATTTTTTCATTCGTCTGGAGGATTTAGTGATACGATCTTTAACTAACTTGAACTTCCAATATGAACAGGTGTTCGTATAGTATGATTTCTAATAAAGGATAATACTAATCAAATTTAGTTCATCCCAATAGTTATTTCCACATCATTCATATAGTACAAAGTGGTATTCATATGATATTAATCTCAATAATTTACTAAATATTATCCCTTTACTTAACTAAATGGATGATGATGTGGTGAGTTGCGTATATTATTTAGTACAAATTTTAGAAAAAATTATGATGTGTGAGAAATGATCATTGATAATTTTAAAAATATAAGCATTAAAAACTTTGACAAAAGTGATAACAAGATAACAAAAATAAGTAAATAGAGCACACAATTGTTTTAAGACCCTACTATGTTTAAATAAAAGACATTAATACACAAAATCATATAATAAAAATAACCAAAACAATCAACACACAAACTAAACACATATATAACTTATCAAAACATAATAAAGAAGAAATAAACAAAAAATTAAATGTATGTGTGTGTGTGTGTGTGTATGCATGCATACATAGTATAAAAGTGTGTAAACATACAAACTGAAAGAGATGAATACAAATAAATAAGATACAAAACTTAAAAACTCAAATAATTGTTATCATTTAGTGATCCTTTAAAATTAAGTATTTTCTTTCTCACTACCTCTTGCTCTCACAACATCTCTTATGATAGCTCGCTTGCAATATTAATCAAGGGCTAATTTTTTGAATCCAAGTGGGTTTGGGTCCCACCTCATGCTGAGATTAGTGAATGTTATGTTATGTTGATGTTATCTTTGGTCTTTAGACCATATGTTTTCTATGATGCATTTGAAGTATGCAAGTGTTTGCAATATATTCTAGTATTCCACAAGAATGTAAATGGATTTAATAATCTAAATGAGGGATGATGTCTCCTTCTAGTGAAGGATGCGCATGCTGTGTTTTATTATGTGGCTTTAGAGTGTGTGTAGGCTTGGGTGTATTATCTTCAGGTGCTATTATTTTATTTTTTAAATGATCATTTACACTATTGTATCTACCTACTTCCACTTTTAGTGCATACTTATTTCTATCCAATTCTAGTGCTAGCACTTCTAGTTACTTAAATGCCTCTTTTTTTTAGCTCAAGTTGCACTTTGTTCAAGGAGTCATGAATTTTTTTCTAATATATTATATTTTTCTTTTAAAGCCTCTTGGTTAAATGCACCATGTTTTTTACTTATTGATTTATAACTTTTATCCACAGTAAGATGATAAGTTCTTAAGTTTGAATAATTATTAGTTAAATTTTCATGCTATTATATTTAGGTGGAATTTTCTCTTTTAAGGCATGCATACTGCTTTTTCATTTTCTTATAGGAATCATGCAAATGTTCTAATAAGGAAAATAGTTCATCATAAGTTCAGTAACATACCTCATTGTCGTTAGAGCTACCTACACTATCTTTAGCCATTAATCACAAATTGGTTACTTCCACTCATGGTTCAATTTATGATGATTGAAATTATGAGTTTTCTCAAAAAGCCTTTTAAAGTTTCTGTTTTCCCTTCTTTGTATTTGCTTTATCCTTAACCTTATCCTTAGTTAGGTGGTTCTTGATGTTTGGGCAGTTGGGCCTAACATTTTCTTGCTTTTTGCACTCATAACAAACTATATTAGTAGAAACTTTATTTGATTTTACCTTTTTTACTTTTGGTCTTATATAGGAGGTGATTTTGTTTGCATTTTCGAAAGATTTTAAATTATCGTGTCATTATTGTGATATCTTCACTTCCATCAACTCCTAACATTTATTCCGTCAGCCAATAACACTAATCTTTGCTCCATTTTTTCATATGCATCTATATATCTTTGTCTCTCATTTTTCTTAGGCATTTAGAGAACCAAAAAGATTTCCAATATAGTAAATATTTAAATCTTTATCTTCATATATAGTAGTTACTTTAGCTTCTCATGATTAAGGTAGGCAACCTAATATTTTATTAACGTTTTTTTCTAAATTTGAAATCTCTTTACCTAAGGCATGCAAAGATGTGATGATTTTAATGAACCTAGTATACATATATAAAATTGACTCACTAGGTGTCATGCAAAAGAGTTCATACTCATGTAATAATAAATTCAAGGGTGATTGCTTTACTTTGTTAATGCCATTAGAGGAAATGCAATTTTTAACATATACTTCCTTACCAATCATAAAAGTAAAGTATGTAATCTTCAAATTTATGTGCACAAAAGAAATAGTACAAACACTTAGCATTAAGTTATTCAAGTTTTCCATCTTCTAAAGACCACTTAGTAAAGGGTATTTGTACTTTTACTCCATTCAAAATATGAAATGATAAAAAAATATCGAGATTATATAATGTGTCATATGAGAAAATCAATTGATTGTAAAAATGTTGACATGCAAAATTTCCAAAAATCAAATGGTATGTTATCAAATAGTGGAAGTCAGGTGTTTGTAAACCCTTCTAGGTATTACAACTACCAAACTATGCCAATGGATCTACTCTACATATTGAAGTCTAAAATAGTGTGGAAACCCGGCTTTGGTACCAATTAAAAGTTCATAATTAAATTTGATATATATTGAAAGTTTTTATGGCACATGAAAAGGGGAGGGGTGAATTTGTTCTTTAAAAACTTTTTAAAATCTTTGAAAATATTTTGATTAGATAACAAAACTTGATATGCTAAAGCTTTAAAGAAATTTAAACAATTCAAAAAAAAAAAATGAAAGCAACTAATATATATATATATAAGTTCATCCAATAATAAATCACCAATAACCTCTTTCTTAAAGATAATTAAGGAGACACCAAAGTGCAATAAAAGTAAATTACAGGAATTGTAACTTATGAAAACATAAGATTTTGCAAACTACATTTTATAATGGTTCTATCAAATTGATCTATGTCCACTCCCCAAAGGTCCTTTTATTTGAGAATTACACTAAATGTGTCTCTCCTTCAACATACATCTAAGTGGAGAAGCCCTTCTCCTTTGATAAGGTAGAGAATCACCCTTACAAATTCTTCACACCCAATGAATCTCATCCCCTTGCCTCCTTAGCCAGGTTTGGCTACCATCCATCCTTTCTCCCATAAGCCTGGTGGAGATGTTGATCCCTCCTCTTATCTTATTGGCCCAATAGAGATGCCAAAATTCCTTTTAACATTAATCCCAATAGAGATACCCCTCCCTTATCCTTCCTCCTCAACTTGACTATTAAGAGTATTTCACTCCAAATACTCTCCTTCTTAGATCTCTTCTCCAAGGGATCCACATAAAAAAAAATGCTGGACCGAAGGTGCAGGCCAATTGGAGCAACAATATGAATTCCCTCACACTCCCTTATCCCTTGACACCCTAAAGGCTTTCCCCCCACTATCAACCTTACGTCTTCTCTCTATTTTTTTCTTTGTGGATTCTCTCCAGGCTCTCTCATAGAAGTAATCATCTCTAAAACTCTAGAACTCTTATCCCAACAGTCATAATAGAAGTTTATAAAGCGGACTCTTAAAAACCCTAAATTTTAATTTTTGGCCTTTTATTCATATAGTATGATGCATAGATCAAATTGGGCAATCAGTTCAATCGACATAAAATCATTTAGGATGAACCATATAGTCTGATTCATAATCATACTCTATAATCATTATTTTAATCTAATTCGATTGCATAAACCTCAAAATTAAATTAGGCCTTTAATTAATATTCATACAATACAAATTAGATTATACAATATGAATAGTTCAAATTTCAAAATTGAAATTTACCTTCTTTAAGTTTCCTAGATTCAAAGGTGTAGATCAGATAGTATAATTAATTTTATGAAAAATTTAATTAATCTCACTTAATTAAATATTTTTATTTAAATATATCATATAGTACAATCATGGTCACATAGTATGATGAACCAAAAAATTAAAACATTCTTTTTTAATCCCCTTATGTGTGTGTGCATAGTTACTAAGCCAACATACATATAATAAAAAATAAACTTAAGTAAAATTTAATAATGCATAATCTATAACATACATATAGACTTTTTTCTTGATGACACACCCTTGAGCTGATTCTTCAATCTTTACTTTGCATTTATTATACCTGAAAGGTTAGTAAAACAAAAAATAAATATAAAAATGTGATGCATTAATAAGTAAATAAATCATCCAATAATATTTGTAATAATCAAATTATGTGATTAGGCTCTCAATTTGTAGTAGGTAGCTGGCCTAATCATTTTTGTAGGCATGACACCAATGGCCTCTTACCTAGAAGAACTCTTCACTAAAGAGTTAGTGTTGATATAATTATCTAAAAGATCTTATGTAAGCTACTACAATCATCTATAATCAACCATGTGTCTTCACTAGGTGGCTTATCCTTCCACCTAATGATGTACCTCTGATCTCCTCCATTTTATTTTAACTTCTCTAAAATGATACATTCTACCTAAAAAATATAGGATGAATGGGTAACTGCAATTGAGTTTCATTTTCTCTTGCAAAAGAATATTCTAGCAAATTTGGAGGTTGGATAACTCACTTAAAATAAATACATTAAAGATAGGATTGATTAATATGTCAGGAGGCTATTCTTTTTTTTAAAGATGCAATCAGCAATTGGCATTAAAAAGATGAAAGCTATTTCAAACTACTAGATAAAAGCATCACATTCCTTCTTTAGTAAAGACCTAAAAGAAGAAGGAATGTTAGAATAATCTAAGCTATCCCAAAGGAAATTACTACTCAAAGCAAATGTGGCACACCAATCCTCCATATTATTACAACTTCTAGGAATTGAATGAAATAAAACATTATTAAAGCTATGTAAAAACAACAGATCCTTATTCTAGAAGCTCTCATTCCTCCAATTGGAATCCTTCATTGAGTCATGAATGAATTTGATAATATTTACATTATCTCCTTCCACAATCACACCTTTATATTCATAAAGCCAATCTTGAAGGATTTCTCTAATGAAAAGAAATGATTGCATCACTAATTGTGCTATATCCCAATGATTCAATTGTTTACCAAAAGCCAATAAGAGTATCCCTTTGTCATCTCGGATAACTCCTCCTATCCCTCCAAGATTTGAATTCTGCAAGGAGGCCTCTACATTTATCTTAATCCATCCTAGCGGTGGGGGATGCGATAAATTAACAAACTCCTAATGGGGGCTAACATCTTAGTCTTCTAGTATTGGATTAACCTGAGGTTGCATAGCTATAAATAGAGCATTTGCTGCAGTTACAGAAACTGAAGCTGCCTTCTCCCCATGCTTTACCTCATTCCTATTCTTCCAAGAAAAGAATACCACAGTCATATACACACGCACCATGCTCGGGTTCTTGATAGACAACCTTCTAAGTTCCATAATGCCTTCCTCCAATGATTGAAAAATTGGAACATTGAAACCCCAATCTCTGAATTTCATAATTATCACCACAAGAAACTTGCACCTCATAATAATATGAGATACATTCTCAATATCAACACATCATCTAGCACACGATATAACATCACCAAGTTTTCTATAGTGCAAATATTCATTCGTAGGTATTGCATCTTTACTTAGACTCCACCAAAAGCAATAGATTTTTGGCTTTAGTTTCAGCTTTAAAAGCCACTCTAGTAATTCAATATTATCTCCCACCAAATTCTTTTCCATCTTAGCAAGAAAAGCCATAGACGAAATATACTTACCTGAATATTGGTGCTTTAATTCAACATAATCTTCCTCTTTATTAGAGACAATAGGAACCTTCATAATCAAGGAAGTCAAGTCTTCATTGAAGTATTTTTGAATATCTGCAGTACTCCACCTCCCTTCAACATTAAGAAGATTACTCACTTTCAAACCATGCAAAGCCACATGATCCACAAATCTAGGCCATTTATTCAATTCTCTTTCCATTATCCATATATCATCGAGAATGCTAACATTATTACCATCAATTACCTTCCATCTTATAATTGGCTTAAGACAAGATGCACCATCAAGTACAATTTGCCAAGTCGGTGAAGCTCCTCTTTTAGTATGTTCATACCAAAGCTTCCTACCATATTTAACAGCAAGATTATGATTAAGAAGATTAAAATTGTCATGAACATTAGATTCCTGCACCTCCTAACAGCTTGGGTTTACATAGTTCAGCCCATGCCACATAGTGTAAACCATTATTTCCTTTCTCCTTATACCAAATAAAATTTCTACAAAACATTTCAAGCTTCATTAACACACCTTTAGGCACCAAAGAATGTGTTGCAAGGAATATCAGAAGTGATATGATTGAAGAATTGATGAGCTGAATTCTCCCAGCTAGTGACAAACATTTATTCCCCCAAATATTGATTTTTTTCCAAAGCATGGTCCAGAATTACATTGAAATCCACTGACTTCAATCTTCTAAAAGCTATCTTCATTCCTAAATACTTAAACTCCTTGACATGTCTGAAGCCCAACATTTTAGAAATACGTCTTCTTAATGATGTATCCACTGATTTACCAAAAATAACAAAGGACTTTTTATAGTTAACAGTCTACCTCGTCCATCCACAATACTCTTGAATAGTCTCCTTCATATGATACCACTGCTTTGATAGAAGTATTAGAGAAAAGGAGGACATCATCAGCATATAATAAACAAGATATTTTCTCTGCTTGAGGCACAATCTTCTCACCCAACTCCACACCTTTCTTAAGAATAGATTTTGAGAATATCTGAGAACATATAATAAATAAAAATGGGGATAGCGGGCAACCCTGTCTAAAGCTGCTCTCAGCATTAATCCAGTTGGAAATTCTTCCATTACCAAGGATAGAAAACCTGGCCTTAACCACACATTCAATAATCAACTTTGAAAATATACTAGGGAAACCAAACCATTCCAATGTTTTAATAAATGTAGGTCATCCCATGCTATCGTACGCTTGCTCCATGTCTATATTGAATGCCATAAGTTCCTTCCTTGATGTTGAAAATCTAAACTTATGAAAGATTTCCTGTGCTAATAAATAATGGTTTGACATGGATCTTCCAGGGATAAAAGCCACTTGGTCTTCAGAAATTATTTTAGGAAGAACCCATTTCAATTTGTTCAATAGCATTCTAGCAGAAATCTTATAAACAGTTTGATACAAACTGATAGGTCTAAATTGGGAAGGATTCAAAGGATTTCTAACTTTAGAGATCAAAACAATGAGAGTATCCTTCCACCTTAGATTTATACAACCCAATTTGAAAAAAACTCTCTATTGCTCTCCAAGTGTCATCTTTAACAATTTCCCAATAGAATTTAAAAAAAGATGCAATCATACCATCAATACCCGGCGATTTGTTGCTAGCCAATTACTGAACTACTTCATAACACTCTGAATAAGTAAATTCTGCTTCAAGCTTGTCACCATCCTCAAGATTAATTTGCTGTTTTGGACTAGGATCAGGCCAACCCGAAAGATCATAGTTCCTAGCTTTCCACTTTAGTTTAAAAAATTGAAAAAAAAATTGATTCAATGCCTTGTGGATCCTCCACAAGCTGTATATTCTCGTCTTTAGTCTTCTTAATTAAGTTGTTGTTTCTCTTTGGTGAAACAAATCTATGAAAAAGATTTGAATTAGAATCCATCTCATCTGCCCACCTCACCTTAGCCCTTTGATTCCACCAAGTAGCAAGGCAGCACAAAGTCACATTTAAATCATTCTACTTCTGTCTCAGTATTTTCAGCTCTTCCACAGATAAACCATCCTCAGTTTCTTTCATTTGCAGCATCAAGATCATAGATTTTAAGTTATCTCTAATCTCACTTAAAGTCTTCAATTTGTTTCTACTCCAAAAATGCAAAGCTTTAAGCAGTCTCTGCATTTTTCTGTTAAGTATTTCTGCATGATCTCCAAAATTCGGCCTCTTCCAAGCTTTGAATATCACCTTCCAAGCAGCAGGAAACATATTCCACACATCTTCAAATATGGAAAACTTCATTTGAGGAGAATTGGACTCATTAATCTTGAAAAGAATAGGGCTATGATCAGAGGCAACTCTAACAAGATGCATAACCCGAGCATTAGGAACACATTGAATAGCTACTTAATTTATGAAACATCTATCCAATCTTTCCAAAATTCTTGAATTCCCTTCCTTATTGTTACACCATGTAAATCTTGGACCAAGAAAACCTACATCATGAAAATCAATGTTAGTAAAAAAAGCCCTCATCTCTTGAGGCCCTTGAGAGAAAACAAATTTCTTTCCCCCTCTTTTATCTTCTTTTGCTAAAAGATAATTAAAATATCCACCAAAAATGGAAGGAATAGAAGAATAAGAAAATCTTTCAATTCTATTCAAAAGATCCCTTCTCACACACACCTCCTTATTGCCATAAATAGTAGAAACATTCCACTTACTTCCATTAGGAAGTTGAATCAATCCCACCACATATTGGTAAGAGCAATCTAAAATATTAAAAGAAACCATCTCTCTATTCCATAAAATAAGGATACCACCATAAGTACCCACAGTAGGATAATGAAAGTAATCCCAATCATCTCCAATGAGTTTATTAACATCCCTTCTCTCCAGTGAGGCCAACTTCATTTCCAACAACCCAACAAAAAAACCCCATACTCCCTCACAACTTCCCTAAGGTAGATAGAAGCCTCCTTCTTCTTAGCTCCTCTATAATTCCAACATCAAAATGAATTCATTTAGGTAGGCACCGGAGATCTCTCCATGCCACACTTTCCCAACTTGTTATCAAACTTTCTTAATCTAGGAATATTTTCCATAGGCCTTAAAGCTTTAAGCTCCTTCAAACATTTAATTTTCACATTTGAAGATGTTGTGACATTCAAATTATCAGATTGAACAATACCACTTTCACTGCATTCTGACATTGGATTGAAGGTTGCCCTGCAACTCTCTACCACAGGTATAACATCATCACCTGTATCACTTTCCTCCCTATTAGGCATAACAACATCCGTGGCAGCCTCACCATTGTATGGAGAAATGAAATCATCTTCAACCAATTCCCCTTCCTCCATACTTCCACTAAACAAATGAATATGTTCAATTTGTGCATCCGGTTGCACATCCACACCAAGCACATCCGTTTGATTAACCATCTGAATATCTTAAATATCCTCTTGCTGTGATGCTAAGATAATGAAATGATTAGAACTCAATCTTTTTGAATTTGATCCATGGCTAACCTTGGGAATCATAACACTACGGAAGGGTATTCTATTACCCGACCTCCCCTGTTCGATAACCTACCTTTTGATTTTTGGAAAACTCGCATGTCAACATTTTTACAATCTACTGATTATCGCATGTGGATGCTTATTCAAGAAGGTTATTCTCCACCTTCTCGTGAAATTAATGGTGTTAAAACTGAAGTTGCTTTTACCGAATGGACTTTTGATGAACGAGATTTAGCTCAATTGAATACAAAATGTTTGAACTGCTTTTTCTGTGCTTTAAAATCTGAGGATTACATGCGTGTCTCTACTTGCAAAACTGGTAAAGAAATTTGGGATAAGTTGTGTATCACCTATGAAGGCACTAATGAAGTTAAACAATCCCGTTTGAATTTTCTCTTGCAAGACTACGAACTTTTTCGTATGAAACCTCATGAATCAATTTTTGACATGTATACTAGATTTACTCAGATACTTACTTAACTGCATGCATTAGGAAAAAAACTTTCAAACTATAAAAAAGTAAACAAAATTTTGAGATGCTTGCCTTCGTCATATGATACTAAAACCACTACAATCACTGAATCTAAGGATTTAAACACTTATTCTATTGATAACTTACTTGGCTCACTCATTGCTTACGAGCAAGGGGTGAATCAAAGAAATCTAGATGCAGGTGAGAAGAAGAAGGAGAAAATAATTGCATTGAAGGCGCATAAATCGGATTCTGAATCTTTCGGGTCTGAAAGCGATGAAGTTGCCTTCATCACAAGGCAATTCAAAAGCTTTCTAAGGAAGAAACAAAAGCATCATCAAAATTGGAGAAAAGGTAAGGATCATAAACATGTTAAAGGATCTTCTGATGTTGTTTGTTATGAATGCAAGAAACCAGGACATGTGAGAACTGATTTCCCAACACTTCAAGATAACTCAAGCAAAGAAAAGGAAAAAGGTGAGGAGAAACCTAAGTCAAGGAAGGACAAGAAGAGAATCCAAAAGGCAATATGGGCAGAATCTGATACTGACTCCTCTGAGAGTGAACCAGAGGAAGAGACTACAAACCTGTGCTTAATGGGGAAAGATCATCTTGAGCAAAGTGATGAGGAAGAGTTATGTAAACCAACCTATAATGAATTGTTTGAGATTTGTGAGAAAATACATGCATCATACAAAAAACTCAAGAAAACTCATGCAAGCCTAAAATTAGAACTTTCGAATTTACAAAAAGAGCATGAAGTTTTTCTCAAAGATCATGCAACGATTGATTCAAATCACATGGCTCTCCTTGATGAATTTGAAGAGTTAAACAAAAAGAATTTGGAATTAATTGATGAACATAATGCATTAAAAGCTTCACACACCCCACTTAATTCTGATCTTAAGAAATCTAAAGAGATTGAGAAAAAATTGAGGATTGATAATGATGCATTAAAAAGAACTAACTTAAGGATTCAAAATGATTTGGAAACATGTAAGAAAAATCGGATGACATCTACTTTTGATCCTAAGCCAAAACCTAGGAAGAGGTATTATAACTCAAATCATTTAAGAAATCCTTTTCGTGGAGTTAGATGTTTTTCTTATGGCATGCTAGGACACATCTCACACACTTGCACCGTTCACCATAGTACACATTGAGTGTGGAGACCTAAGATGCATGATTCACAAAATACCATACCTGCATTGTATTCTAATTTTTTTAAGAAGGGGGCCAAACCAGTTTTGGTTCTGAAATCTGATTGTTGTTGAGTTTTGCAGGTGTGCTCCCACCAAAGACCTCGTGGGAGCATAGGATAATTGGATATATAGAGGCTCGCAGCTCATAAATGCTTAAACTTGCTACTTCAATAAATTCTTGAAATGCATTTTTGATTAAGTGTTGTTTTAAGTTTTTTTGTTGATTGTGTGCTAGCTTTTTATTATTTTAGATTTTTTTTTGTTTTCACGTTGCCTTTTATGATTGGTTTTTCATATGTTGAATCTTTTCAAGTTTTTAGATTTTGGTGTTTTGGAGATAGTGTTTAGCTTTTCTAAATCAGTTAAAGGGAGAAATACCGTTGATGGTTTCCCTCATTCTGACCTTATTTAGTGGTATGATTTTCTTCTCTAAACAAAAGTCTAAAACTGATTTTTAACCAATGGTTTTTGAAATGAAGATCTTTTTTTTTTCTTGTTACAATAATTTATTTTATGTATAATAACCAATGTTCTTATATATCTCTCATGTTAATTAAAATCTTGCCATTGCATTTATCACATGTTTATGACTTTGTTTTGTGACTTGTTCTTCCCTATGTTAGAGAGAGCTCCTATTCTCTAATATTTGGAGGATATACTCACAACTAAGTTTTTTTTAAGGGTTTATTAAAGATTTCTTAGCTTGCCAGAATTAAAAAGGAAAGAGGCCAATGACGCCAAATTAAAAAGAAAACTATATACACAAAAGTGTATCAAAAAGTGACAAGAGGCATAAAATGAGCCCACTAAATGCAAGCTATCCTCTCTTTTCTAAACTCTTAAAGCTTAGAGAACTCATTGATTAATTGATGCTTTCAAGGGCTTGATTTCAAATTCCATGATTGAGACAAATTACTTTGTTTTATTATTTATGAGATATTTTCTTTATAAACAAGTTTTGAACGGATCTTCTTTTTATCCTTTTAAGGTATTCTGAGTTAGGTCTTTTATTTTTTATAAGAAAATTTGTACCCTGAAGGATGTCTGATCTAGGGTTAACAGAATCAGATATTTTACCTTTGTCTGATTAGGATTGGCTAAACTCCTTGATCTAGTGGAACTCTAAAGTTTAATTATTTGAGAACTTCTCATATGATGCCTTGATAAAAAAAAAAAAATTGTAGAAAAATTAAAATTCAAAAATATTCATTTTTTTTTATTTTCAATGTTTTTAGCTTTCTATTACTATGTTTTTGTCTGCTTTTATTTTGTTTTATTTTTGAGGGCCTTGATCATTACAATCTTTTCCTTGGTTTCAAATTCTAGTCACATCATCCTGGTATCTGTATCGTCCTGGACGATTAGACAAAATCTCTTCAAATTCCATCTGCTGACCTTTTCTGTGCTTACTGTAACTCATCATCCTGGATGATACCATATCATCCTAGACGATCTGATCAAACTCTATTGCAATCATGATGATAGTTCTGGCCGATAGAATATTTCGTCTGGCCGATGCATTTTACGTGCATCGTCCTGGCCGATACACTGGATTGTCCTGGACGATCCACGTGTCAGTACGTTTAAATCCTTAAAATCGGCCCTGGACGATCTATTATTGGACAATCAGCCTGGCCGATCCACTGTTCGTCCTGGACGATACACGTGGCAGAGATTTAAAATGTTTTAACTTCGGCCGGTATGATCAATTATTGTGCATTGTCCTGGACGATACACCTAATCGGCTCGGACGATATGCTTTTTCAACGGTCGTCCGGATTGTCTCCTCGGGATGATCGCCTGTGTCTAATCGTCTTGGCCGATATCTGATCGGCAGGGATGATCTGACCGCCTTTTTGACCAATCGGTCTGTATGTAATTATTGAGCCATATCGGCCTGGACGATTCTCCGATCGGCCTAGACGATATGGCCATTTCTTTAACTTCTGGCCGTTCCAGCCATTTTTTTCACCTCATCCCTTCTCCTCTTGTGTCTCCTTGCTAATCCCTTGCTATGGCCGGTGGAAAATGAGTTTGACAGGCTCTGGGAGTTCCTCGAGGGCCACTCCGAACCCTCAATTCAGGGAGGCAGAGGATCAGGCTGCCTACCATCGATACAAAGAGTATGGGATAACTGTCTCCAGAATCATCAATCCTACCCACATCTCATACCCGGTAATGGATCTTTTCGCTCACACCTCCCTTTATTTCATTCTGTCTCTTGCTTTTCCCTTTAATACCGAGTTTCTTTGAGAATTCTTTGTAAACCTTCGCATTAACCCTACTTTCACAGCCCTAACCTCCTATGTGAATCGACGCCCTGTCGAAATCACATATCAGGACTGTGTTGAACTGTTATAACTATCCACCACCGGGGATAAGCTGCACTTAATCGCTTCAGATCCTGACCTTGACTGGTCCACAGAAAATCACTTCCTTCGACAGACCAATGCACCTTTTCATATTGGAGAGACTAGATCTTTAGTCAAAGATGCTAGGACAATCCATCATGTCCTTCGCACCTCCATAATTCCAAAAGCCGGGGACCGAATCCACATCACCCCTATACTTTCCCTCACTACTTTCTATATCATGGCTCATAGAGAATTTAATACTGCGGACTTAATTTTTCGATACATTGATCACTTAACCACAATCCGCAATCCAGGTCATAAGAAGAAACCCATCTAGCCTTAGAACAATCATAACTGATATCCTTGAAACGAATAAAACTTCAGTATACTTTCTTCTAACTCCAACTCGCCTTTACTCAAAGAGTTCTTCAGCACCCTTACACAGTGCTCGTCTCCTGAGGATGAGGAACCTCGGGGGGCTGGGGAGGAGGAGGCTCCCGCTCTAGCTCCCATTCTGATTCTGTTCCTCTACACCAGCTACTCACCGGTTGAATCATTGATAGAGAGGTTTTGAATCGATGGGAGACCCGCTTTGACGTTATACGTGCTGCAACAGGAAGCAGCAACACTCTGAGGACATTGCCCGTACGAGCAGTCCGGCACAGAGGTTTAGCCATTTATAGCTAATCACCCACAGACAGCTGCAGCATTGACTAGGACATCGCCTGGTTTCAATGCTCAGTTTTACTACGGTCTTAGCCAGCTATTTTCAGCAGGCCACTCTACACCTCCATCTGATGATCAGGTTCCCTCATTTTTTAGTCTGTGTTTTATGTTTGTCCTGTTTCTGTTTATGTAGTTTTGTCTTGTAGTTTGTTTAGTTTTTTTATGTTGGTTTTTATTTTCTTTTGTGTGTCTAGGCCTCTTTTTGTGTGATAGACAATAAGGGGGGAGTAGGATGTGGTAGGAAAACGGTATGTGCTTGTAATCTTTTGATTTCCTAGTGAATATTTTTTTCTCTCTGAGTTTTCCTAACTTAGTGTTTGCCATCATCAAAAGGGGAGATTGTTTACAAATCTATTTTCATGACTCATGTTTTGAGATTGAGCAAACACTGTTGATTCTCTTGGACTGTTGTTGCTTCCTACTTTTCAGGAATTGAAGATGCGGACGAACAAATGAAGAGCCAGTTCATACGATTGGCGTAGGTTTAGGGTGTGAGTCGCAGTTTTGTACTTCTGTTTTTTCTCTTTCTGAGTCTATTTGTAATGGTCAACCAGAGACGATGCTAAGTAAACTCTACACACACAACACACATTTGAGAGAATTGATTTCTATTTTACTCAATATCGTCGGGAAAATGAAATATTTACAGATCGTCCTGGAACGATGCAGGCTTTAAAAGCAGAAAGTCTAAATAATGGATTCTTAATTAAGCAAGCCGTCATTAACATATTGGCCTGGACGATAGTGTAATCGGCCAGGGAGTTAAGCTCAAAATGAAAGAAGTTGCCGCCATAGACAATTAAGGTATACTGTATATTTTAAATTATGACCAGTGACGACATTGGATGGCCTGGATGAGTATTCATAATTATGGCCTTAATTGGATCAGGAACATCAAGGGAGTAATTAAGGATGATTGGATACGATCATATCATACCTGGACGATCCGCAGGATCTGACTAGGATGATGTTATTCAAAAACTTTGTTACTTCAGGACGATAAATATCGGCCAGCTCGAATTCAGGGCGATGCTCTGGACGATTTTCCTCTGATTTGAACTGATCGGCCGGGACGATCGTGAGATCATCCTGGATGATCAAGCCAATTTTAAATCATCCAAGTTTGCATTTAGGGAGATGCTCTGGCCGATCTTCTGAGATTTATACTGATCGGCCAGGCCGATGTTCATATCGGCCTGGACGATATTGTCGGCAACTTGCAATTAATGAGCTCATTTGAAGCTCTTATATTTAAGAGCTCTTGTTCAACATTTTGAAAAACCTTTGGCTGCTGCCTTGACCTGAGAAGGCCTTAAGGAGAGAAAGAGAGAGAGGGAGAGAGAGAGGATCTTATGAGGGGGAGCTTGTGAGGGGATTCACAAGGGTTGCTTCAAGGATCGCTCTGCTTCTTGTTCGTCTAGAGTTTCTTGTCCGTGGAAGGGTCGGTAGAGGTAAGGAGTCAGCATCTGGTTGTGGTTCTCTGCTAGCTTCAGGAGGAAGCAAAAGGAGATAGGTTCTCTGCCTTGCCGGGTAGCAAAAAGAGGTTCTTTGTGAGTGCTTCTCCGCCTAGCCGTGGGGGCTAAAGGAGAGTCACGTTTGTAGTGCAACACTTGGAGGGTGCCTTCAAGGAGTGGACGTAGGTCGAGTTGACCGAACCACTATAAATTTATGTGTTCTTGTTTCCTGCTTCCGCACTTTTATTTCCGCATTTATTTTTCATGTTGTGTGATTTTGGTTTATGTGTTTTCGCTCTTTGTGAAATTTTTTTTTTAAAAATACCATTTCACCCCCCCTCTTGGTTAGCTTGGGACTAAGTTCATAGGGCTTAACATCCCTAACAAACTTTCAAATCACACCACAAGAAAAATAAGTGCGGAAATTTAAAGCGCGGAAGCAAGAAATAAGAACACAAAAATTTATAGTGGTTTGGTCAACGCGACCTACGTCCACTCTTCGGAGGCGCCCTCCGAGTATTGCTCTACAATCATGACTCTCCTTTAGCCCCCATAGCTAGGTGGAGAAGCCTTTATAAAGAACCCCGGAAAGGCAGAGAACCTATCTTCTTTTGCTTCCTCCTGAAGCTGGCAGAGAACCACAATCAGATGCTGAATCTTTACCTCTACCGACCATTACACGGATGAGAAACTCTAGATGAAGAAGAAGTAGAGCGATCCTTGAAGCAACCCTTGTGAATCCCCTCACAAGCTCCCCCTCACAAGATCCTCTCCCTCTCTCTCTCTCTCTCTCTCTCTCTCTCTCTCTTTCTCTCCTCAAGGTCTTCTCAGGTCAAGGCAGCAGCAAAAGATTGTTAAAAAATGTTGAACAAGAGCCCTTAAATAGAAGAGCTTCAAAGGAGCTCATTAATTGCAAGTTGCTGACAATATTGTCCATGCCGATATGGACATCATCCTGACCGATCAGTACAAATCTCAGAAGATCGGCCAGAGCATCGCCCTGAATGCAAACTGGACGATTGAAAATTGGCTTGATCGTCCAGGACGATCTCAAGATCGTCCAGGATGATCTCACGAAGGCCAGTTAAAGATCAGGTTTTATGCATTTATGTCAATCACACCCAATCTGGTCCTTAAAGAGCTGAAAGTGTCGATGGCCAGTGGTTTAGTAAAGATGTCAGCTAGTTGATTTTCAGTTGTCACATGGTGTAACTCATTGTCTCCCTTAGTCTTATGATCTCTAATGAAATGATGCCTAATGTCAATGTGCTTAGTCCTTGAATGTTGGATAGGATTCTTAGAGATGCATATGGCACTAGTGTTGTCACAAAAGATTGAGATGGCTCCTATAAGTAATCCTAAATCCAATACCCGTTGTTTCAACTAAAGAACTTTGGCCACACAACTTCAAAGAGCAATATACTCAACTTCAGCAGTGGAAAGTGCAACAGAGTTTTGCTTCCTACTAGACCATGAGACCAGAGACTATCCTATGAATTAACAAGTTCCTGAAGTGCTTTTTCTATCCACCTTGCATCATGCAAAATCAGAGTCAGAAAATCCAATAATCTCAAAAGAAGTGTTGTGTCTAGGGTACCAAATCCCTAAGCCTTGGGTCCCCAAAAGGTATCTAAAAATTCTCTTAACTACAGTCAGGTGAGACTCCTTAGGGTCATCTTGAAATCTAACACAAAGGCAAACACTAAATATAATATCAGGTCAGCTCGCAGTCAAGTAAAATAAAGATCAAATTATACCTCTATTCTTCTTCTGATCAATAGACTTACCACTTGGGTCCTTATCCAATGGAGCACTAGAAGTCATGGGAGTGTTAATTGGCTTAGCTTTGTCCATCTCATACTTCTTCAAAATGCCCTTTATGTATTTTGTTTGATTTAAAAAGGTTCCATCCTCCAATTATTTTATGCTAAACCCCCAAAAGTAGGACAACTCTCCCATCAAACTCATCTCAAACTCTCTACTCATTGTTTTAGAAAACTCATCACACAATTTCTTATTAGAAGATCCAAAGAGTATATCATCCACATAAATCTGAACAATGAGTAAATCATCTCCAACTCTCCTAAGAAAAAGGGTGGTGTCTACGCTCCCCTTGACAAACTCCCTCTCTAGTAAGAATGTGCTAAGCCTCTCATACCAAGCTCTTGGTTCCTTCTTTAACCCATACAAAGCCTTTTTTAATTTAAAAATATGATTTGGAAATTGGCAACTCTCAAAACATGGGGGTTGTTCTACAAACACATCTTCTTTTATTTCCCCATTTAAAAAGGCACTCTTGACATCCATTTGAAAAAGCTTAAATCCTTTATAACAGGCAAAGGCTAATAGCACTCTAATGGCTTCCAATCTAGCTACAGGGGCAAAAGTATCCTCAAAGTCTATCCCTTCTATTTGGTTATACCCCTTAGCCACCAATCTTGTTTTTTTCCTAACCACCACTCCTGAATCATTCACTTTGTTCTTAAAGACCCACTTTGTCCCAACTACACTTTGTCCCTTAGGTCTTTCTACAAGCTCCCAAACATCATTCCTAACAAATTGATTCAATTCTTCCTGCATTGCTAAAATCCAAAATTCATCAGTAAGGGCTTGGTTAATGGTAGTGGGTTCAGTCATTGAGATAAAGGCAGAGTGGTTCACCTCCTTCCTAAGTCCATGTCTAGTCTTAACTCCACTAGAAGGGTCTCCTAAGATCAAATCCTTGGGGTGACTTGTAGAGTATCTCCAATCTCTAGGCAAAGTGTGAGAAGGACCAACCCTTTCATCCAAATCTATATTTTCTACTCCTTGGGTGACTTCTCCTACTCCTTCATTATTTTGGTGACCTACTCTCTTCTCCAAGTTTTTTACTCCAATGGTAATATCTCCAACATAATCGTCATCCTCAACTCCAGGCTTTTTAGGATCAGACT
>NW_021319800.1:3617442-3622408 GCF_001605985.2 Dendrobium catenatum
AGCTAGGCGGATAAGCCTTTATAAAGAACCTCTTTTTGCCACCCCGGTAAGGCAGAGAACCTATCTCCTTTTGCTTTCTCCTGAAGCTGGCAAAGAACCACAATCAGATGCTGAATCCTTACCTCTACCAAACCTTCCACGAATGAGATACTCTAGACAAAGAAGAAGCAGAGCGATCCTTGAAGCAACCCTTGTGAATCCCCTTACAAGCTCCCCCTCACAAGATCCTCTCTCTCTCTCTCTCTCTCTCTCTCTTTCTCTCCTCAAGGTCTTCTCAGGTCAAGGCAGTAGCAAAAGATTGTTCAAAAATATTGAACAAGTGCCCTTAAATAGAAGAGCTTCAAAGGAGCTCATTAATTGCAAGTTGCCGACAATATCATCCAGGCCGATATGGACATCGTCCTGGCCGATCAGTACAAATCTTAGAAGATCGGCCAGAGCATCGCCCTGAATGCAAACTGGACGATTAAAAATTGGCTTGATCATCCAGGATGATCTCACGATCGTCCCGGCCGATCAGTACAAATCAGAGGAAAATCGTCCAGAGCATCGCCCTGAATTCAAGCAGGCCGATATTTATTGTCCAGAAGTAACTAAGATTTTTGAATAGATCGGCCCGACCCATGCTTAGATTGTCCAAGTCGATATGATCGTATCAATCATCCTTAATTACTTCTTTGATTTGTCTGATCAATTAAGGCATAATTGTAAATATCGTCCAGGCCGATCCAATATCGTCCTGGCCAATTTCTTTCTGTTTTGAGCTTATCGTCCTGATCGATACACGTATCATCCAGGCCGATTGGCTAATGAAGGCTGCCTTAATTAAGAGTCCCTGATTAGATTTTCTATTTTAAGCCCGATCGTCCAGGACGATGTAAACTATCATCCAGGCCGATTTGAGTAAAAATAGAAATTCTAAGTCTCTCAAGTGTGTGTGTGTGCAGGATTACTTCGCATTAGTCACACCAAAGATTACAATTAACTCAAGAGGGGAAAAATAAAATTACAGACTGACTCAACCCTAATCTACCCCATCTTGAGCTGGCTCCATTTTTCCGTCCGATCTTTGATTCTTGAAAAGTCAGTAGTAAAAGACAGTCCAATTCAAGTAGGAGTGTTTTCCAATCATTAAAACATAGTTCATGTACCTTAATTTGCAACATTATAATGGTCTGAGGCACCTTAGCACCATGTTATCTATTTCTTATCTAATAAGGTAAACAATGATTGACGTTGTGGTGTTGAGGTGGATCATTGCGGTGCTAGAAACATTTTTTTTGTTAATATCAAATTCCACTTATTTTTCTAAAAGCATTCATTTCTTTTCATTTGGGATGTAGCTAGAGGGAGATATAGAGAAAGAAAGGAGGGTTTGAGCTGCTTTGTTCCATTCTATGTTGTTGGCCTAGGTAGGGAAGCTGTTCGGATTAAGTCTGGTTACTTTTTTCTATCTTAAATTTTAATAATTTGATGGTGTGAAATTTTCCTGATTAATATAATAGATTAACAACACAAAAACGTCCATAAATCAACATCAATTAATCTTTCACCACACTTTTGGTATGTTGTAGATACAAATATTTAGGACATTTTAACATTTTATTCATAATTTTTTATTAAATAAATTTTAAAAGAAACTATTTTTAGCAATATGAAAAATCATTTTGACATAAAAAATAATGTAATACAATTAAAACTTTGAAATAATATTCTTAACAATCTATGGTAAAGTGGTAGAGTTTTGAAAATGTGAAAATGCTGAATAAAATGGAAAGTGCAAAGCATTAGGAGCTATAAGGCTTTGATTTCTTTTATGCTAACATGGGGTGCCATAAGAGCCTAAATATGTTACAAAATCTATTTATATTGGGAGATATAAGAGTTTTGGGTAAATTCTATTAAATTCTTTTCTGATATGTGAAATGTTGTATTTACTTCTATTTTCATATAATTTTTGTTTCAAATTTTATTATTCATTATTGCTAGCACTTTCTATTATGTATGAACTAAAAATAGTACAATTTTTTAAATATGAAACAAAGTAGTATAACCTAACCAAATAAGTATTTTGAATTCTATTTTAGCTTATTTGGTTATTAATAATTAATGGGTTAGGTGTAGCCGGCTGAGCTATGCTAGCTCATTCTAGTTTTTGTATTCTATTTCAAGTTAGGACAGGGGAAAGGTTTAGTTGAGTAGAATTTGTAGGATCTAATATGTCTAAGTATGTATATGCATTTTCTATTTTTATAGACTATGTATAGTCATGGATTTCTTTTTTGTTTCACTATTATGTCAGTTGTAGTCATGTATTGTAGAGTATAGATTTTATTGTATATATATTTTGATAAAATGAAATAAATGTTGATGATGAGTTTCTATATAATTATTAAAGAAAATTAGTAGCTCTATTAGCTAATAATAATAAAGGTATTTGAATTTTTTTTTTCAAATTAGAAATTGGGCTTGGTCTGTCACCATCCAACATGATATAATCTATTATAGATGCAGGTTATACTAGGTTGCATTGTGATAGTCCAATCATACACCATAATTTGAATTGGAAATAATTGAATCATTTATCTTCATTTTCATAAACAAGAGTTTTTTAATTTTATTTTTATAAAACAAATAGTGGAAAACATTCAGATTACTAAAAAATACATTATGTCTAAAAAAAAAAACAAAAAGAAAACATAAACCTACGAACCAATCCAGATGGAAGAGTTCTTTTCTTTTTTTTTTTTCACATGTTTGTGCCTCCACTTTCATCCAATGTTCTTTCATAATTTTACATGCATAAAAATGATATGGTCATGTGTAAATTGTATATAACAAGAAATATAATTTATTGTAACTTGTATATTAAATAATAGCAACATATGTCTAACATTTTCACATGTTTCATATTTTTGTATTACCATATGACTATACCAATTTTCCACATAACTTGAATAAATCTTATCATCATTTAACCTTGCTTGTATTTTGTATAACAAAATAACTTACATAATTCATCATTTATTGCATATATATATATATATACAAATTCTCTAAATTTATTACCAGATGAAATTATATGAAGATACTATCAACATAATCATATTCATGTGTAGTACACAATATTAAAATTTTCACAATGATAAGTTATTTAAACCTTCAAAGATACTTTTTTGTTAATTAATCAGCAAACCATGGCTAGAAATTGAAAACGAAGTTAGATTTTAGGAGCCTACGTTGAGACAAATAACTTTCATAATTGCACCAATAATCAAATTTGACTCCCAAAGCCCTCAAATCTTCTTCTTCTCCCACCTCTTTTCTCCCCGGTTCTCTCAAAGCTCAATAAAATAGAACATAAATAATATTTAAAAATGAATCTTAAACTTATTTAAAAACTAACTTTTTAAATTAGAGCCACAATGCCACACTACTCAGTTCCTTAGCACTCTTAGTAGTGTCGCTATGGAGATAATCATCATTGCACTTCATCCAAAACTACCCACTATCACATTTCCACCAACTAAAAATGCATACAAGAGGACTCAATGCCATAATGCTAGAGCTCTACTTTTTAATTCTCCAATCTAAGAGGTTAGCACTGAGGTGATAGCTCCTAACACTGCTGCGCTTCCTAAAACCCATCATAGCACCATTATGCCGCATTATACAATGCAGCACCACCACCAAGAAAGAATTCATAACTTCAAATTTTGAAGATCACAAACATGATTGGTTAAGCTAATCTAAATTTTAGTTTTTGTGTTCATGTTAGTATTTTTATACTAACATTTCATGTTAAGGAACCAAGATGATGCAAAACTCAACACATATGAGGTGAAATCAAGAAGACTGAATAGCTCAAGGTTGTAGAAGAGTAAATGTTGTCTAAGAAGTTTTGTGTGGGTGTTATTTTTTTAGTCAATTGTTTTCCAAGTGTATAAATGATTAAAAAACCAAGAACAAACTCACTAGTGAGAATAAATTTTTTTTTGATTAAAATCACTTAAATTTTTTTCATAAATTATACTTTATGATCTTGATCTTGTTAAATGATCATTAATGACAAAAAATAAATTAAGTGATATTAATTAAATAAATATTAGTAAATTAAAAATTAACTAATTGTATTGTATGATTTACATCATGTTCGATGATTAATTATTTCTAAAAAGCCTACCCAATATTTGAAAATAGAATAACTTAAACTTTAACTAATCATAATTTATAATTTACATCATACTAGATGATCAATTAATTGAAATACAATCATTAGTTATTCTAAATAAAAAAAAGTTAAATTTAAAATTTAATTTAATTATACTATATGAACCTATCATACTTTATGAAATATTTTATTTTTTAACCTATTTTGCATCCAAAAATAAAGGGATCAAATGTACATAATCCCCTTGGATATTTATACTATATAATGCATATCATACAGTGAGAACATAAAGAGAGCATGTAAGAACAAAAGAGTGTTAGGAAAGTTGCTATTTGCATGTTTTACATTCTTGCAACTTGTATAGTTTTGATGATTCCAAATATTATTGTTTTATGTGTTGTTATCTCCTAATATTTTTTGGAAGATTTGTTTTTGCTCTTGTGTGTACTAATATTTCAGAAAAATTGAACTCCAGACTACGAAGACTTCAAATCAAATTCAGCATGAGATACTATGAGAATTTGAAGCTTGTACTTTTTATTTGAATTAAATTTGAGAGGGAGTGATTGTAATTGAGTGAATAAATTCACACACACTAATGGAGATCTTCAAAAAGTTTTTGTACTGATCGTACGAGACGAACATTGTTCATACAGGACGATCAGATCAGTTATCTCCTTGTAAGAGCAATGGAACGAACAGGAACTGAATTGGAAAATTTTTCTAAGTCATGATCGTCCATACGAAATCATTTTCATCCCAGGACAAGTTGCTCTCTGTAAAAATTTCGTCCAG